>NW_023270387.1:17023516-17093696 GCF_011800145.1 Mirounga leonina | reverse complement strand
CAGAGCACCCCTAAAAGCAACCCTCCACAGAATAAGACCAACTGTACTTCCCTTGGCCTTCATAAGTCATGGGAGGCTGATGAAAGTATTTTTTTTTTTTTTTTACAAGTTTGGCGATTCTCTAATGCCCAAGGCCAAATTAGCGTTCGGGGACCACAGAACTAGCTCTACTCTCAGAACTGGTATCAGCAGTGCCTAAGGACCCAAAGCAGCTCTGCAGACTTAAGGCAAAAACAGTCTCCTTTCACAGCGCAGGGTGAAATGGAAGGGCCTGCCCGGCACAGCCCACCGAGGAGAGGCCTGACTTCTATCTCATTACGATACAACAAGAAATGGCCAGTTTCACACCAGATACCGGTACGACCACACGGTCATTTGCTGATAGATTCTGCAAATATTTACGCAGTGCCCACTCCATACCAAGCACTGCTAGGTTCTAGGGGTAAAGAAGTTAAGCAAAGAGACATTGCTTTGTCCTCTTGGAGCATTTAGTTAAATTCACAGACATGAGGGGAAGAGAAGGTCTGTTTTTGATTCAAAAGAATATTTTTGGCAACATCACGAGCCCACTTTACAAGGTGCGAACACAAAATCAGTGCAGCTGATGCTCACGTGTGGCTCTGGGTACCTTTCTTTTTTTTTTTTTTAATTTATTTTTTTTTATTCTTATGTTAATCCCCATACATTACATCATTAGTTTTAGATGAAGTGTTCCATGATTCATTGTTTGTGCACAACACCCAGTGCTCCATGCAGAACGTGCCCTCCTCAATACCCACCACCAGGCTAACCCATCCTCCCACCCCCCTCCCCTCTAGAACCCTGTTTGTTTTTCAGAGTCCATCGTCTCTCATGGTTCGTCTACCCCTCTGATTTCCCCCCTTCATTCTTCCCCTCCTGCTACCTTCTTCTTCTTCTTTTTTTTTTCTTAACATATATTGCATTATTTGTTTCAGAGGTACAGATCTGAGATTCAACAGTCTTGCACAATTCACAGCGCTCACCATAGCACATACCCTCCCCAATGTCTATCACCCAGTCACCCCATCCCTCCCACCCCACCCTCCACTCTAGCAACCCTCAGTTTGTTTCCTGAGATTAAGAATTCCTCATATCAGTGAGGTCATATGATACATGTCTTTCTCTGTTTGACTTATTTCACTCAGCATAATACCCTCCAGTTCCATCCACATCGTTGCAAATGGCAAGATCTCATTCCTTTTGATGGCTGCATAATATTCCATTGTATATATATACCACATCTTCTTTATCCATTCATCTGTCGATGGACATCTTGGCTCTTTCCACAGTTTGGCTATTGTGGACATTGCTGCTATAAACATTGGGGTGCACGTACCCCTTCGGATCCCTACTTTTGTATCTTTGGGGTAAATACTCTGGGTACCTTTCTTTAATTTTATAGTCATACTTGGTGCCACTGGCCTCACCACGGGCTGCACGTGTTCCTGAAAGGTGGAGGCATGACCATGTTCTCCGACAAACCAGAACCCAGGTTGGAGGCTGGGGGGTGGGGAATGGGGGCTGGGGAGGCGGGGGGGTGGGGGCAGGAAGCTGACCTCTCGCCACCGGGCTCCAGCACTGCTAGAAATGTACACGTTCGTCTTGCTAGCCAAGTTCTTTCCCACCGAACCTAAAATGCAAGGGGAGTCATTACTTTTCATTTCAAGGAGAGGTCAAAGAAGATGTCCGATACCTTGCCCAACCAGAAAGCCTGAGACATATTTAGCAACTAAAGATGTCTCAAAACCACAAAGAGCCATCGCTATGGCATAGCTTAACCCCCGGTGCGGGGACAAGCACGGCGGACTTACCAGTGGCGATGATGAGACCGGGAGCGGACTCCTTGGACAGGATGGGCATCCTCCGGAGCTGGAGGTTGAGCAGCTGACTGAGCCGCTGGGCCAGGTGGAGGGAACAGCCCTGGGCGAGCTGCGGGACACAAGTTCCAGGCACGGTCAGCACGTGATAGGACACGACCAGCTGCCTCAAAACGCAGAAGCCTGTATGCAGACAGGACAGCTACACACAGAAGGAAATCTGGCCCAAAGGAACCCAGACTCACAGCCCAGCTGTGCCCCACGGGCCCCCAGGTGGACATGATTATCTGAACCACAGAAATGCCTCTCGTTGAAGAAAACAGAACAATACGAGCAAAACAGTCCTCCTGAGACGCTCAGAGAACAGCTATTAGAAATCAGTGTCCACTCTGGGCGCCTGGTGGCTCAGTTGGTTAAGCGACTGCCTTCGGCTCAGGTCATGATCCTGGAGTCCCAGGATCGAGTCTCGCATCGGGCTCCCTGCTAGGCGGGGAGCCTGCTTCTCCCTCTGCCTCTGCGTCTCTCTCTCTCTCTGACTCTCATGAATAAATAAATAAAATATTAAAAAAAAAAAAAAAGAAATCAGTGTCCACTCTGGGCGCCTGGGTGGCTCAGTTGGTTAAGCGACTGCCTTTGGCTCAGGTCATGATCCTGGAGTCCCGGGATCGAGTCCCGCATCGGGCTCCCTGCTCGGCAGGGAGTCTGCTTCTCCCTCTGACCCTCCCCCCTCTCATGCTCTCTCTATCTCATTCTCTCTCAAATGAATAAATAAAATCTTTAAAAAAAAAAAAAAAGAAATCAGTGTCCACTCAAGTAGGTCGAAAGCTGTCCCTCTCTCTGTTTTACCCAGAGATACTCTCACGTGACTCGGCACTAAAGAGAATTAATGATTTCGTGGGACTTAAAAAATAAGGCCGTAGAGATAGATTTCAAATACAGTGTAAGCAATTCCATCAGAGGAAAAACCAAGAATCAGAAGTCATAAAGTCTCACGGATAAGCTCCCAGATGTACCACATAGGAGATAGAAACACCAAAGGATCCACATTAAAACAGATTTTAAGTGGTCAGCGTTTGTACAAAGCACCAGCTCTGCTGTGTCCACTGCAAAACAAGTCATTCAAACTGGCCTCTGCCACTTACGTTCAGATTGTAATAGTTGTGCAAACAACGCTGTTTGCTGTGTGGTCATGCCAGATTCTCTTGGTCAGAATGTGATTGTCAAATGTTATTCAGTCTCATCTGGTGTTCTAGACAGGGTAACTCTGTGTGCTTATGGGAACACGTAAAAACAGACATGGTTTTGCTACATACACTTACTTTTATAACAAAAGGATCTCTCTAGCAAATGTCCATTTTGCTAGCATCACAGTTTAGCAAACGAAAACTGGAGCAAATTAGGTTGGGTCTCAAAGAAATATGTGCCAACTAACCTGTTCTTTCACCACCTAAAATCACAGGTAAAAACTAAAAGCTTACCAACGGTTGCATAGTTCATAAATAAACAGGTCAGTCAGGAGAATAAGCAGAGTTTTAACAATAGCATTAATTCTATTTAACTAGGGCTCAGAACCCCAACAGCATGCTCAAAAGCAGGCCACCCCCATCCACACAGGCTCGTGCAGAGCTCCCAAAATCTAGAAGCCACTCCGGAATAAAGAAGCACCTATGTATCTGTCTCTGTCTACTTATATCTTGCCTCTTTCCAAAGTTAGACTTGATGTACTAAGTCCACACCTGTGGCCAAATAGGGAAGAGTAATCAAGAAGTCCGTGGAGAGCAAGAGTCTCCAAAAAAAATTCTCCCAGGGGTCACAGCTGCAGGAGAGTCAACATACTTAATCATGGACAAACAAAATTTAAAATTCCAAAAGATCAGGTAATTGTCTAACTAAATGTTACAGTTCTCCCCAAAATTACTACCACTTGACTTTTTTTCTGAGTTCCTTCTGCCTACCTACCTTACATACCCCAGATCCCTTAGGTGAGGCAAAAAGGAAGGAACTCAGTCCAAAGAATGTTCATCCGAGGGATAAGAACAGAGCTGCTGAGGCGAGTGGGAACACTTCCTGAGGCCAAATAATACATTTTAGTATTCTCAGCTTTTCAGATGGAGCCACAGATTGGGAAAATTGTAGAATCCTGAATTATATTCAGGAAGGCATTTTTTTAAAAAAGGTTCCACAGAACTAAAAAGCTTACATCAGAGTTTCCCAAACTTCCTTGCAGCACAATTGTGTCCCCGTAAATTTTTTATAGCAGCTTCACGCCAGAATACCAACATTTATTGCTTTACATAGTTGAGACCACACAACTTAATAAGTAGACATGTCCTCATAACTTAGCGGCAGTTCAAAATAATAGTATACGTGCATACGTGGATATACACACATACTCACGGAGAAAGAGAAGGAGAGAAAACAAAATCTTTATTTCACCCTTAAATATTACCACAGTTACTTAATAACGGGATGTGTGCACCTATTGAGTACTACGCACCTTCTCTAAGTTTAGAATCATATTCGATCCCACCACTGTCATCTCCCGTTCCACCCTGATTTTCTCACTTGCTTTTTATCACATCAACTGCGAGGAAATCCAGCTTTACAAAGACAGGACGTCTTCCAAAGAAATTCAGCATGAACTCGTGTTGAAACTCGGAACTAAACTCAAGATGGTACTTCCCATGATGACCAACAAATACCAAGTATCTCGTGTTTCCCTCAAAAATTTAAAGCATTCCAGAGTGCCCTTGGGAGTTCACTATGGGACCCTAGGTGCCCTGGTGTTGAGTTGGGGAACCGTAAGGGTAGCACGACAGGTAAAGATTTGTATGAAAAACGCAAACAAGATGAAAGCATCTCTACCTCACAGTTGATTTTTTCTCCATATCCTGTGAAGGCTGGAGCCTGAAGGAACTCCCAGGTACCCCCTTTGTCAAAGGTGATGACTGATCTCATGTTCTCCTCATTCATAGAACCATTAATCAGAGTAGCGATGTAGACTCCTTGCAACCCTTCCACACGGTGGAAGTCAGCGAACGGCTCATTTGCAAAATACCTACAGTAAGAGAAAATAAACAGCTGTGAACCTGAGGTGATATACCCTTGGTATGTTTTTATGGTAAATAACATAAAACTTAACTGTTGGAAAGTACAGAATTCAGTGGCGTTAAGCACATTCTCAATGTTGTGTTGTACCCGCATTACTATCTCATTCCAGAATGTTTTCCTCATCTCAAAAAGAAACCCTGTACCCACCGGCAGTCATTCACCCTTTCGTCTGCCCACCCCAGGCCCTGGCAACCACCACTGAGTTTTTGTCACTACGGATTTGCCTATTCTGGGCATTTCACATACACAGAAACATGCCTTTTTTTTACAGTTCCTTTCCCACAGCATAATATTTTCAAGGTTTACCCATATTGTAACGCAAATCAGTACTCCTTTCCTTCTTATAGATGAATAGCCTCCTCTCCTTCCTTTTCTTTTTTTTTTTTAAACGTGATTGTGTTTTAACTTTGAAGGCCAAGATGCTTATCGGATCAATAACTCCACGCAGGGAGTTCAGAATGCTGACTACAACACACAGAGCTGATGAGAGAGTCACATCTATCTCTTCCCTGACGAATCCACCCCAAATCCTCCAGTGAGCCTCGACAAACAGGAAACAGTAAGCCAGACTTGCCAGACACCAGTCAAAGCGCTGGGGCTTACCAGCCGCAGGAATACAGCGTGAAGGGTTCCCCAGCCACTGTCCACACGCTTACGACTCATTATCCAATGCCCGGATCAGACCGAAGCCCATAGGGTTCCTCTCAGAAAGCAGAGCAGAATCCCCACCCAAGGGAGCAGGATAGAGAGCGAGGGTGGTTCTAGAAGCTTGAGGTTATACTTGTTAACAGTGAAACAGAGATTAAGCCCCTCCCAGGGCCTCTAACTACTTTGCTGGGATACTGATTTCACTGGGAAGCAGTTTTGCCCTGAAATGATCCACGCATTACAAATGGAACAGATCTCTGAGAAGTGCTAACTGGAGTTCACACGTGGCTTTTAAAACTGGATGTAAGTCCTTTATTTAGAAGGGTTCTGAGCCACTGGCCTTTGTAAAAAAAAAAAAAATTTTTTTTAATTTAAAAAAAAATCATAGAACTGCTTTTTTCCATTATCCACTGGACAAATCTTGACCTGGAAGCGTGCTCTGCCTCTCAGACAGAAAGAAACACACTATAAGCTCTGAGGCAGAAAAGGAAAAATTTTTTTTTTTTCAGAGATAGAGAGAGAGAGCACTAGCAGGGAGAGAGGCAGAGGGAGAAGCAGGCTCCCCGCTGAGCCAGGAGCCGGATGTGGGGCTCGATCCCAGGATCCCGGGATCATGACCTGAGCCGAAGACAGACGCTTAACCATCTGAGCCACCCAGGCGCCCCAGAACAATTTTTTAAAAGCACTGACAAAGCTACTTCAGACTGAGAGACTGAGCAAAACCCTAAATAAGATACTGGTGTTGAGACCACATATTCTGACGTGTGGTTTCCTTAGGTCTACCGGAGTTATTTGTCAGTTGCTTCCTTAGAAATCCGGTGAAGGTCTATCATCCACCTGCTCTCTGTTCATCTGAGCAATCCCACGTTGGATTCCATCATCACGAAGCCGCCACCGTCAGGTTTGCTGGCTTCCTTCAAACACACAGGAGGTCTGGCCTTCTCTCAGCTAGATGAACTCTGCTTCTTCCCTCCAGTCACTCTCCTGGATTTTTGCCTTTCGGTTCCAAGCACAAACCTGTCCTCTGTGCCTCACACGCTCCCCAGACGGTCCTGCCAGCTCCTCTGTGGTCCTGCCAGCTCCTCTGTGGTCCTGCGACAATCCACCTCATCCTAAGTGCCCTCTCTTCATCCATTTTTCTTACATTTCCTCTCACCGGCCCTCACGACAAGCACTTGTCCGCTGCTCCCCGGCCAGCGCCCCAGGGCCCCTGGGCCCCCCTCCTGCAGAACCCAAGCCCGCCTTGCCCCGCACAACCCAGCAGCAGGTCTTCCTCAGATGCGCCGCCACCGGGCCTGACATTTCCTCTCCACACCTGGTCCTCCATCCAGACACCGCTTTCCATGAGATTTCTGTTCGGCACATCTCACTAATGCCAGGAGCGCCCCCGTTAAGAATTCCTTCTCTGGTCCTCTAAGCAAATTAGGACGGGCTCCTTGGCACCACACCTGCCTATTGAGTGCAAAGAACAACTCATTTCAAATACCACAGAAGGGCTGTGTTTTGTTTTGTTTTTTCAAATCAGCCTGCCCACGTAATCTGCTAATTCACCCTTAACCCGTTTCATCTCGCTGAGATGCAGAAGCAGGTGACAGAAGTTCATGCAAACGAGCCCCTGTGAAGATCTTCAGTCCCTGAGATAAAGCCTGAAGAAAACAGCAAGAAGGTTGAGCCTACGCGGGTCTGTGAACGTAGACATAAACCTCTCTCCAGTTTCCTGACTGGACTCTACGCCCAGGCAGGGCGGGGGCGTCCTCTGTGACCACAGAAAGGGCCGTGGGCATCTATGAGAGGGCCACATGGTCACCTAACTGAGCTTACTGCTTCCTGGGGAGCTTCTGGCTCGAGCTCTGCCCCATCACGAGATACCCATCCTGAATACCCGACAAACGCGGAGGATCTGGAAACCTCTGATTTATCCACTCCATATAGCCAGAGGCTCTCAGACATGAAAAAAAAAAAAAAAAAAATCAGAGTCTGTGAAAGGGCTTGAGGAATAATGGCTCATAATTTTGATTAAAAAAGTAAGGAGAATAATATTCACCCATAAAAGGGAATGAAGCACCAACACACGCTCCATGTGGACCAACCCTGAACATATTATGAAAGGTGCAAGAGGCCAAACCCAAAGGTCATATATTATGCTGTGATTCTGTTTACACAGAATATCCCGAGAGGGGGTGCGGGGAGAGGGGAGACAAGGGCCAGAAACTGCCTAGTGGTAAGGGGTTTTCTTTTGGGGAGTGAAAATGTTTTTGAATTAGATTAAAGCTGGTGGTTGCACAACACTGTGAATGCCCTAAATGCCACCGAGTTGTTCATTTTAAAATGGTTAAGCTAATGTTCTGTGAATTTCCCCTCAATAAATTACTTTAAAAACAAATAAAAAACAAAAAAGGACACAGGAGCCAGTCCAAAGAGGCTGCCACTGACCAAACCAGAAAAACCTGAGGCTGAATTACGGTAGGGATGGTTTACAACACATTAACATGCACTGAATAATAAATAACTCGTGAGTCTATACTGGGAGGGGGAAAAAAAAGTAAGGCACAAAATAGGACATACCTCCGAAAGAGCCAAAACAGGGCGTGGAAAAGCACTATCAGAGAGACACCGGGTAGAAAGTTCTCCCCTCGGGTCCTGTTGAGTCCAAACCCAAGGTCCCGCTCTTTCCCTTGACACCTGCTCCTCATCCAGCCCTCCCCGACTCCCTGATTCAGCCCACGGGGGTGCTCCTGGCATTGGCCATCATTCTGCCCACTGCTGAGCCCAAGCAGCTGCGGGCCCTTGACTCTCCACAGTGAAGCAGCAAATCTACCAACAAACCATCAGAATTGGCCCATTTCCGTCATCTCTCCCACTACCGCCCTGGGTCCAGCCAACAGCAATCCCCACCGGCTGGATTTCCATCACACTCCCCCAGCCAGGCTTCCTGCTCCCACTCTTGCTCCTGTCCAAGAGTCTACTTTGCACACAGCATTGAGGATGGCTTCTTAAAACACAGGTCACCTGAGTGTTCGTCTGAAGTTTCCGATAACGAAGTCCATTTATGTTTCATGTGCTTTCCTTTATATCATGCAGTTCACAACTTTTTCAATGGTTAAAAAAATATAACAGGTTAAATCAGATGATGTCCATCTTCTGGTCAAAACCCTCTATATCCCACTTAGGAAAAAAGTAAGTTCCTTCCATGCCCTCGAAGGCCCTATACAATCTGAGCTCTGCTCTCTTAGATGCTGTCCCTTGGGTTCTCTCCCTCCTCCTCCAGCTGCTGGATCCACCCTGGCCTCCTCACTGCTCCTAAAATAAACCAACAGAGTCCAACCTGAGAGCCTCTGAGCATGCTGTTCCCTCTGCCTGCAGTGCCCTTTCCCAGGCACCTGCTGAAATGTCGCCATCCTCGAACAGCTTCCCATGACCAGCCTGAATGAAGTAACAGGCTCCTACTGCCCTGACCTCTGAACTTGGTTCACTTTGCCTCCCAGCACTCACCACCACCAGGCATGTTACACGTCTGTCTATGTTCTGTCTTCCCCCAAGGAGAACAAAAGCTCCACGGAACAGGGACCCTGTTTTGACTTTTCGTGGCTGGACACATGATCTCAGTGCTGGCCCAGAGCAACAGCATTCTTGTTGAAAGAGCTGGTGACTGCATAAATCACCAGCATGACGAGAGACCGTGGACGGCAATGCCACGGCCTGTGCCCTGGAGGTCATGGCCTCAGAGCCCGACCCCAGAGCCCACCAACCAGCTCCAGCAGACGGCTCCTTCCCAGAGCGGAGAGCGATCCTCATCACAGTCAGACGCCTCACACAAGACAAGTGAGAATAAATGCCCTCCTGGCCCTCGAGGGTCACGGGTCATTCATCCCTCCCGAACCCCGGACTCCTCCACAGCCCACGGAACGTCCAGTACAACAAAACAACTCCAAGCATAGGATGTCCTGATAAAGGATGGGTACCACTGGGGTCCTTCCACAGACACCCACAAAGCAATATTTGCAATTGCAATAAGAAAAAAAAAAATGTCAATGAACCCGAGTCACTTGGAGGCAAGGCCCCCAGGGCTCCCCACGTCAGCTTGCCCTGAGCGGACATTTTCCAAGTGCCTTTTCCCACTGGCTCAGAGACCCCAGAGCCAGACGGGGACTGGCTGACATGGGCTGTGACTCTAAAAGTCACCCAGAGCGGCAGTGCTCAGCCTTGGCCTCACATCCAAGTCACCTGGAGGGCTCTGTAAAACCTTCAGAGCCCAGCCACACCCCAAACTGGTTAAACCACACACCAGGCATCAGGGCTTCTGGCAACTCGCCAGTGGAACCCAAATGTGCAGCTGATGCTGAAAAACACCCACCTGGAGGGTGCAGGTGGTACTGACGTGAGACTGTGGGCCAGGGACCCATGGTTTCCTTACCTCACCAGCGTGTCGCCGCCCGCCCCTCCTGGGCTGTAGTAGAGCACGTTCTCCAAGGACAGGGAGAACTTCAGCCCCTCTGCCTCCGAGATGTATAAGTTGGTGCGGTTGTTACTGTGACTGACGCATACAAACACCTGGTCCTCGGAGGCATCTGCGATGTAATATTCCTTTGGAATCAAAAGTCGAAAAATACACAAGTCAAAAGATCCACATGCGCAGTGGGCTTTCCCTATGCACACTAAAGTAATGATTTCCAAATGTCCCAGTGAGAGGTATGGGCCCAGAGCCCACAGACAGCTTCCCAAATCCCTGTAAAGCTCGGCCAACTTTCTTTTTGGAGGAGCTGAGGCCGCCATGTAGCTGAAGCAAGCTGCTTCCTGGCAAATGGGGCCCAAAAGAGGGGGCCACCGAACTCCATAAATGACCTAAACACTTCAGGTTAGTTCATAAAGTCTCCCTCTTTTTCCCATGAGGTCTATTGTTAGTACAAGGTACGATAGACATTAATGTGCATTCCCTTTCCTCTAAGGTACTAAAGGAAGATGGAAGCTGTAAAAAGCAAAGAATGGACAAGAATCTTCTCCACCTGAGCTCCCAACCTTCCACCACACCAACTGCTGGTGGCAAGGCCTTCAAATGCCACGTCCTACCTGTGGGCACTTCTCTGATGACCCCCGCCCGCCAGGATCCTTCCTATGATCTACGTCATCATACACACAGACTATATATGGTTTGGACCAAGCATTGGACTATATATGGTTTCTTCCTCTGCTTGGTTCTCTGCGTCTCCAACCTGTGTTTCTAAAAGGGTGGGACCCAGCTCTTATCCCCTTTCGTAATCCAGCCGCCTACTGTAAGCAACAGAGCAGGTCCCAAACAAATAACTCAGGGTCACCAGCTCCCCATTCCTTCAGTACTGGCACCCTGAGCCCACTGACTCTAGTCTCAAACTTCTCTGCCCATCCGTCTCCACGTAAAGCAAATTAAGGCTCCCATCCGGCTGCACTCTGAACAGTGAAGAGGGAAAAAAAAAAACAGACCAAGATGCCCAAAGCATAATGGTTCTCTCTAGGGACCTATCTAGAAAGGGACTTCAGGGAGCCTCCATCAAAGATCTATCTACCCAGAAGGACGTCCCTGCAACACCCTTCCCCTGACCCCTGCATGCAGACATTAACACTTCTTTCCACCCCCAAGCAGACCCCACTCACATTAATAGGATGTCTCGTGACAAACTGGGCTGCTCGCATGGGCTTCCTGCCAAAGGAGACCCAGAGCTGGACAGAAGATGGCTGCAGACTGCCCCAAAGATGCTGCCCAGGAAGAGGAGAAAAAAAAAAGTTAATGGTGCCACATTACAGCCATTCCAAATAAGTGAAGAAGGAAACAGAAGTGTCAGACCCCTCCAATTCTACCAAAAACACGAAACACAGGGTGACTGCAAATGCACGTTTTTGCAACATCCGTGTTCACTCCGCAGCTCGGGCTGTACTCGCTTGATCCAGGACACTTGGTCTGCAACAGGTACCAGATACTCCCTAACACCAGATGAGGACGAAGGACAAACAGTACTGTGGCTGAAGCTGGGTGTGGGAGGGGGGTGGAGATTTAGCCAGGCAGCCCCCAGACCTGCCCAGGGTGAGGTCAGCCACACGCAGCGCATATAAAACCCATTCCCCTTGTTCTTTCTCTCCTATTTTCAGGTTACAAGGATACTCAAATTCAAGGGCTTTAACTTGCACAAAGAGCTGAGGAATTTTCGCTGATTCTCTTTTGCGACCTTTTAATACTTCTCATTGATGAACGTTTTTGCTGGCGTTATGTTTTCTTCGGTAGGGCATGATGTCGGCCCTGTCACATTGTGTTTTAGACATACTAGAGCACTGCTGGAATCTCGAAAATGTGTACAAAAGCACTAGATTAAGAGCTGGCTGTACACCTCAGGAAGTCACTAAGCCTCTCTCAGTCTCAATTTATTCATCTATAAAACTGAGAAGCTGATTAGGCTCGGGACTTCTCTGTCGATGGCTGTCAATGGCCCAGGAATCCTATAAATACAAAGGCAAACAGTGTGTATAGATGTACCCATTCATCCCGCCGGGGAGGGTACACAATCTTTACCAGATCCTCAAAAGGGGCGATGATTCAAAAAAAGATAAGCAGCACCGTAAAGGCTCAGTGTGGGTTCTTCCAGCTCTGAAAGTATGGGGCTGGGAACTGAGGCAAAATGTTGCACATCTATCCAGACAGAAAGGGACACACACCATCATGTGGACATAATCACACACATGACTATTAAGCTGATCAGAATATTGGGATTGCCAGCCAGAAGGGGTTCATTTGGCTTCATTTATCCTTGACCGTGTTGCTACTGTTTACCACAGATTTTAAATTCCTGTAAAGTAAGAAACGTACCAATTTCTCTTAACTATAATAGAACCGAATCCCCTGTGCTAATATATGCCCAATAAACACTATGTGAAGAGCAAGCTGCTGAATGAACGGGAAGTTATTCTTGATTTATCTGAGCAGTATATATATATATGTACATATATATATATATATATATATATATTTATATACACACATATATTCAAACAAATGGCTAAAAGTAGTCTGTTTCAAAGAAGCCAGGTAGGGAGGTACAAAAGACGGCCTTTCCAAAATGGCACATGGAAAACCATGGTAATAGCTTGTACTCAGTATGGGGCCGCAGGAAACAATGGATCTAATAAAAATGTAAAACTTATTACACCTGAATGAGAAAACAGTACCCAGCAAAACTGTTAGGCATAGATCCCAAAAGCCCTCTTTAAGTCAATAAAATTTTATAGCTATTTATAAAGGTCAGAGGATCCATGTAAGTTACCCTATATAAATCCCTATAAATATATATGAATACACAGATGTCCGTGAAAAACATACTTCAATGCTTTATACTTTTTCACTTCTTCCCACTGTGGTTAAACCTTAGAAAGGAGCCACTTTTCTCAGTGACACTGGGGGGGCCATCATTAGTTAAGCATTCTTAACGAGTGCTGTTGGTTGGCACGAGAATTGAGAATTCATACCAAGGCCAGTCTTCCTCCATGGATGCAAAAGTCAGAGTACAAAGGTCATAAGAAACCTCAAAACAAACCAAAAAAACAACAAAAAAAGAAACCTCAAAAAACATGCGTCCCACTTCCTTCTGGGACAATAATTCCTAAGCCGGGACAATTCAGGTCCACCCCTAAGGAGTCACTGTAATACTTTCTTGCCACCAAGAAACATACTAACAATTTTGTAGTACACTGTGGATTGTCAGATAGATGTATCAAAAGCTCCTACTACTTTCCTTAATGAGCCATGGGTTGTTGTGGTGGTTGAGTTTTTTACCACAAGGACAAAAGTGAAACGTGCTCATGAGAAAGAAACATCCAACAGTACAGACAGATGTAAAGTAAAATGCAGACACTCTGCTCCCTACCCTCTACTCACTCCTCCTACCCTACTCCCCAGGGAGTAAAAGGGAACAGGCTCCCATGGGGTCTTTAAGGAGTGTTCTGTACCATCACCCCTGAGCATATTTATATAGGGACAGAGGATGCTACACTTACCCAACATCCATTATTCCTTCCTCCTTAGCAACAGGATCTTGACTGCCACCCTAAATAAACCACTGGGGTTCTCTACCTTTTGCATAACTGCATGTGGCCATGTGACTGAGTACCAGTCAATACCCGTAAACCTAAGTGGTGTGTTGGGTTTCTAGGAAGGCTGCTGGAAGGGACTTAATCAGTGGGAAGGGGTCCTATTTTGGCCTATCTGTCCTTACTCTTTCTGACTCCTGTAAAGACTCAAAGGCTAGTATAGATGTCCTAGACCAAGAGGGAACGGTGAGGATCGAAATCATTAGTCAGGTTGGTGGAACAGAGAGAGGCCTGGGCCCCCAGGGTACCAGGTACCAACATACCAGCCCTACACTGCCTACCTCCAGGCAGCATGGAGGAGAGGAAAATAAGTTTCTGTATTCATTAAGCCACTTTTTACTTCTACTCTGTTACCAGTAATTGAACACAATGTCAATTTGCTACATGTAATTTTATTTTCCACATAAAAATATCCTTGTGCAATTCAACTTTCTTCATTAACAGAGTCTCTTAGGCATCTTTCATTTAACAGCTCATGGGCTCTGACATGATTTCCAGAAGCACTCTTCAGTGAATATACCTGTATATATTACCTTTCCCAGAACTACACAAGAATATCTGTAGGATGCCATTCTTAAAACCCCTAGGTCAAAGTTTTCATTTTTGACAGAAAAAATAGCCTTCCTGAAAGGCTATCCCAGTTAATATAGCTCCCAGCACAAATATTTTCACCAGCGTCCAGGAGGTATTTCAATGCTTCAAGTTATGCCGGTATTCTAGGGTCTGAAAATGTAAGATAAGATCTTTGTTTCATTTGGTGCTTTCATTCCGATAAGGAAAAATAAATTGATGTAAGTAGCTGAATAATCTGGATTTCAAAAAGTGCACTTATATTTATGTTTGAGATTATACCAAAGGAAACGAGAGGTCAAGGAGGAAAGAGCAGAGAGAACTAAATAAATGACACATTCTTGCCAAGTGAAGGCCACAGGATGTCACAGTGAGCTCTTCAATTGGACGTTTCACGGAGAACAGTGGCCAGAGAATGAGGGACCCCGCGGCACGTGGCGGACAAGGACACAGTCCAGAACAGGCTCTAGCATTCACGCCCACCTTCTCCTCTGAGACAGTGACAAGGGTTCAGCAAAACATCATCATCCACATTAGTGTTGTTTATACTAAAATATTTATAGATAACATTTTATATATATTTTATTTATACATGTTTATGCTTTAAAAATAGTCCAAGAAAGGGGCACCTGGGTGGCTCAGCCAGTTAAACGTCCGATTCCTGATCTCAGCTCAGGTTGTGATCTCAGGGTCGTGAGATCGAGCCCCATGTTGGGGTCCATGCTGGGCGTGGAGCCTACTTCAAAAATAATAATAATAAAAATAAAATATTCCAAGAAAAAAATAACCAGTGGGTACACAGCCGAAAAGAGATTAGCAAATGTAAATAATATTGAGGCTGAATGAGGGCACCTGTGGCAGTCCTATCAGTATAAACTGTGCTTTTATGTAGATTTGAAAACGCCCATCATGAACAGTTTCACAAAGTTAGTATTCACTGCAAGCACGTCAAGAATGGCTGAGGAAGGAACTCTGAAAATCCACTCATCCAAAAAGCAACAAGAACACTGACAAAAATTCTCAAAGTCAACTTTTTTAGAATTCAAAAAATTAAATAAAGGCTTGCCAAAACCCAAAGAGCACTTATTGGAGAACAGTGTCAAAGCTCAGCAAGAAGAGCCGACTTTGTGGCCTCAGTCCCATCCCCTTTGCTCCAGCTCTGCGGTAGCCTCGGAAACCCACAGCCTCGCAGCTCCGGGAACTGTGAAAACCAGCAGCCGCGCGGTCAATGGAGGGGACAGACTGTTGCCACGGCCAGCTTGAAACTGCATTCTCAGGTCTTCTCTACATATAACCTGCCTCAGCTCGCTGCACAGACAGACCTATGGAAACAGAGACAAGTGTTTCACATCGCAGCTGCTAGAGTGACATGGCACCAGGAACTCACAAAAGGCTTACGGAAAAGCTGGGGAAGTAGATGCCCCTAAGAGGCTTTGATAAGCTCTGAAATATTCCGGGGACTCTACAAGGTCACACACGCAAGAGCTGTGAGTATGCTCAGAAGAGAAGCGAAAAGGGCCTAATCACTCATGGCTGGGTCTACGGAAGCAGGAACTGAAGGCTAAGGCAGAGTTGTAGATTGCACTAAAGGCAGGCCCCCCACCCATGCTCAAAGGCCCTCAGCAAAGGCTACCAGATGTACTGATTCAAAGCATTTAAGAAAAATCTCTGTTCAATCATTAGCTAACCACGAAGCCTAATTATCAAACATTTCATAGCCACCACACACAATGAAGAATGCAAACTCTACAAAATTAATGAAGGAAAGTCACAAACAAAACAAATACAGGTAACAGTAGGAAAAGGTAACAAAAACCATTTTGGGAAGGGGCTACTCTGATATAAGCAGTTGCCACCTTATACCATCGAAAATGTCTGATTTTCAATAAAAGGATAAGACAAGCAAACAGCAAAGTATGGCCCCTACATAAACACCACACACACACACACACACACACACACACACACAGAGTCAATAGAAACTGTTCCTGAGGAAGGCCCGATATTGGACTCACAAACAAAACATTTAAATCCCCTATCATAAATATGTTCAAAAAATTAAAAGAAACCATGTCACAAGAATTAAAGTAAAGTATGAGAACACAGTCTCACTAAATGAGAGTATCACTAAAGAAACAGAAATTATAGAGATACAAATTCTTGAGTGGGAAAGGACAGTAACTCACAAGAAAAAAATTACCAGAGGGGTTCAACAAGAGATCTGAACCGGCAGAAGAGAGAGGCAGTGGACCTAAAGACCCATTAATTCTGATGATCCGTAATAAACACAGATGAAATCTAGAAACATTATACTAGGAAAGAAAACAGGTACAAAAAGTCCCATGGCATAAGATACTCTTTACATAAAGTGTCCAGAACAGGCAATTCTATGAGGCAGAAAATAGATTCCTGGTTGCCAGGGAGGGGAGGGGAATGGAATGGGGGTGCAGGGGCTGGAATTAGATAGTGGTAAGCATTACACAACTTTGTGAATAAGCTAAAAACCACTGAGCTGTATACCTCAAAAGGGTGAATTTTATGGCATAGAAATTATATCTCAATATAGGTGTTATAAAAATTGATATTAAATTTATTGGTATTATAGCTTTATTTATAATGTTTGGGTTTTATTGTTATTCATAATGTGTTCAGGTTTTATTGTTGCCTATAAATTATATGCATTAAGTGTTTATACCTAGCTTTATGTTTACATACATTTAAGTAACGTTATAATTAATTTGTCAATAACTTGGTTTTGGTCAGTTATCCTAAAAAAAAATCACACTCCAATTGTGATCAGCTAACTTTTCATAGAGAAGCCCACAATCTTGAGATGATTACTAAGTTTTCTTGTTATCTCTACCAACATTAGAGACTTTAAATTAGCATAATGAAGATTAGAAATTGGTTTTCCATAGTGGTTGGTTGGTCAGAATAGCGAAAGTACAAATGAGCTCTTTTGGGAGATCAGTGGCATGCAAGATATCTGAATTGGCCATAATATCCTGAAGATAACACTCTGGCATGAATAGGGCATAACAATTTAAGGAGGCCTGTAACCTGAACTTTTAGGGGTAATGTCCACAACTTATCAAGCTTTTACACGAGAGGATTCTGGTTGCCTGATGCCAACTCAAAGGGTAACAGAATCTTGCCTCTACAACAGGGTTGGTTTTCTGTAAAGATCCATATAGAAGTATTTTAAAGTTTATGAGCCATCCCGCCTCCATGCAACTATTCAATTCTGCCACTGTGACATGAAAGCAGTGATAGACAACATGTAAGCAAATGAGCATAGCTGTTTCAATAAAACTTTATTGACAAAAATAAGTGAAGGGCCATAGTTTGCCAATCCCTGCTCTAGAACATTGTGTCTGCATCACCTAGAAGAAGAGAGGAGATGCCATCAAGCCCATACATTAGGTCTTTGCTTACTGACATACATTTGTGCAAGAAAGGTGTGGACCTGGCTTTCATGATAAGCTGGTGGTGAAGCTACAGAAGAGCAGCTGGCCCTCACTTACCTCCAACATTCTGGCAACTATTGATATCTACCAGAAAGAACCTAACAGCTGGCTATTGCCAAGTTAACGAATCAATGTTGGTCCAGTTTGCAGAAGTGCCTCTTTGCTGCCTCAATGGCCTATCATTTTGATGTAGACTATTAAGACAAGTAAGTGAATGTCATGTCAAAAAACATGGAATAAAAATTAAACTTGGGTTAAAAAAAATATCAAAGGGGGGCCCCAGAGTGGTTCAGTCAGTTGAACAACTGACTCCTGATTTCAGCTCAGGTCATGATCTCAGGGTCGTTGGGTCGAGCCCCACATCGGGCACTCTGATCCGCATGGATTAGGCTTGAGATTCTCTCTCCCTCTCCTACTGTCCCTCCCCCACCCCCTCAAATAATTAAATAAAATCTTTAAAAAAAAAAAAATCAAAGGGCATCAGAAACAAAGCACATATGAAATAAGAGCCAGACTAACAGGGCACAGGGGTATTCGGAAGATTCAGACACCAGCTCCAGTCCAGAATCCAGATGGCTGTCCCCACATGTTCTAAAGAGCTAACTTGCAAAGAATTATAATCGTTCATGGTACTGGAAAAAAGCAAAAGAGTTAATCACCCAAAACCAATTTTCTGTGGTTTTGCAATTAGCTCCTTGACTTTCCTAATTTGATTTGAATCCATTTAATATTAAGGTCCCTCAGAATTCCCCAAACCCAGGCAGTCTGAGTGCTAAGCACACCCCAGATAAGAAGTTACACTTGCAGACCTCACAATACTCCTACTGATACAGTTATCCAACCAAGGCCAATGTTGTTTATCCTTATGGCTCAGCAGTCTAATGTAATAAAGAGGAAGAAATTAAAAGAGGGAAAACACTCATTTTATCACCCACAGCCGGTTGGGTCTCTTCCCTCATCAACCCATCCAATCTACAATGATCCTTTGATGATAGAACTGACTATTCTGCATACAGAAGACCTCAGGGAAGAGCTTCTCAAATTTTGGAGATTCTTAGGCAGCCTAAGGATGCTGAGAAAAAAAATGCATTTGGGCCCTGAAATCCGCTTTTGGAACAAGTGCTCTTGAGTGATGGTGCTGAGATTGCTCCTAAGACCACAATTTGAGAAACACTTCCATGTGGTGGCCTACCTCATCTGGCCTAGAGCCTCTAGCTAACACCACTGACCCTGGAATCCGGTGGCCCATCCATGTGCTGAAAGATGAAGCCAACACATAACTACAGGTTTGTCACCAATATCCTATAAATAAATAAACCATACAGAGAGGTGAGAATTGACCAAGAAAGTAACAATCATTTAAGGCCTCCTACCACTCCCCTAAAAAATCTACTGGCCTATGCTTTCTAAATCAGGTGGGCAGAGATGGCATTCATTCAACTACTGTGCATCTGCTATGTATCAAGCATTGTGCAAGATACTGGGTACCACATCAGTGATGAACAAGGCAGACACAGCCCCTGATCTCACCACTGACCAGGAATAACAATAAATTTGTTCCCAGCGCCCTGCATATCAGCCATGGCGAGAGAACAGACATAGCCGTTAGGGTGGAACGGAGGGCTTAGAAAGCTCCCACTGGGATATTTCTTTAGCTCTTGGGTGTGAGATCCAGAAAAAACAGGCATAAGAGGAATGCACAACGGCTCTCCACCTCAGCCCCGAATCAGTCAGTAGGCAAATCTAAGAATCAGTCACTGTGTCTTAGAATCAAGAAATTAAAATCATATAAATAAACTCAGGCCCAAGGAACTAAAACAGAAAAGACCCAGGAACACTGAAAGATGAGAGGCAAACCAGGACCTTGGGACTGCCAAGAGGATGTCACAAGGTAACAGTCCTCAGGCCTGGTTCCCCACACTGCGCTCCCTCCTCACCACAACCCTGCCCAAGGCAACCCAAGGATGCTTGCCTTCTGAGTCGCTGTGTGTGTGTGTAAGAGAAAGAGAGAGAAAGTGATAGGCAAGGCAGAAAAGGAATGATCCAGCAACTGACCCAATGCAAATAGCCTGACAGAAGAAAAACTGCCATAATTATAGTGGCTTTAAAAAACATTTTGCAAAGTATGTAATGGGGCACCCCTCTTGCCTTTAAGCCACCCACATCTTCTCTTCTCATCTCAACCTTACTCTCTGCTTTCCTTGCTGGGGAGGTCCTCTCTCTACCCTGGAATCCTACCAAAGGGGCCAGCTACCCATCATATATTTTAAGTGAGAATCTGGAGGAAAACATTACACCTGATTTTAGTCCCTAAGGTTAACTGTGACAGAAAGCAAAGCGCCTGCCAGTTACCAGCGGCCGTCTGCAGAGCCTGAGGTCAAGGAGGGAATGGCCCCCATCAAGAAAATAAGCTACGGGGGCGCCTGGGTGGCTCAGTCGTTAAGTGTCTGCCTTCAGCTCAGGTCATGATCCCAGGGTCCTGGGATCGAGCCCCACATCGGGCTCCCTGCTCGGCAGGGAGCCTGCTTCTCCCTCTCCCACTCCCCTTGCTTGTGTTCCCTCTCTCGCTGTGTCTCTCTCTGTCAAATAAATAAATAAAATCTTAAAAAAAAAAAAAAAAGAAAAAGAAAATAAGCTACGGCACTCCAGGATAGCGGCCCAACCTGCTCTCCTCAGGACGGTTTTGTTCCTTTACACAGGGCAGTGCAGTCGCCGCTTGCAACTTGAGACAGTCACAAGGCAAGCCCTGTTAAATAATCAAGTCTGGTTTTAAATGAGCAAGCCTCCCCCCACCTCCCCAGCATCTGGCTCCATCCAACACATCAAATCAAGGGGAAGATTTTCCCAAAGGCTGAGAGTTAAGCTACTTACTGACAGCTGGAAGCTTAATCACTGCTTTTCTTAGAGCATTAACTCCCACTAGCCAATGACTACACATTCTATTAGCCATGGAAATTAACATGTGTCCAAAATTCCCAAAGACATTGGCCTAATCCAAAAGGAAATCAGGCGGCGAGATTAAAGCAAATTGCCACAGAGCCCCACCCCTCCTTTCTGTGTTCTTTTAATTGGGATGTCAAAGAAACACGTGTTTGACAAGGATGCTTGGCTACCAGGAAACAACCACATTCCAAGAGCCCAGAGACATCCCGAGTGGCTGTCTGAGCTTCTCCACTCCTCTGACCTCCTGGGACCATCCAAGCCCCACGGGAATGCCCGTCTATATCCAGTGCCCCTCAGTCAAGCTCCCCGGGGCACGTTGACCCCTTCCCTGCATATTCAAACCCACCGGCTCCATCACGGAATGCCGAACCTCTGAAAGGAAACTCAAAAAGGAGTTTCCACGTTCCTCAGCACCTTCAACTTACCACCACCTTTGTAGCAAACATGTACTTGTCCCGAAGCTGAAAGTCTTTCACTTCCTCCAGGATCATTTCCTGGTTCTCCCGGGACTGGAAGAAGTCCGTACTTCGGAAAACCGTGGAGTAGCCAGAGGGTTCGTGCCGTTCCACGTAGATGGTGTTTGGCTTGTCATAGGGATCGATACCCCTAGAGGAAAGAGAGCAGTTTCTATCATCACTCTGTTTAAGCAACTGGAGACACCGAGGTTCTGCCGTGCAGCCAGCCTGCTGGAATTGAGGGACACAATCCCACGCTCTCTGCCACAAACAGAGCCCTTTGGTTGCTCCTCGGTTCAGTGGGGAGGGAAAGTGATCGCCATTTGTCAAGTGTTGATGTTGTTACTGCTTTCTTCAAAGTGCCCTGGGTGTCACTCAAGGCAAGCCTTGGCCATGCCTGAGATGAGCAAGAAGAAGGAAAAGTAAAAGGTGGGGTGTTTTGGAATCAGTAAGCAAGGGACTGGTTGAGGCTGTCAGTGAGTTTCTGACCTCAAGTTGTAAACCTCAGAGAATGAAGGAGTGTGTTTTCCCAGGCCCGTACGCTCTCAGAACAGCTCTAGAAGAAACCACACGAGGAACCAGTGAGCCTGATCTTGCTAGCAGGCCCTGCCCTTTCTGTCTGTCCGTCCTGGGCCACTGTCGCTGATCCGTGCAATCTGGAGTCATCCTACCAGTGCAAAGTCATGTTCTGCGAGGCTCCTTTGCAAACTCATTCTCACATGGACTGATCTCCCTGATGTCCTTCAGAAATTCAGAGCTCATTTCTCCCCTCACCCCACTCCCTGCGCTCCGTCAACAGAGCACCCCTCTGCAGGGAGGCCCCCGCCCCGCCCCGCGTGCATTCTGACCTGCATGTTGAAATCCTACTCTTCTGAGGTCAAGTTCAAGGCCCCTCTTCCAGGAAGCCCTCCCCCAAAGCTCTCCTCCCTCCTCCCAATACCCACGATGTACCTGTGCAGTGTTCAATTTCAAGCCTTATGTATTAATGTTATGTGAGTTTCAAACAAAGGTAGAAAACTGTTTTGGGTGGGTGGATTTTGGAATCACTCTCGTGACTTTGTACAATGGTGCTTCTTATTCACAGTGGTGCTTCTTATTCACTGTGTTCTATTATTCACCATAATGTGTCTGAGCTTCCTAGAGAGAGTACAGATGCCTTTAAAGGCCATGTCTTATATTTCTTTTTGTCCTACAGGGCTCCCAGCTGAACTGAATCTTGCTGCACTGAATCCTTGGACCACAGTACAAAGGCTACTCCAAACTGAAAACTCTAAGGTTGACTTGATCAAACTCCCTCAAGAAGAATCTCAGAACAGGAGTCTCCCCCAAATAAGGCCCCCAACAACAGCTGCAAGGAGGACTACTCTGCCTCAGGTTTCCTAATGCTCAACAAGACACCAGGCCAGGCAGACCATTCAGCACATGGGAAAAATTAGGAGGAGAGCCTCAGAGGGAGGATGCAGGGATGACCCAAGGAAAGGCAGGACTCACTTCTGGACCTGTCTTTGCAGAGTGACATATGCATGATGGCTCTCAAGGTAATGAAGGCTCGGATATAAAATTCCTCCAAAGATATACTGTCAAGAGAACGGGAAGGGGGGAGCCTGGGTGGCTCCCTCGTTAAGCATCTGCCTTCGGCTCGGGTCATGATCCCAGGGTCCTGGGATCGAGCCCCGCATCAGGGGGTCCCTGCTCAGTGGGGTTCCCTCTCTCACTGTCTCTCTGTCAAATAAATAAATAAAATCTTTTAAAAAAAATTTTTAAAAAAGAGCACAGGAAGGAAGGGAGGGAGGGAGGGAGGGAGGGAAGGAGGGAGGGAGGGAGGGAGGGAGGAAAAGAGGAAAGGGGGGAAGGAGGGAAGGAGGGAGGAAGGAAGGAAACAAGGAAGGAAGGGGGAGAGAAGAAATAGAAACCAAAAGGCATGACTTTGGCCCCACAATCTGGAGTCTAAGCAGAGCACTGGAGAAGCCAGCAGGCTTGGCCCCAGTGCAGGAGACAACTGCTCATCATCAGACGCTCTGCGTGCGTATGTGTGGGGGTGGTGGCATGTTCTCTTCTTTTCCACAATTAGAAGTACTGATTAAAGTACTTCCTCTACCCTAGAGGATATGCAAATTAAAACAAAGCTGCTGGATATTTTTAAAAAGGCAGAGAAGAAGGGACCTTCACTCAGAGAATTTTGAGACTGAGCTCACCTCTGCTATTCTTTTCCTAAACAAAAGCAGTATCTAGAGATAGAAAGAGATAGAAAGAGCTGCGACTTCCCTCCCAATTCTCTTCCGTGATCCCGCTGTGGACCTCCCGTTTCTGAGAGCCACTCCGCCTCCAAGCTCGGCTACTTGCCCATCGCTAGCTTCCACTACGGTCTGGTCTCTTGGCCCTCGTTTGAAAATTCCAAGCCTTGCTCCATCTGTGATCACAGTCAGCAGTCCTCACCGGGCCTCACCTACAACCCTTCCATGGTGCTCGGCCAGGCACCCCTGAGTCCCTCCCCAACTGCCCTTCCACTGTCCCGCCTTGCCGATCTCCAGCTCTGGATTCCATAGACCACTGGTTTTCCAAACGCCTGCTGCTCCCAGGCTGCCCGCATTATTGAATAAATGTATGCCCTTATTCTTAGAGAGGTTAGATTACACTCTCACTTATCATGGGAAATCCTAGGGGAAAATCCTCCAAATGGCCTGAAATGCCCTGACACCAGACACGTAGTTATCTAAAATAAGACAGGCCAGGCCTTTCCCCTAAGATATCAGCATATGTGCACAGAGGCAAAAGTACAACATACAGATTCCCCAATGTGATGTTCCTTTACTCAGTCATCCTGCTAGTGTGCCCTCTTAATATATGGTTATGTAAGCAGATGAAAGCCCAATCTGTCCCCTTAAGACACATATAAAGCAAAAGGAAGTTCTAATGGTACTCCTTGGGTAGAGGTTATACTTGGATAAGACTGTGGTCATAATTTCACTAAGACAATACAACCTGGGTCCAAGGAAAAAAACAAAAGGATCAGAAACAGCTGTCTCTTTGAAAAGGAAGTCCAATGGAGCCTGAAGATACTCAGCTGTAGGACCCCTCTACATCTGGGCTCCCTCCCATCTTCGCTGTCCTCATTCACCAAGGAAGCAATACCAACTCAAAGACATTCCTCTGCAAACAGAGAGCTAAAAGAAGCACAGACAGTATGTACCACTGCATTTAATGAGGACTAAAAACCACATGGAAACCTCAAAACACAAATGATAAACTGAGAATTATAAATGAACACACACATGTGGTATCTAGTGTCACAAAGGCCTAACCTCAAATATACAAAGAGCTCCTGGAAATCAATAAAAAGACTAACCATTCAACAGAAAAAGGGCCAAGGGCATGAAAAGACATGTCATAAAAATAGAAATAAAAAAGACACGGGGCACCTGGGTGGCTCAGTCATTAAGCATCTGCCTTCGGCTCAGGTCATGATCCCAGGGTCCTGGGATCGAGCCCCGCATCGGGCTCCCTGCTCCACGGGAAGCCTGCTTCTCCCTCTCCCACTCCCCCTGCTTGTGTTCCCTCTCTCTCTGTGTCTCTCTCTGTCAAATAAATAAATAAAATCTTTAAGAAAGAAAAAAAAAAAGGAAATAAAAATGATGCTTAAGCTGTTAAAAGATGCTCAAACTCATTCATAGTAAGAAAAATTCAAACTAAGACTATACTGAGATACCCTGTCTTACCTAACACATTGGCTGTGGAGAGAAGCACAGTTCTATGTTACTGAGATGAGAGCAAAATTTAACACTCTCCATAGATTTGGCAATCTCTACCAAAGTTACAATTTCAATGCTTTATTCACTGGGGATATATCTGTGCTCAAAACTGACCAAAGCCCCTGCCTTTGTAGAGCTTTCATTCTATCAAAGAGAGAAAGACAAATAATAAGCCTAATAATCCCATATTAGAAAGTGGTAAGTGTTATGCAAAAAAATAACAGATCAGGGCACAGGAAATGACAGGGGAGTAGTTGCAATTTTAATAGGATCCTTAGGATAGGCCTCATTTAGAAAGTGTTATTTGAGCAGACTTGAATGAGATAAGGGAGTAAGCAATAAGTATATCTTGAAGAAGAGCAGTCTAGGCAGGGAAAAAAGCAAGTGCAAAGGCCCTGTGGTAGGAATATGCTTGGCATTAATCTGAGAGAAGTGATGGTGCATAAAGAGTTCAAAGTAGAGAGAGGAACAACATGATCTGACCTGTTTTTACGAAGATCAACCCGGCCATGTACTGAGAATTAACTGCAGAAGGACAGGAGTAGTAGTGGAAAGACCAGGTGGACAACTAATGAGTGACACTGGTGGCTTGGAGTAAAGTCATAGCTGAGCAGTAGATCCTAGATATAAACCAAAGGTAGAGACAACAGGATTTCCTGATAGGTGGAATGTGAAGCATGAAACAAACATGAAATCAGTGATGACTCCCAAGTTCTTGGCCTGAGCAACTAGAAACTGAAATGGGGAAGATTCCAGGGGCAGCTGACTGGGGGCAGTGGAGGTCAAGGGTCAATGTAGGAGGAATCAAGTTTGCTAAGTGTGAAGGGTTTGAGTGACCTGCTGACCCAGCATGTCTGCTCCTGAGAATCTGTTCTGCCCATTTGCCCACACGTGTACAAGTGCATCTATTCAAGATTACATACTGCACCCTGTAACAGTGAAAGATCAGAAGGACGTACGACTAGCAACAGCTGTACTTCTGCAAGTCCAGCCCTGTTGATTTCTCTCTCCTTCTCAAAACCCTATAGGGGCTCCTCGCTGCTTTCAGAATTCAGTCCAGATTCCTTTACCAAGCACTGCATATTCAGATACCAATGTCCCTTCCCGAACTTCACCCAACATACTGTCCAGAAGTCAGACTTCGTGTTCTCCACCCAAGTACCACAGTGTCCTCTCTCTCTGCCTTTGGCCATTCTGTTTCTGTCTGGAATCCCAGCCCCGCACACCTCCAGGCCCCTCCTGCTACCTCCAGCCTCTTGCGCACATCCTGGCTCAAAAGCAACTCCTCCATGGAGCTGGCTGGGATCTCCCCATCTGGAAAGACTAGTCCCCCCTCTGGCTTCTCCTGCTAGGTCTGTGACTTTTGTGTGTCTTCCATGATGTGTGTTCTGTACACAAAATGTCTTTTCTTGCCTCCTAAGCTGCAGTCTCCTTAATAACTATATCCATAAATTATTCAACTTCTTCTACCCTAAAGCATCGAACATGTTTCATATTCAGCAGACATCCAAAAAAAGTACGTTATGAATGAACAAGTGAATGAAAGTGATACAGAGAAAAATCCCCACTTCTGTTGTCATGCTCGAAGAGTGAAGGTCTTTAGAAATTCTAATCATGCAAGTGCTCAAGAGTCCCCTGGGTTCCCTGATGGACTGAAAAATGCAAAAGCTCTGTCACTTCTCTCACCCATAACTTTCCTCTCTGATCCCCCACCGCCCCACACAGTGAGTGTGTTGTACTCTCAGTTCTAATTCCCAGGTCTGGAATGTGCCTTTCCCGAACCACATGCTCCACATTTCAGGTGAGGGCAGGTCTGCCCTCCATGAAGGAGCTAGAACTGAAGAAAGGTGATTATGTAATTCAAACTTCTTAGGTGGAGGACTTACCAAGAAAAGGACTTCACATGTTCCTGAATCAGGATCCAGGTCTGGCCAAAATCATCTGACTTCCACAGCTGCAAAGACCAAGGACAAGAAGAGATCAAGATGCAAGAGGCAGGGACACCTGGGTGGCTCAGTCGGTTAAGCGTCTGCCTTCAGCTCAGGTCATGATCCCAGGGTCCTGGTATCGAGTCCCGCATCGGGCGGCTCCCTGCTCAGTGGGGAGCCTGTTTCTCCCTCTGCCTGCCACTCCCCCTGCTTGTGCTTTCTCTCTCTGACAAATAAATAAATAAAATCTTTAAAAAAAAAAAAATAGAAGCAAGGGGCAGGCATAACCTGAACGGCAAGGCCATCAGGCCCCGCCATAAATAACATGCGGTCTGGGAAGACGGGCCCGGAGATCAGCAAGGCCAGCTTGGTTACTCCAAAAGCGAATGAGGGTGGGGAGGCAAGGTGAGATCTGCACCTTCCCGTTCCTCTCCACAGTTACTAAGGCTTCAAGAATAACTACAAGGAAAAATGGGTATCGTCTTCCATTTATGGATCATCAGAAATTACGGTTTACTCGACACTAGCCATCAGGGATAGTAAAAACAAAAGGATTACACTGTACTTTCTCACCTGGGAAACCATGTCCTTAAAAACCCATAATGGGCCACAGGGATTAAAGGTGAACAGAGGGGACCCTGGCTAAGCGCAGGGGTAAAGAGCACCAAGGGGAACCACTTGAATGCAAACAATACGGCCGTGAGTGATGAACTTGCTGGTCTTTGCCAAAGCCCCTGAACTTCCAAACACAGCACCTGAGCATTCCTCTGGCCCTAGTGACCACACAAGAAGCAGCAGAAGACTAAAAACAACGTTCATCCACGTACACTGGTAAACTGACCCAGCCTGTACTTAGGTTACTCCCTAAGGCAAGGAAAGGTAAACAGATCATGTTTTGGTTAAACAACCTACAAAGAAAAAGATATGTTCCAAGGTTCCTCTGAGCCAAGCCATTCAAAACTCCTCATGAATCCAATCCTACAAGGTCTACTGGTTTCATGGTATTATACCAGACCAATAGCCTCGATTTGGCAAGTTTCAACCTTGAGAGATAAATCCCACTTGGGCTGTCTCCCCATCTCACTCTCCTTCAAGTCCAGATTTAAGGAGAAAAATACACATATTTATATTAAAGGCACACAAACACACACACATGTAGGAAAAAAATTTAAGTTAATGATAATTTCAAATAAATGGTACAAAAGCAGTATGTTGGTTGAGGCAGAGGATGGGGAAGGTAGAACAGAAATTCAAGATAGAGGTCCCAGCAGAGCTCAGACTCCAGGCTTTAGCTGGCTCTGTGTGAATAATTTCCAGAGTTTCGATGGACCCCCCCACTCAAACCCACAAAGGTGCATCGACATGGAGAAGGGCATGATGTCTGGCTACAAGGACCTGCCGAGCGCTTGGCATTGCCCCCTGGCTGGGAGGCAGACGGAGAGTGCCAGGGAGATACGGTTTTCCTCGGCCGTGGGAATTCAACTAGTACAAAGTCTAAGCTTGGGAGAGGAGGAAGGAGGGGCTGGGGGAGGTCAGTCAGAGGACACACAATCCCCACGGGCAGGAACAGAAAACCGGAGAAGCCCCACCTGTGTTCCAGAAGCTCCCTTACCTGCTTGTTGGGGTGAGACCTGTCAAAGCCCAGGAGAAGGTTGGAGGCCTTGCTGTGCAGGAGGAGATCAACTGCCCGGAACGGGATGGAAAAGCCTTGGATAGTGTTGCAGAAGTCAAACGTGATCCAGAGGTACTGGGCATAAGCATCTACAAAGATGTACTGCAAGAGAAACAAGGCAAGCTCAGAGCGGGACCTGGCCAGGGCTGCCCAATACCCACCCCCCAACTCCCTCCAGCAGTGTGTGTGGGGCCGGGGGCCTGCAGGGCCCCCACTCGGCTTCCTCCCCATCTCCTGGCCAGGAGGAGATGCTGGTGCCCACCAAGCAAGGCTCTGGGAAGGAAGGGGTGCAGGACAGGCTCTCCTTTCAGCAGGTAATTGAGCTGGTCAAGCCTATTTTTTCTTTGAATTGACCTGGCCATTCTCACCCTCTGGCAGGTCACTCAGGCACCATCAGAGGATGACTGGGACCCAGAAGGCCTGCTCTTCAGACTGGCTGCACACAGGTAAGCCTGCTTCCCTCCCTCCATTCTCTGAGCAGCTATGGGAAATCCCTACAATCACACCCATCTAGGAGGATGTTCTGGGCACTAGGCAAGGGGACGGGGCAGCCCCAAGGACCCAGCTGCCAGTGGGGCCGGCTGCCTCACTCTGGGGCCCGGCAGGAGGAGCTTGGCGAGCAGGGGCTTCACTTGACTTAGCCCTGCACAGGTAAGTGGCCCTGAACAAGTGGGACTGCAGAGTGACCGCCAGCCTAGAGAGTTCTCCAGGAGAAAGGACCGAGGCAATTCAACTTCACAAATGTGCACTGAATATTCCCCGTGGACCGGAAGCTGCAGGTTCCACAGTGAAAACCCAGAATCCTTGCAGTCTCGCATGGGAGAAAGATAGACGTGATCATGGGTGACTGTAACTCAAGGGAAAATGAGATTCAGTGGGGAACCACGGACAGAGTCCTGTGAAAAGCACGCAGTCCAGAGGAGTTCCAGTCTGGGAGATCAGAAGTGACTCCAGGGAAGATCTGGCCCTCGAAGGGCAGGCAAGACTTTCAGAGGGAAAGAACATCCCAAGTCAAGGGCAGTTTGAGTTTGGGGAAAAAAAGGGAAAAAAAAGTAGAGCACGGACTTGAGGACAGCCAGGAGGGCCTGTGGGAAAGGTCTACAGAGCACAGATAGTAGCAGGCCTGGAATGCACATGAGAGATGGGAAGGGCAGCCTCCTGTTCCCGGAAGGGTGAGGGCGGCTCGGCGGCCCACCGTGAACCAGAGCAAGGGGGACCCAGCTCCAAGCACCAACGAGTCCCTGAAATCCCAGAAATCAACAATCCAAAGGAACCCGTCCAAGCACACTTCCGCTCATTGACTGCATCTGACCCAGATCAATCTTCAGCTCAGAATCCTTTTGGCACAAGCAGCTTAGGCATGTCCTAATACTCTGTGCTTGCCTGACGCTGCGTCCACGTGTTCTTGCTCCTTCACCTTCGGCTTTTCCTTCCCCAATTCCTAGGAGTGCACTCTACATGTTCTTTCTCTCGTGTTTCTTCCACGGCATCTAACGTAGAACTCCAAACTCTGTAGGAGCCTCATTAAATCTAACCATAAAGGCAAGCGAATGTTTTGAAAGCATAAACGACCACAAGCAAATGCAATGTTGTAAAAACAATTATGATCCTAAGAGGACCATCATCATTTTTGGCATAAAAGGCATTCCCCAGAAATGATGGAGCCCATCTTCCTGCTCCGAAACCATCCTGGTTACTAGGGAACGGAGTGCTCTCAGTTTAGAAAGACTTCTCCAGACATCTATTCCATGGTTTCTAGGGATTTCACATTTGAAGATATAAAAATCATGTAGCCGGTTATAAAACGTATTATCTGTCATTCATGATAATAGCTCAATGTGTCCAGACCAGGGGCGCCTGGCTGGCTCAGACGGTGGAACCTGCGACTCTTGATCTTGGGGTTGAGTTCGAGCCCCACGTTGGGCATAGAGTTTATTAAAAAAAAATGTGTCAAGAACACTTAGTGTATGCCAAGCGCTGAGCAGACAAGTTGTGCATGCCTTAGCTCATGCTCATCCTCAGCTCATGTCATGCTTCTGGTACTCACAGCCAGGCAGTGCTTTCGATACAGTCTTATCCTCCTTTACTAACTAGGGCACTGGAGCGCAGAGAGGTTAACTGGCCAAGGTGAGCCAGGAGGCAGCATCTACAGCCATTTCTGGCCAGTTCGGAGCCCACCCCTTCACTGTTCACCAAATCCTTTCTTCTCTTCCTCCAACAAAGAAGCAGAACTTCCAGAATTTCATGCCTAGGTCTCACCCTGTGCCCCCGGGCTCATCCACGCGCCGCCTCCTCTCACTCAGCTCCTCAAGTCTGTAGTGGCAGCTCCCTCCCTGGCCTTGGGTGACCCCGTCTCATGCCAAGGCTCCGTGCCCCACACCTGACCACCCCGTCCTTGACCCTCCTCCTGCTCCTTCTTCCCCTTCGTCGCTCCCCACCCCTGCATAACCTCATCGCTCTTCCGTCCTCTGCTACGAACCTGCTCCATCCTCCACGCAGCTTCAACTACCACCGCTGAGATCAGGCACGTCAGGACTTTTAATCTATGGATCTACGGTCTGACCCTGACTTCTGACCTCCTCAGCATCTCCCCTCTGATGCGCCGAGATACTTCACTCCGTCGTCCAAAACAGCGTCTTCTGACGCCATCCGGCCGCGTCCCAAGCTCTCCACGTGCTACAGCTGCCCCAGGCCACAGTCCTCACAATGAGAGTTGGGGTTCCGCTCCATTGCCTTGCCTCGGCCCCATGCCCCATCAGCCACCCACCCAGTTATGTCTCTTCATAATCTCTGCTCTCCTTTGTATCCCCAGTGCTACCCATGTGGCCCACTCCCTACTGGAGTCCATGAGCAAACTGGGGCCGGGCACTGGGCTTTTTAGGCCCCCTTGTGTCTTCCAGGCCTTGGCAGGGTGTGAAATACTCAGAGGGCAATTGCAACGTCTGGCTGAGGAACCGGGCAACGTCATGCCTATATTACCACGACCCCCCTCATGACTTCCTGACCCCTCTCTAATCTTTCCCCTTTCCGACCCTCCTGCCTCTTGCCAGGACATGCATTTCCCTAGAAGACTCTATTTATAGCGAGTCCCCTACTCTAAGATCCTTCCATGGCTCCCCACAGTCCTCGAGGCAAAAAGCAAACCCCTCCATCTTCACCTGCCTGGTGTCTCAAAGTGCCCCAGCGCCAGCCCTCCATCCCTGAGAAGTGAGTCTCCCCCCGGCCTGTACAGAAACCACAGACTGGCACCCTGACATCTCTGCCCAGGGCCTTCTCCCCCTCATGGACTCCCACCAACTCTGCTCAGCTACTGGAACCAGGCCCGTCCTTGCAGCTCCATTTCCAATCCCCAGTACCCCATGAAGCCTTTACTTCTCTGACCTGACCTCGCTTAATGCCCAGCCCCACCCCCCGTGGCTTCCCGTGATCACTGAGGCACGACTGTGATGTAACCATGCCACCCGAGCAAGGGACAGGAAGTGCAGCATGTCCCACTCTGCCGTGAGGTCCCTGGACTGCCTGCCTGTTCAGCCTCCTCGAGGCCAGCCCCACAGATTTGCCAGCACAGCCGACCTAGCAGGTGCTTCCTAGCCTGTGTGATTAGACTGTGCGATTTCAGAAGTGTCCTCAGACACCCCCACCTCTCCCGCCCTGTTTGCAATCACTGAATGTTCCGCTTTGGGCTTAAAACCATGTTTCCTCTTAAAACACAAATACCTCTAGAAGCATAAAATAAGCTACAGAATGCACCTCCGTGTTAGCCTAAGTGATTCTCTCCAGGTCTCAGGTGGGGGGACCAGGAGCACGATGACAGGAGGAAGGGCGGAGGAGGCCAACGAAGGAACGTACCTCCATAAGGTGAGAGTGAAGGGAAAGACAGAGGGGCCCACCTCTCGAGGCTGGGAAGCCTAGCTGCACACTCTGGAACCTTCTGGAAGGAGCCCCAGACGTACTGCATGGCTGACCTCGGGTGCGCCGGGCGGGGCGGGGGGGTGTTGCAGCACTGTCAGGTGGCTAGGGCTGCACACTGCTTCAGGGAGGCAGCTGAGAAGGAAGTGGGCTGCTGCTGGCAGGTGCAAAAATAGACCCAAATGCTCACAGGACCCCACAGCCAGTCCATCTCCATCGCAAAGCAAAACCACTGGAGCGGAGCTTGCTTGCCTAACCAGCCCTTCCCATCCCCTTCCACGGGCACACACCTGCTCAGGCTTCCATGTGGCCCTCACGGGACATCCTCACCTTTCCAAGCCGCTGCCCAAGGTCATTTCAACCATTTCAAACCCTGCTCCCTGACAGCGCCCCTCATGTCTGCACACGGGGGATGTGCCTGGGCCCAGCACCCTGCTGGTGTTGACAGCAAGGCACCCAGCCTGCACGATTTTTCTCAGGAAGTGGTAGGTCCGGTGAGGCAATCTGCCTTCCAGGGGACAAAGACAAAAGTAACAGAAGTAACTGGCACAGTGAGAGTCACAGTTTCCTTCCTGAGAAGTTGGGGAGGGGTAACGACCTTCTTTGGGGAACCAGAAACTCAGCAGAGAATGCTGCATCTCTAACCCCACTCAGTCTGCTCCAGGCCCGTGCTCCACCTGTCAATAGGCTTTCCAAGAAGGTGGTTCCTCTTCCCTCTCCCCACCAACTCCCAAAGTACGTCCACCTCTCCCGTGAGAAGCCCAGGATGCCCCACCTCCCACACAGGGAGCGCCCAGGCTGCAGGCATGCCCTGCCCTTCCAGGACCCCAAACTCCTTGACGACCATGCCTGGCGTTCTCTTCTTGCTTGCCCAGCGCCCTGGCCCCGCCCTGCTCCTTCTCCAGACCTAATGCTCCAAAAGCCCCTCTCCCCCTGCACCAAACCTGCTCTGCAAGCCCAGAACATCATCTTTCCTGTCTTCTGACTACTCAGACGTGCGTGTGGGCCTAGCAACTGCTCACCACAACCCATGACAAGCAGGAAGGAAGTCAGGACCTGCTGGCAGACATCTGTGCCCTTGTGGTAGGAGGTGAGGAGGGGGCAGATGGAGCTCAAAAAGAAGATTCTGGAGGGACCACAGAATGGTTCCAAGGCCACAAAGGCAGTAAGAGTTAGCTCTGGGACAATGTGTAAAGATAATGATAATAATAATCAACAGGTACCTCCGGACAAGGTGAGTAATCGGAGCGTCATCTGCTCCTTGGAAGGCAGGGGGCACACAGCTCTATCCAGGGGAGATGTGGCACAGCCAGCAAGCTGGACCCTGGGGGCAGGGAGCCTCACCTCTCAGAAGCCAGAGCAAATCGCAAATCGGGCAGCAGGGCCCACCCAACCCTGGGGGCCCCAAGCCCCAGGCCTGCCCAACCAAGTGCAGTGGGAGGAGCGGGTGCAGAGGGCGGGCAGTCTTGTCTCCAGAGCCAAGTCCCTCCAACACCTCTTCCTTGCTTTTCATCGTGGAGCGAGTTAGGTAAGAGGGGAGCTGTTCCTAACTGTTCCTCTGTTTTGAGATCATCAGGCAGGGCTAATATTAACCAGTATGTACCAGTAGTAGCTAGTCTAGTTAAAAAAAAAAAAAATTATTTCTATACCCATTAGTACGTAGCTGCTTCCTTGAAACCCGAGAGAGGCCCCTCCTAAGCACCAGTGGCCTGGCCCCTTCCCCAGGGCCTGTCCACCATCCGGCAACTAAAAGGTTAATGCCTGGCCAGGCAGGGTGGCCTTCAGGACCCAGCTCCCTCCAGACTGGCTCTGTTCTGATTGGCCAGTGCCATTCCAGTGGCTAAATATTTTGAATAGAGGCAACCCGAGAAGCCAGTGTTGGGGGGCACCTGGCCAGAGGACCGTGCGGATCTTGTTCCTTTCTGGATGAGCAAAGAACAGCAGCTACCCTTACCTCGGAGCTTCCTGAACATTCTTAGGAGCAGTCATCCTGCCTCTGGAAACGAGCTAGGGCTCACCAGAGTGCGGGAGAGAGCCATCAAATACAACTCTCCAAGCTAAAGCAACCTAACCTTGCAGGCTGCCTGATTCCTGCCCTCTCGCCTCCGCCTCCGCCTCCCCCTCCGCCTCTCTGGGGGCCCAGGGCAATCTCAAATCAATGCTTCCTCCACATCCGACTGCCCGGGGGTCTACTGCAGAAACTGAGCCCCAGGCCAGCTAGCCAGGAAAACAAATCCGGAAGCACAGCAGTATCTGCCGCCTTGCCTTGGTGTTCTTCTCTAGGCCGGTACAGGCTGGGGGTGGGGGTGCACGCATGCGTGTGTATACACACACACACACACACACACGTGATGCCCACAAAATCAAGCATCCGGCAAGCACTCTGGAAGATGTGCATCACACGGTGGTGAAAGTCCCAGTAAACCCAGGTCTCATTTTTGCCACCTGTGAGACAGGCAGTTCATCGATTGGGGGATTTTCTTTCTGCACGTTAGCCTGACGCTTTGTCCAGAAATCCTGCCTGGCCAGAACCTGGCCTGCCCGATTATGCACGGTTCCACCCTGACACCTGTGTTCTGCTAAACTCCCTGGTTAGTGGAAAAACAGTCCCTGGCTACGGGTCACACTGCAGAGATGATGACGAGGAGCTCCTTCTCCCAGCCCCCCCGGTTAGCACAGCGGACGTCCCGGAATTCAGCCCCCTGAAGTCCCGACAGGCGGGATGGCGCCTCCTTACACGCTTATTGTCCACGGGGCTGTGGTAGAACTGGGCGATCACCGCTTCACTGCTGTTGCCCAAGCCGAAGCTCAATTTCTCGGAAATTCTCTTGAATGATTTTCCATAGTCGTAAGACACGTACACCTGGATCAGGGAGGAGGAGAGGACGAAGAAGAGCTGGTGAAAAATGTGGCCGAGAGACCTCTCCCTCTGCCCGCACCTGTCAACGTCCCGCCCTGGATCCCGAACGATGTTCCCGACAGGTCCCCGGCGTCAGGACACGACAGATGTGAAGAGATGATGCACCAAGGATAAGCAGGGCACCTCTCCCTCCGCCCCCCAACCATGTGGGGGGCAGGAAGCCCAGGAGCGCCACAGCCCCTTGCTGCCCGCAATACACAGGCTCCTTTCTGAGGCCAGGATGCTTCCTTGCAGGGGGGCCAGGGGGACCCACGGATGGAAACAATGATGACCTCCTCCCCATGGCCGGGTTGAGTGTCTAACCAATTACATCCAGAGGCAGACTGAATGTGGTTGTCTGACGGGGAGGGACCGGGGACTTGTTTTGCCATCTGCTGAAATGTCCCCAAAAGGTAATCTCATTCTTCAACCCTCTGCTGGGAAGGTCTGTTGCTCCGGCACTGCAGAGGTTGAAAAAGGAAACCCTCCCAGGCCTCCACGGAGAAGTCCAACAGGTGAGAAAGAAAAGTGCTGAGTGATTCGATATGCACGGAGGTCGAATGTATAGATTCAAGACGCCCCGGCCCCAGCACTCATCACGCTCGCTCATGTTGATGCAACTGCCTGGCGGGGGTGGGGGTGTGTGTGCGGGGGGGGGGTGGCAGTAGCCCAGGAGCCAGGAGCCGGGCCTCCTGCTTGCGGGGCTCCAGCCACCCAGTAACCACGGAGGTAAAATGTAAGAGGAACTGTCACTCACGGCACGCTTCCTAGGTGCCAGATACCGTACTGCCCTCCTCGTGTGAAAGAGCTCAGGGAGCTCTCCCCACAGCCCTGCATGGCAAATGCAGTTACTAAAATCACTTTCCAGATAAGGTAGCAGGGGCTTAGGGGATTCGTTTCTTGCCAGAGTAACAGAGAAGGTAAGTAGCAGCGTGGAAATGTGATCCAGGCTGCCTGCCTCCAAAGGCAGAAATCCCAAAGCCATCACACCTCCGGTAATGGATGGCGGGATACAAGCCGCCAGGTATTTTGCACGTAGACTGACTACCTAGGCAATGTGAAATCAACATAATCAGAGGATTAAAAACAAGCCTGATAGGTGAACAGAATATTAATAATAGTTAGGACTGGGGTAAGTTCTAAAGGAAAATGACAGGTGAATTGCAACAAGAATGGGAACGGCTGGACTCATCCCAGCACAGGTACACATCTGAAGGGTTTGTCAGGAGCCAGGGGCTGTGCTAAGTGCCAGATATGCAAAGACATGGCCTTTACACACATTGTAAACGTACAAACGTTTGTAAGCAACAACCCTTGTAAACAACGAACTACACGAGGCAGGTACAAAGGGAAGCAAGAACACACACGGGGCGTTAATATTTATTAGATGTCAAGGTTAGAAGAGCACAGAGAGAGCCTCTGCCAATATCTGGGCCACAGTGGAAGAAGCCCCATTACGAATGCTCATGCTTACAACACACAGCGTGTCCCCAACTGCCATGCACACAGTGAGGGGTTGCCATCAAAGCAGCCTCAAAATGCAGCAGGTTGAGAAGCTCACAGAGGATTTGAGTGAGTAAAAAGACAAAGTGGTGCCTCCTCACTTCCATTCTCCTGGCCCAGAATGGACACTGAGAGTCCCTGTTAGGCTCAGACACCAGATGTACTGAACTAATGGCTTCTCTAAAAGGGAACTCGGCCCCCTCCAGCTCCAACGTCCCCAAAATTGATAATCCACTATGAGTTACTTCCTCAGAAGCACAGAGGTGATAATAAGTCATATTAGGATAGCATTTTTCAGTATACGTTATCGCTCTTCATCTTAAAAAATTCTGTGGGGGGCGCCTGGGTGGCTCAGTCATTGAGCGTCTGCCTTCGGCTCGGGTCGTGATCCCAGGGTCCTGGGATCGAGCCCCGCATCGGGCTCCCTGCTCGGCGGGAAGCCTGCTTCTCCCTCTCCCACTCCCCCTGCTTGTGTTCCCTCTCTCGCTGTCTCTCTCTCTGTTCTTAAAAAAAAAAAAAATTCTGTGGGTCAGGGATGCCTGGGTGGCTCAGTCGTTAAGCGTCTGCCTTCGGCTCAGGTCATGATCCCAGGGTCCTGGGATCGAGCCCCGCGTCGGGTTCTCTGCTCAGTGGGGAGCCTGCTTCTCCCTCTCCCACTCCCCCTGCTTGTGTTCACTCTCTCTCTGCGTCTCTCTGTCAACTACATAAATAAAATCTTTAAAAAAAAAAAATTCTGTGGGTCAGCCTCACTCTGCCTCCCTCGGTGTACCTAGAATATCGCACATTGCTCAGTAAAGATTTCTGGAATTAAACATCACTATAAACCACAGAGTGAAGTAAATGAATATGTCCCACAAATGAATAAAAAAGAGAGTGACATGAATGAATCAGTGAGTGAGTGAATGAGGAATTATTTCCATTTAATAGGATGACAAAAAACCAAGACTCAGAGAAGTTAGTGGTCATATAGCCTGGAAGTTGACAAAACATAATGGGTTCCCTCCAGTCCCTGGTCCATCTGTCTTTCCACTCTTGCAAGTTACCCTTCTAAAAAAAATTTTTTTTTTTAAAGATTTTATTTATTTATTTCAGAGAGAGAGCACACGAGAGGGGGGAGGGGCAGAGGGAGAAGCAGACTCCCCGCCGAGCAGGGAGCCCCATGTGGGACTCGATCCCGGGACTCCAGGATCATGACCTGAGCCGAAGGCAGTCGCTTAACCAACTAAGCCACCCAGGCGCCCCTGCAAGTTACCCTTCTAGGAGGCTGCTCTCTGCTACAGACATATGGTGCTCTGTTAAAGGGGGAGATCACACACTGAGTCTGCAGGCCGGGCAGTGGAAGGAGTGGGGGGAAAGAAGGGGTAAAACACCAACCTTAACAAAACACAGACCTTTTCTGAGATCCTCAGCCACACCTGTCACTTCACGCTCAGAGAGACAACAGCCCTCACTACCAAAAAGCTCTTCCTTAATATGCACCTGTAAACAATCCCCATCTCTTTACGACTTATACTTAATAGAAGTCAAGAGTAAGTGTGTAAGGGCCCATCCTACGCCTCAAGACACTTGTAAATGACTCATCAACCTGCTTCCTCTGCTCCAGGTCGAACCATCCCAACATGATATTTTTATCCTGTCCTCATAATTCTTATTTCTATTGGATTAACCCAGACCCTAAGCTCCACAGGGCAAAGACCAAGCTCAGGGCTGTGCACAGCTATCCACCCTCCTCCACAACGAGGAGCCCAGAAAAGGCCTCTGCCAGTGCTCAGATAATGCCGAGTGGGCTGACGGCCTCGTGGTCTCCACACTGCACCCCCACTGTATGCTCTGCTTCAGTTCCCAGGGAGCGCCAGGTTGCTCTCCACTGTGCTCTCCAGGTGAATCTGGGCAAACATCCTATACTCGCTCATCTTTGTGCTCCCATAGAGTTTTTTTTTTCCTCCAGGCACAGGTTCTGCACTGATCAGTCCTCTCTGACTTCTCTAAGACATGACTCCCTAAAAGAACAGAATAAAACGGGAGGAGTCCCTAAAACTGCCAAAGTTGCTGGTTACATCACTGTCTCACCTATAAAGATGGTCCTTCCATGTGAGTGGTTTTGGATTCTCTCCCTACTTTAAAACAGCGTAATAATAATAATGAGAAGGACGAGAAGCAAGGAGGGGAAAAGGCAGAATGGAGAGCAGAGGCAGGGAGGAAGGAAAGAAGGGTTGAAATGTACAGAAAACATCTCCTTATCTAGCCCCGTTCTGAGTCCTTCACACCAGTGCTTCTCGAACGGTAACATGCCTACAAGTCACCTGGCACAACGTAGGTCACAATGCAGACTGTGATTCAGGAAGTCTGGAGTAGAACCTGAGATTCTGCCTTTCTAACCAGCTCCCAGAAAACACCCCTGGCTGCTGACCCACAGCCCATACTTTGGGGAGCAAGGTTTTACAAGCACTATCTCACTGACAGATGAGAAGACCAATAGAAGGTTAATGACTCGGCTCAGGGTCCGACTGCTAACGAACGGCAGAGCCAGGATTCAACCCCAGGCATTCTGATTTCAGAGCCAAAGCTCAGCGAGACACCAGCTCCACGGGCTCCCAAGTTCCACCCTGTTAGCAAGCTACCCAGAGCTGGCCCTGCTCCCCGGTCCATCCTGGGGGGCACCAATCATAACGTCACGCCACTCTGGGGGCAAAGGCAGCAAGTCCTACCCTTCCTGAAACCTTCCCTGGTTGATTCTGATCTTCCGATGGACACGATCTCTGCAGAGCTCCTTGGCCAATGTGGCTGCACCTGAGTACCTTTGCAAACTATGTCAGGAGAGGGCGGAAAGAGATAAGTGGGGAGGCTCAAGATAAACAATACCTATTGTCTCCTTTCATCAACCAGACTATCAGAGAAAAAGATGGCATTCCTTTTGGAATGCAGCCGCCAGTCCTCACGGAATCACACTTGCTACCAGTTCATCGGGACATTATTCATTTTTTTTTTTTTTCTGTTGAAAAGCAAACCTTCCGGGATTCCAGCTTCCAGATCTGTCCCTTTTTAATATACTGAATATGCATGACTTGGCCATTCTTCAACACACACACAGCTCCTCACTTACACTGGTCCCTTCCCTTCTGGACAGCTGACGGGGCCTTACGAACCGTGCTCCCACTCTTCTCTCAAGAAAGTCGGGGTTGCTACGATGCCCGCACCACCAACTCCAGCCTCCGAGTCATAATTTATTTCTGCGTTAACATTTCACATCAGAACATCTCCGTTTCAGCTGCCAAGTCTTTAATGTAGCCTGTGTGTGGACGGGGGTAAATCTCTGCCACTCCCGTTTATTATCTCCGAGCATGGCATTTCCTTCCCGTGTAATTTTATCGTGTATTTCATTACAGAATGGTGTATCGCGTCCCATGTTCAATGGCTTCTCGGTCAGACACACCCAGATAGTTAGAGTGAGAATGGGGTTTGGGCAGACCAACCATCCAGGGTGACCCCCGGCCTGAGGAGGCTCCCAGGACGCAGGGCTTTGAGGGTAAAAACCCAGACGAGTGGGTCCCGTTGGCAACATGACACCTCACACAGCGGGCACGTGATCAGGTCTCGGGAGCCACTACTGAGTGACCTCAAGCAGGCCACTTCATGTCTCCAGGCTCCTGTTTGTCCAGCAAAGCCGTAATACAACGGTTAAGGTCTTTTACCTGTCTCGTAAAAAAATATTATCTAGACAAAGAATTTTTTAAACGTAGAAAAAGGCTAAGGAGGATTTCTCAACACAGTAGGGCCCAGAGCGGTTTCCGGTGCTCAAAAGGGGTAGCCATGAAGGGGTGTGCAGGCCGTGACCGCACTGAGTATATACACAGGTGCCTCGGGGCCTCACGGGACCAGCAGCATCCATAGGCTGCCGTCTGTGCTCACAAACCCTGGTCGCATTTATAAATAGGCCAAAGCCACTGCCCCCCAAAAAGTCCAGCCCTGCTCCAGAGCACGACATCCAAACTGGCTGTCAATGACCACGGTTTCCCACCCGTCCCTGCTCAGCAGCCATCCTGGACAAAAGCTCTACATTATAGCCCTTCTACCGCCCTCCCTGTCTGTGGCTGTCTCCACTGAACCCACTAGAAAGCAGCCACCGGTGCTCCCTCCAGGCACCTACCTAGGAGCACAACCAAGCCGAACAGCGGATACACAGAGAGGGATCTCACAGAGACCAGGTCTGTACTCAAGAATGCCGAGTTTCCTTCGGGCTGATGTGACAGTGCTAGGAAATTCACCAGGAGGTTCCCTCTGGCCAGAGTGCAGAGTGAACAAAGCTCCACGTGGTGTTTCTTTGTCCACAGGTTTCACCCTGCCACATCCGTCCCTGACCCCAGGCAGGGGCTGGCCCTCTTCCCACAAGGGGACGTCTGGAGCCGGGGCCACACACATGGGACCCAAGGACCAGCTCTGGCCCTTGTATAGGTTGTACTTGGCCTGCCCAGTATTTGTACAAACGATACATGAGCTGTCAACTTGTAAGACTCTGCAGTTTTCACGTAAAAACCCAGACCTCTGAGCTTCTCTCGGAAATCAGATCTGGCAAGGCCGGGCCCTACACGGCAACCAGAACTAAGACCGATGACAACAGCCCCTCCCAAGCACCAAATCCCTTCTACTTCTCAGTGCCTCACGGACACAGAGACCAAGGATCAATCACCACATTCAAATTAACAGGTGAATGCTTCTTGAACCTGCATCTCTATCAAAGTGGGAAAATGACACATTGGCCCAGGAGGCCACACACTTCAAGAAAAATGGGAGAAACCGTTTTCCTCCCTGGAAGAAAGAGCATGGTGAACTGGGAGGCAGGCTTCTCCTGCCACTACCCACCTGGTCTCTCACAGGCCTTTGAGTCTGTGACCCTTGGTGTCTCGTCTTCAAAGTACCTAAACTCTTAAATGCTATATAGAAAGCCAACCGTGAAAACCGAGAATATGAGCACATCAGAGTCAAGAACCCACCCCACTGGAAGGGGTCCCATCGGGCTCTGGGGCGGACGGGCAGCTCTGCCCGGAATGTGCTTCTGGCATTTTGCAGAGCAGACCCAACAATCCAGATCAAACCCGATCACTTGACAAAAGTAATCACGCATCACACGGATCTCATTGCAAAATGGCCTGCACCGCCCTCTGTTCGGCAAACGAGGGGTATTTATTATTGTTCAGATTCTCTTCCCTGTTGTAAAATGTATCCCATCCATTCATCCTCTACTTACCCACACTATTTTTTTACTGGCATGATAACCCCGCCAGATTCCAAGAGGGCATGTTGGTGGCCTCACAGAGGAGCGCCCAGACCAGCACCAATACTTACATCACTGCTCCTGGGCCTCGCCAGGGCCAGGCTGTCCCGGGCCAAGGCCACGATCACGTTGCTTTTCTCTCCGGCCCAGTGCACCACCATCTGATTGTGGGAATCATTCAGACTAACCTGAAAGAGATCAAACCGACACAGGAATTAGGACCCACGATGAGTGAGGGCCACGATATTCTAAAGCAAGACTCTCTCCTCCTTTGTCACTCAGAAACAGCTAAGATTCTGAGATCTGGAGCACGGGGCCAGGCTGGCCTATTTATCCCCCAGTGCAGATTCCACAAGACACAACTTCCCCAAGAAGAAATACAAATTCCCTGCTATTTTGGATATAAGTGGATTGCAAAAAAATCTTCTCAGGCTCTCTCTGGCATAACAAGTGACTTTCTTATTCTTCTTGTCTTTTGCGTAATCTATCTCCGGTTACTTTCATCCCTAACCCATAGGGGGGTCATGCACTCCCCTAAGGCCTTGAAACCGAAACAGACACATCTTCCTCATTCAGAAAGAGTGCACAGGCCAGAAAGACCACAGGCTTTCAAACCTCCGTTCAATCTGGTGCCCTGTCTGGCTGACAGGTGACATGGCTCGTCCTGAGCGCCTCGCAAGGAGGAACAAGAGAAAAACATCATGGTACAAGTTTTATTTAATTAGTTTTGAAGGGTCCCAAGTAAGGAAATATTTTCCAGGACTCCCCAGAAATGACCTTCGAATTCTTGCTAACAGTAGTTCCTAGACTTCTGGGTTTTGTAAACCAGTAAGATGAAAATTAATTAAAAAGGCCAGCAGAGGATTGGTTGGCCAACTCCATTTTGCCAGGTAAGGACAGGAACAAAAACAGCCACTGTGTCGAGCTGAACTTGCTGTTCTCTGAACCGGTTTCCTCTGCTCCCTGAAGACATAGCAGACTCGTGCCCAGGCTGCCTTGCCGTGGGGTGTGGCCTGACTTCTGGCCTCAGAACATGAGGGAAGGTGGTCAGGGCCACCAGCCCCAGCCCCTGCCAGCCCTCGGCCTCTTCCCCATCCGCAGGCCCCACTGAGGACTCCAGAGCCCCAGGTGAGGGTGGAACCACAAGGAGGAAGGAGCCCACGTCGCCAGTGAGAAAGCCCTCCACTAGTCAGTAACACTCGCTTTGAACTCCTTACAATTAGGGGATCCATTTATGCCACTGAGCTTCTGGGATCCGTCCGTTATGCAGCTAGCCCTCCTAAGCAACATGACCACCATAATCACCGTCATTTTTTATTTTTATTTTTTTTAAAGATTTTATTTATTTATTTGTCAGAGAGACAGAGAGCACAAGCAGGGGGAGCAGCAGGCAGAGGGAGAAGCAGGCTCCCCGCTGAGCAGGGAGCCTGATGCGGGACTCGATCCCAGGACCCTGGGATCATGACCTGAGCCGAAGGCAGATGCTTAATGACTGAGCCACCCAGGCGCCCAACCACCGTCATTTTTTAAAGAAAGGACAGTTAAACACCGAAAACTGAATAAGGATCTCAGAATAAGAACAGTTCTTTTAGACAGTTTTTGCTTTATGAAAAACTAACTCCATTCCTTTTATTCTCCCTCTTTCAACCAGACACGGACAGACAGTCTGAGGGCCAGCATCTCAGAAGCCCTGAGCTCACAGTTCACCTACTCTGTGTGAAGAGCAAACCGATGACCATAAGAAAAAAATTCCGAGAGCTGTTGTTAACAGTCAGAATCAGGACAAAGCCCCCCCCCCCCCCCCCCCCCAATCAGGAACATGCACTCTCCCTCTTGCTGAGCAGTGTCTGGGAGAAGCCTCTTCCACCAGCCTCTCCAACCTCGGCTGTCTGGGGCACATGTAGAAGGAAATCAAGCTTCTGGGCTCCAAGGAGCCTCCGCACAATCCCACCTGCCTATCCCCCCCCCCACCCTCCCCTTTTGGGCTGATGCAAAGTCCAAGCCTGAGCTGACGGGCCCTCTGAGCTGCCTTCCCATGGAGGTTCTGGGCAGAAAACCCTCCCCACACCTCCTTTCCCCTTTCTGTTCTGTCCCACCACCGCCCTAACTTTCCCCACCCCCCTCCTCGAGCTGCTCTCAGATGTCACGAGGGAGAAGGCAGACACCTGTGCCCCAAACTTGGCAGACAAGATGACAAAGGAGCGAATCCTTAACTACCCTGCTCTGACTCTGGAGCGCCTGTGTTTCATTTGATCCAGGATCCAAATGCTTTTGGAAAATATCTGAAATGAGACTTCTGTAAAGAGAAAGACCTTTGGGTATTTTTTAGGAAAATACGTCATTCCAAAATGTCCCTTCTCGTTCCCAGAGAGACGTCCAGGTGGGCATCAAGAGAGAAGGACGAATGAAAAATAGAAGTAAGTAAATAATGTAAGCGAGAATGCTACAGAGGGAAAGCAGCAGAGACAATCTCCAGTAGCAGCTCATGAGGCCTTACTCCAGCCTTCCCGTTCTCCCACCACTCGCCCTCCAGCTCATGCCGCTGGGAAGAATCTAGAAGCATCTACAAATCAGAAGCCCAATAGCACAAGCACCCTGGGAATTCAGGCTAAAAGTCTTTGCCCTCCAAAGACATTCTCGCCCTTAGAACCAGAGGGGAATAAATAGTGAACGTATGCGAACATCGATACGATAAAGGATTCGGCACCTGGAAGAATCACCCAAGTTCTCAGGGTCTGGCATGAAAGAGCCCACCAACATTTGACTCGGGCAACCTCAGAACGGTCCCCCTGGCAGGTGACAATCTGAACAGGTTACAGAGCCTCCAGTGACGAGAGTGGGAAAGAAGTCTCAATGCTACGTGCTGAAGTCTTTCTCCTCAGAGGACACGAGATTTATGAGGCCCCTCAACCGATCCTAACAGAGGGGAAGGGGTGAGAGCAGTGCAAAGGACAAGCATCAGAACGTCCAAGGGCTTTCTGACAAAGGAAGCCAAAGGCAAGCTTGGTGAAACACCTTTAAAAAAAATAAATAAAGGACTTGATAAATGAGACGCAGTTAATTGGAGATGTCAAAGCAGCAGGGAGGGGCCCGATGCCTCCCCTCAGAAGGCAGAGAAAAAATCACATGCCACCAAAATCTCCACACACAAAAACTGCATCATCAGCAACCCACAGCATCCGGAGGTACCCGAAGCTTCGGCCTGGCTCACCGGCAGTCATTAATGCCCCAAAGGTCACCCGGTCTGGGGCTCCCAAACCCAGCTGACAGAACCACCCCAGACCTACCGATTCAGATCCCTCTCTGACTGGGGCCCAGGAATTCCTGTTTTTAAACGAGACACTCCGGGTGTCCGTAATGCAGCTTATCTGGGGAGCAGTGAATCTAGTCCATTCCCCTTCCTACTGCCACTACCTGGGATCCAACTGGTGGGAGCCGGAAGACCCACTGTTTGGGAGAGAGGCTATCTTTGGGTATTTGGGGTAGTGTTAAAACTCCATGATCTGATATACGCCATGATGTGGACAAACCTCAAAAACACCACGCTACTGAAAGAAGCCAGACACAAAAGGTCACAATATTGCCTGATTCCATGTACATGAAAGATCCAGAATCAGTAAGTCCATACAGATGGAAAGCAGACTGGTGGTTGCCAGGGCCTGGGGGGAAAGGGAACCTGGGGAGTTACCACTTCACAGGTAAGGGGTTCTATTTTAGAGTGATGGAACTAGGCAGGGGGGTGATGGTACAACACCGTGAATGGACTATACATGCCACCGCCATCATTCACGTGAAAGCAGTTAATGTTATGTGAATTTCATCTCAATAATTTTTTTTTAAAAGCCTGTATCTGTGACCTGTAAAGAACATCATATTTCTGAGGTGCTGATCTAATACCGAGGAGCTCGGACTCTTAAGAAATGCTTCTTTCATCTCATCTCGATCTTTTCTGCTACCAAAATAATACAGCCCGAATGAGTCATAGTGGAGGCAGGCTGAGGAGTGGGTCTCCGGCCAAAGCAATCCTTCAAAGCGCCGTCAGCGGCATCTGCAGAACCACGGCATCTCTGCAGGCCGCCGGGTCCCTGCTTGCTGGTCCCTGGTCCCCGGCTGGAGAAATGGCCACAAGCTCGGGGCCAGCATCCACTTTCAGCTCCCAACAATCGTCACCACCCCCACACTGAACACCCCTTGGTCCAAGCCACCCCCATGCTGTCTCTCAGCCCCCCAGCACGCCCTGGCGTTCCAAAGAGGTCAAACGATTTTCCTCATTATTCAGAGTGAGAATAAGAATCTGCTGCCACCAAGCCCCAAGCTCTGGGTTGTTATAAATAGAAGGGAGGACAAATAAATTGCTTGTTGTATGGAGGTACTGATTGCTCATGCATTCACTTACTGATGAAGGCACTGAGGCCTACTGAGTGCCAGGCACTCTTTGAGGCTCGTAAATAATTTCTCCCCTTGTCAAGGGTACACAGAGCACTTCTGGGGGAAATCGGTGTCGCAAGTCTGACCGGTGATAAGATATTTACAATAAAACCGTCAAAATCTGTGTACTCAATTGAGGCTTACTCAGGAGGATGGGGTCCTTAATGGAATAGGCCCCACATCATCTCCATTCATTCCTTCTGCCATTACCTCTTGCAAATTAGTCAAACCCAAAGATCAGGATGTCCTAGACACCCACAGCCTGTGGTCCTCAACACTCCTACACAGCTTCTTTCCAGAACACAGGACGAGGAGGACAAACAAGGCAGTCTGGTTCACTCCTCTGCCTCGCTAGCAGGGAAATACGAAGAAGCATTTTTAAAATTCTGCAACGAAGTATAAAACAAATACCAACCACGTCCTTCAATTTCGAGGACAGAGGCGGCTGCTGAATCCCCTGAACATCAGGGCAGGCCTCAGGAAACCAAAGACAGAGCCCCGAGGTCCAAGAATAACAAGGTTTTCTCAGACCATCCATTTGCATGACCTAAATGCTAGGTGTGCAAACGGCCCCTCCGTGTCCCCATTCAGTACGGTGTCCTCACTATATTTAGCAGGCTCATTACCCTCCCTGGGTGCTCCACCTCTGAAGGAGAGCTGGAATCTCGTTTAAGAACTCCCTGCAGACAGCCCCTGCTCAGGGAGTGTCTGCTCAAGCATCTGACTTGGGTTTGCTCAAGATGCTTCACCCACAGAACTCATTAACTACTCTGCTGAGAAATTCCGGCTGCCCATTTTACAGATGAGCAAATAAAGAGAGAATGACCACGGATGATAAAACTGAGCATTTCACCACCATCTCCCTTAACTGTAGTCATGTGCTCTCTTTAGAAGACAGGTAGGTATGTAGGTAGGTAGATGTCTTTTGCTTTCTCTCTACCAAAAGGGTGAGAATCATATTTTCACTGACTTACAATACCAGTTCAGAGAGATTTACCTTTATTTCTGATCAATCCTTGGCAAGGAGAATCTAGCCACCACTGACCTCTATATGTCGCACCCCCTCCTGAGGAACCCCACTTTGTCATTTAGCAAATAGCAGCTTTGCTAATTCTGGGAGGTCTCCCTATTAAAAAGAACCTGTGAACAATCTCTGTCATGAAAATAATCACCCCTTAATTTACCAGTTGGTAAGTAAGAAAAGGAAGAAAACATTGGACCAAAAGGAACCTCAGAGAACATCTAAACCAACTTCCACATTTTGCAGATGAGGTTAAGCCCACAGAAAGAGTCAGAGGTGCTGACCCCAGAGCAGGGCATATATAGGCAGAGGCTACAGCAAGCCCCAAACTGGGCTCTGTTCATCGGCTGCTGAGCACCTGAGCCCGGGTTAGCCTCAAATGAGGATTCACCTATGAACCCAAGCCATTTCCAAGAGCTCTGCAGGATGGCTTCACAACACCCACTTTCTCTGTCCTTCCTCTTTGGGTCTGCAGTTTCACCATAAATAACCCCCAACCTCATTCATTCATAAATATTTACTGAGCACTTACTATGAAGCAGACGCTACGCTGGGTGTCAGGAAATAGGATTTCTGGGGACAGGGGCGTAACTTCGTGTGGGGGAAAGGGTGTGACTGCCCCAAATACTGGAGACATGACCTACAGCAGGTACCACAGGGTAAGGGGAGAGGAGTTGGGGGAAATGGGATGGAGGAGAAAGACCCAGACCCAGGCAAGAGCAGAGCAAAAGCCAGAAACAGGGGAGACATGGGGACTGTCAGATTTGAAAAGCTACAAGAAAATCAGTGTAGCCAGGAAAGCCAAGGGGAGGGTAAAATTACAGGGTATCTCTAGGTTTTCAAGGGGGAAAAGAGAGTTCACAGCAAACAGGCTGTGGGTCCCTGGCTGAGAGCAAAGCTTTCACTGGAATATTTACAAGAGGCAAATGTACCACAGGACACTGGAGATGAGTCAGAGGCCTGGGTTTGAGTCTTGGTCTCTACGCTCATTAGCTGCAAAACCTTTGGTACATCGCTATACCTTTCTGGAGCCTCAAAATACCCATCTGTGAAAAGAGAAGGAGGATAATTCTTATCTTCCTGATTTTATGGGACTGTGAGAAGCATCCAATGAGAGGTTTTCTGTGAATATATTTCATAAACTTCAAAATGCTGAAACATCACTTCCTTTTGTTGTTGGTCTATTATTTATACCAAAAGAAGTCATTCATTCCTCGCAAAATGGCTCCATATAAAAAATTAACGTCAGCATCACCAGGGCTGGAACCCAGAGGCCGACGGGGTTCCTGAGGTTCCGGCATACAGGTGGCACTGATTTCTAGCACTGTCCTTGCCCCAAAGGAACACATTTAAATCCCGCATCGAGCCCTCACCTTCCCGGTGGCTTCCTTACCACACTGAGGGAAGCTAATGGAGAGCACAGAACACATCCCACCCAACAGCACAGCTGATTCCCCAGTAATGCGAGATGCCCTCTAAGCTGCAGGAGGGCAAGGCGCCCGCTGGAAGGACCCCCGCACCTCTCTGTTAGCTCAACCCCTCCCCCAGCTCAGAGCAGACAGGACTTTCACCCCATCCGAGTCCATCTCTCCTTCATCTGTCTCCTCTGGAGATTCATGGCCTTGTTTCTGCAAGAGCCCTTCCATCACCACCAGCAGCCAGATGCCTTGCCCAATCCAGCGAGCCTCGTGCACAGTGAACTGCAGGATTTTTTTTAAACTTCTCGGTGAGAGAACTTCAGGGGACTAAATACATGCAGAGGAGGTAAGGCCCAGGGGCCCGGTCTCCCATTACACAAAGAATGGTTTCAAACACTTCAAGTGTCCCCAAACACTCGCACGGTTTCCCAGGCCACTCACCCACCTCCTCTCTGTCCCCACGCCCTGCCATCAGCCGGGTCTTCTGCGGGGATCCTTGGGCAGACCAGCACTGGCCTTTCTTCCCAGGTCCCAGGCCAACCCACATGGAACCACTGTCTAAGCATGCATCCCCTGGGCTAATGAGAAACAGGGTCCTCTACCATCTGGACCCCGACCCCACCCACGGCCCATCTCATAGGCACCCACTTGAGTGTCCACAGGGACAGCCTCCAAAGTAGTCTGACCCAAGGCTGCTTTGAACCCCAGCCCTCCAAGCTCAATGAGATCATCCCAGCTTTTCCCAATTTCTTCTGGACACAGAGGTTTCCTAGGAGTTCAAAACAGAGTAAAATGGATTTCACCCCAGTACCAACCGGCGTCTTAAATTCCCAATTCAAGACCCACTCAATGGCTCAAACCCACATCTATTTAACGTAAGAATCACCCTAACCCCTTCCCCACTTCGATCCATAGTTATTCAGGGGAAAAAACTTTCTACTGAACAGGTTAGGCTCTTTTCTAAGTAACAGAAGTAATATTACTCACTTTCTTCATTTAAAAAACCAAAAAAGGGGGATGGGGAGAATAATACACAGCACGTTGGCCCCCACGCGGCCCAAAACGCCTATGATATAAGTACATCTTTTTATTGCCCTTGTCTGCCACTCAGATTTGGGACATAATCACATCAGCCTGCCTTTCTGAGAATTCGTAGCTGGGTTTTTAATCTAATTCAGGGGACTGGAGATAAATCATCGTGAAGGGTCCCGATTTTCTGAGCCAAGAGCTTGCAGCGGCATGCTAAGTTATGGGGCCGGCCGGCGGGGGAGGGGGGACCATGCAGTGATGAAGACCACACGCCCCGTGCTGTTTGTCTTCATGCCAGCCTGCAGGGTCGCAGGGATGAAAGACAGACCCAGCTCCACTGTGGTAAGTCAATAAGCGCACAGGAAGCAGAGGGCAGGGGCGGGGAGGAGATGGCTACATCTTTCACTGCTCAACAGCCATGCGGGGTCTGCGCACCACGCCGGCAAAGCCTGGGCCAAGGGAGCTGTGTGTGCCAGGCCACCTCAAAAGTGAAGGCACAGGGGCACCCATGGGTGGCTCAGTCGGTGAAGCGTCTACTTCGGCTCAGGTCATGATGCCAGGGTCCTGGGATCGAGCCCCGCATCGGGCTCCCTGCCACTCCCCCTGCTTGGGCTCTCTTGCACACTCTCTCTCTCTCTGTCAAATAAATAAATAAAATCTTAAAAAAAAAAAAAAAAAAGTGAAGGCACAGAGGTCAGCTTTCATCACCCAAGGATGGAAGGAGGCAACCGTGCAGAGGTCCCCCCGCCGCCCCAACCAGATGAACACTGAACCCACTGCATCCTCCACGGCCACTGATGTGTTCCGACCTACCTAGGAGAGGCCACTGTTTTCCAGACACCCAACCTGGCAGTCCACAGCCACCAAGACCTGGCTTCAGACTACAGTCCTCAAGTCTTGTTTTCCCCCCCGCTGTTTGTGGTGAGAACAAATGCAGGCCTTTGCTGGAAATACAGCGTCTCTCCTGGGTGAAGCAGAGGTTGCCCAGCACTGGAAAAAGCAGGCCTCCCACCACCCGTTAAAGCTATGCCTTCCGGGCGCCTGGATGGCTCAGTTGGTTAAGCAACTGCCTTCGGCTCAGGTCATGATCCTGGAGTCCCTGGATCGAGTCCCGCATCGGGCTCCCTGCTCGGCGGGGAGTCTGCTTCTCCCTCTGACCCTCCCGACCCTCCCCCCTCTCATGCTCTCTCTCTGTCTCTCTCAAATAAATAAATAAAATCTTTAAAAAAAAAAAAAAAAAAAAGCTATGTCTTCCAACACAGTATCCAAGGGCCACACGGGGCCATTTCAACTTCAATTTAAATTCATTAAAATTAAGTGAAAGAAAATAAATGGAATTCTTCAGTCACACCAGCCACATTTCAAGTCTTCCACTGCCATGTTTGCTAGTTGGCACGCAGGGCCACGCAGATACAGAGCATCTCCTGCACCGAAGAAAGAGTTGTCACAGAGCTGTGTTAGCAGATCCGCTGTGAACCCAGGAAGACCGGGTCTTCCCGCCCTTGGCTGCAGCAGTGACATGATCATGGAGGTCGACATTCTTATTAAGAGTGACCCAGTGGGTAACAGAATTTTGTGCTTATTTTTAACTCCCCACCGCGGTCCTGACTGTTATGAAGCCCTATTTTTATGGGACCCACCCCAAAATGCACAGAGCATTCCTCATGTGATAATAAAAAACTGGGGGTCGGGGTGCTTGGGTGGCTCAGTTGGTTAAGTGACAGCCTTCGGCTCAGGTCATGATCCTGGAGTCCCGGGATCAAGTCCCGCATCGGGCTTCCTGCTCGGCAGGGAGTCTGCTTCTCCCTCTGACCCTCCCCACTCTCATGTGCTCTCTCTCATTCTCTCTCTCTCTCAAATAAATAAATAAAATCTTTAAAAAAAAAAAAAAACTGGGGGTCTCACAATGAGGTAGGAAACAACCCAAATCTTGATGCTAATCAGCCACCGACCCTGTCTTCTCTGATTTATAGCATTATCGGCCACTTCAGTGCTAGAAGGCTGCCCATGCCACTTCTTTGAAGGCCCTAGGTCCACAGGTCGATAAACCAATAAATTAGGTCGAAATTAACTGGGGCTCATTTTAAACCGAGGGAAATTGATTCTTGCATCTACGTGGCTGGACTGAATATGCCCTGTGCCAATGGATTTGGGTGTACCTAGAGAATACGCAGGAAGGTTCTGTGCTCAACAAAGAAAATGCCTTACCCCTAGCAGCCCAGACCACTTCTGCAGAAACACTAATCCTCAAATATTCAAACCAAAATGTAGCCAGCTCTTTTCCTTTGCATCATAACTAAATCTTAAAAAATGGAAGAAAAGTTAGTGTAATACCTCAGCTTGAATCTATTTCTGTGCAGTGAACTCTCAATTATCCATATCTGAATTACTGTCGAAAATTCTAAACACCAAACTGGCTTTCCCTGAACACATTTATGCCAGCCATTTCACAGATCAGCTACTCGAAGAATGCAAGCTCATTTTAATATTCACCTAAGCAAAATTTAATCAGGAAGGTAAACTGGAGCTTTAATAAAAAGTCTAAATAGGGGCATCTGGGTGGCTCAGTCGTTAAGCATCTGCCTTCGGCTCAGGTCGTAATCCCAGGGTCCTGGGATCGGAGCCCCGCATCGGGCTCCCTGCTCCGCGGGAAGCCTACTTCACCCTCTCCCACTCCCCCTGCTTGTGTTCCCTCTCTCGCTGTGTCTCTCTCTGTCAAATAAATAAAATCTTTAAAAAAAAAAAAAAAGACTAAATAAATATGCAGCAAAGGCAAATAGGTTACTTTTTGGATTAACCTCCCCTCCAGATTATTAGAATGTTCCTGTCTTCTGCTACAGTGGACAGGACATGGCTGTCTCCATGTATCTCTGGCTCTGGGATTAAACAATGACAACACAAAGATGGCTGTCATCTCTAAGGAGGAACAGACCAAAAATACGACAATGAAATGACCAAACGGCATCCGCCTTTGGCTTTGGGATATTAGTTGCGGTTAGGATCTGCCTCCTGGATCCCAGGTCTCAAAGCAATCGACTAAACATACCATTAACTTTATTTTACAGAATATAAAGAAAACATTCTCAAAAGGAACACAAGGTCTTGAAGACCACCAAGATCCTTGGTCTCTAGGTTCTGACATTCTCACAGACCTGAGCTCTTCACCTCTAGGGAACTGCTCTCCAGCAGCCTGCCTGGGAACCAGGGCTACAAGGCGGCTTTCCTGGCCTGCAGGAACCCTCAGAATGCGATGAGCATGAGTTTTCTTTTCCCGGGCCTGGACGAAAAGTAACAACCTATCCCACACTATGACACCTCACATAACTCCCTACCTTTTGACAGTCAAATGCCATAAATACATTGTGGAGCCAGAGTTAACCTCATTATTCATGCCCTCAGGGCCCATGGATCACAGAAAGCCACTGATATTACAAATTCCAAATTTTCTGTACCTCTGTGCCATACACGCATAGAATGTTTCTGGAAAGACATACAGAAAAACGGAGGACAGTGGTTGCCAACTGAGAAGAGGCACATAAACACGGGACACGGGAGGGAGGGAAATTTGCTTCTCACCATATTCTTGTACAAATTTTAACTTATAGACATGTATTACCCCCTGAAGGCTAAATAAACACGTTGGACGCCTTTTCGTTTCATCTGTTTACATTGCTCATCTCCTCACCCCTCCTCCGTCCCCTTTTCCTCCCCATTCCTTCCACCTCTCACAGCCTCTGCCCACCAAGCAGAATGCGCCAAGATGTACAAGCTCTTGATGAACTAAATGGTAGCCAGAGACTGAGCAAAGAGCCCCATGCAGTAAGAAGAGACGCCAAGTGGAAGCAGGAAGTTTTTCAAGGTCACGTCCTTTACCGAGCCAACCCAACACACCTGGCAACTCTTCACCTACATGGAAGCCAATGTGAAACAGCAAGTGCTTTGCCTTCTCATCTTCTGGAAGTAAACAGGTCAAGCATCCTAACTTCAGAATCAACCAGCCAATTCTTTCCCAAGCAAGTGTATCTGCAAGAATCTACTCTAAAGAGATCTAAAGCTGCACAGTATTCCACCCCCAAAGGAGGCTCTTTGTCCCAGGGCCTTGTGTTGTAACAGACACTTTACTTTCAGTCTCAATTCAGGACACTGAATACTCCCTGGCCTCTAAAAAGCAGGAATTATGAAGAGAGAGCGCTCATTGGAAGGAAAATAAACCTGTAAATCCTGTTAGGCTTTGCGCTTCATTCCAAAGGATTTTTCCCCAAAACAATACCATTAGCAATACCATGATGGCCCTAAAAGGGAGGATTCTGTACAATGGAATCCCAGTTCTTTATTCAAAATAACCCCCAGGACAGCACAGCAAAATCAGGACTCCACGATCCTCACCACCGCAAGAGCCAACTCATTTTCACTCTGTCTGTGGGCTCGCCGTGATCCTCCTTATAAATCCCTTTTTTGTAACTTGGATGTGCTTCCTACCCTCCAAGCTTCTCTTCTTCCAAGTGGGCAGTCGGTCCACAAATATTCATTAAGGGCCTCCCAAGTGCCAGTCACAGAGAAGAGAAAGGCTTGATCCATGCCCTCAAGGAGCAAACAGGGAGAAGAGACAAACAAGCAATTATAACACAGGCTGTTAGTGCTGTAACCAAGCTCAAAAGAACTCTTCCCACTGGAGCCTGGGAATCCTAGGAGATGTTCCTTGGATGCTGAAGAAGAGAACAGAGGTTCTGCAAGCAAAGACCGGAGTGGGGAAGACCATCTCAGGCAGAGGAAAAGCAAGCATGATGATACAGAGGCATGGAGTGAACACAAAGTCAGGAAGAAACTCAGTGTGGCACGAATTATGGAATCCCCCTTCTTGGACTTGGCCCCTTTTAGAAGGGGCTCAACTTCTAAACTCTGAACTTGGGCAGAAAAGTCTTAATATCTGATACCAACTTGTTTTCGCCACTATTACCAGACTTTACTATTACAAACATGTCTGTACGGAATCATGGCAGAAACCAGTCTCCCACGTTAGAGAACGTGAGGACGACTATGATCACAAGAACCGTGCCTAGTTTACTCCATAGGTTAGTGGAACCAAAGAAAAAGAACCAACCGACATGCCAACACAGGGCTCTTTAGCTGCAGTTGGTACCTCCCTGCAAAGCCCTCCTGGCTCCTCCTGGAAGCTGGTGGCCTTTAACAGCACCCCTCCAGCCTCTCTGGTCAGGCAGCCTCTGCTTCCAGCCCTAATCTGCGTTGCCAGGCAGCCTCTTAACCTCACTCAGAGGTCAGAGGGCAAGAAGCTGCAGAGTGTCTGAGCCCACTGACCTTAGCCCTCCATCTCCGGTGCCTTCCCGTATCACAAACCTCTAACACCCCACTGTAGAGCTACAGCTGCTTTATTGTGTCCACGTGTATTTGCTCCTGTCCAGCACATGTCTGTATCTCCATCTGTTTTACCTACTCCTTACATTGTAAACTTTCCGAAAGCAGGGATGAAAAATTCCCCACCCTCCCTCCTTGGCACGCCCATCTCTATTCAGAACCACACTCCCTTCAAGCGATACTGTGGGAGAACATTGCAATTCCTTAAGTTTTAAAAGTTAAAGGGGAGGGGGATGGAATGGAACTTGGCTTAGAGCTAGACGCAGAATGGCCCATATAATTTATAGCCTGCACCCTGACACTTGAGAGTGAAGACAGCGCTCTCATAAGCAGCAGGGACAACTTATAAACTAGGTCTGGCCCAGGGAAAACAGAGGCAAATGGTCACCCTTGTTAGAAAGGTCATTCCAAATAGAAGAGTTATTCCAGAGCTCCAAGAGGGGCACACCGAACTCCTTCAGTCCCTGACTCTTGTGCCTGAAGCCTAAAGGGGCTCGTGGCAGAAAGCCCACGACCAGGAAGTTCTTCCTTCTGTCTAACTCAGATCCTTAAAGATTCAAGTTGATCCCTCTTTTATTAACCTCAGGGCCTCAGAGAAAACGCTGCCCTGGGCCTTCAGCCTTGGTAGGAATTCCTCATTACGAGTTCGACTGCTAGCTCTCCATCCTTCAACTGAACCAAATTCAATCTGGCTGGCTCAGAAATAGAAAAGCCAAGGGTTTGGGAGTCGTTCCCAATGAGAACACAGTTCATCTTTAATTTGACCCATGTCCCCAGAAGCCCTCACAAGCCAAACCCAAGGAAGAAATGGTACCTGTATGCACACTGTTGAGACTAGGATGCTCTGCCCTTATCCAAAACTACCCCTGCAGGGGACCTGAGCTCCAGGAAGAATGGACTCCCACCCCTCCCCGCTCCCAGCCCCCAGAGAGCTGACTCAAGCCCACGGCAGAGCAGGGTGGCCGGGAAGACTCCATGACCAAGGCAGTCCCTCTTTTTCCCTCCCCTACTCAACATCAGGATGCTGCTATCCTGGTTGAGAGCAAGGACCTTGCTGTCTTCTTTTCCACATACAAAAAGAAGTCTCTGATGGGGGTGGGGAGGGCAAGAAGGTCGGGACCCACACACAAACAGAGCAGGCAGGCTCCAGCAGCCTTTGCCCACAGCAGTTACCTGCCCCTCAGCACACGCTCTTTCCCAGGGCCTGGTAGTAGATGGAAGTCAAGTGCTCCCACCCACTTGCCACCATCCCCTACCCCCTAATTTATAGCCATTTATTTTTTATTTTAGAAAAGAATTATTTAGGGAGCATTGTATAAAGAGAGGGCAACTATTTGATCACCCAAAGGTCACTGAGCCAACAAAAACTAAACAGGCAACCCTGCCCCACGTGACCTTGGGCTAGTCACTTCGCCTCTCCCGGCTTGCGTTTTTTTCATCAACAAAATGGTACAATCAGTGAGATGGTTTATAAGGTTCTTCCTAGCTCCAAGAGTTGAATATTTAAATCTGTGTATTTCCTGAAGAAAGGGCTAAAGAAAATCCGTGTAGAGAGGCAGAATTCAGACTAACCTTTTAACTTCTGCTTTAACTGGTAAAATTTTGACTCTAGAAACTGTGCAAATTACCATCTCCTCTGGTCCCACTTTTTCTTTCCCACTGACCTTCTAGTTTTGCTGATGTCAATCTTAACCACAGGGCTCGGAGTCTCATGAGGCAATAAGCCGGTCAAATCAATTTTGCCAATGCTGATACTAACCCACAAACTGGGTCTGTTATTACTAGCAGTAAGTCTGGCCATAAAAGTGAAATTCATGTTACTTATGATCTAATAAGCCCATTGCCTGGACAGAAATAAATCACTTACTGAATAACAATGCCCACCAAATTCTTGCAGCCTTTCAAATCCCTAAGTGGCATGAGTTAATATTCTTGTCCAAAAATAAAGTCAGTATCTCAAAGGGGAAGGTGGAATGGATAGACCCCCCCCAACAAACAACAACAAAATCCAGCCCTTACACACACACACACACGCACACGCACACGCACACGCGCGCGCCTCTTGCTCTGACCAGACCAAGATAGTCCCGCTTTCAGGTTTGCCCACCTTAACTGTGGTTAAAAATGGTTAAGTATGGAGTCCCCCTCCCTTTACTGCTTTGGGTAAGTATACTGCAGGCTACTCGCCTCCACTGCCAACTGACGGTACACTAAAGAAACCCCGTTTTTCATCCGCATGTAAAATGAAGCTGCACCCCTCCTCTACCTGCTGGAAACTACGCGGGTGTGCACACACCCTGGGCAAATGGGCACTGCACCCCGCGAGTTACCTGGAAGGCGTTTGCTAAAATCGACAGAAAGGAGGAAAGATCAATGCAATTCAAGTGCGGACGGTCACACTCCTGTGGGGGGGAGGGGGACAAACGCAAGCCGGGAAGTCCCCAGCGGTGCCTGCACCTGGGAGGCGACCGCATAGGATGGATGCGGGGCTGGGGAAGTGCGGGGAGAGGAAAGAGCTGGGGGAAGGCGGGTGGCCGGCCGCTCACCTGTCCGTACACCTTGATGGGCTCCGGCTGCAGGGCAGCGCTCCGTCTCCTCCGGAGCGGCTTCTCGTCCGCCCCCCGGGGCCCCCAGCGCGCCCACAGCCGCAGCTCGCGCGGCTCGCCCTGCACCACGCGGAAGCCCCGGTCCTGGGGCAGGGGCGCGCGGCCGCCGTGCAGCGTCTGCGTCCACACCTCGCACAGAGCCCCGGGCGGCAGCAGCGCGACCAGGGTGAATAGGAAGGGGAGTCGCGACTCCCTCCTGCTGCTCCGTGTCGCCATGTTCGGGCGAACGCTGCCGCAGGTGGCGCCGCCGCCAGGAGAGAATGTGCAGCGCGAGGCCGGGACGGCGGCTGGGCCGGGGCCGCGCGCGCCGCTCCCGGGGCTCCAGGCCGCCCGCGCCGCTGGGGCCGCCCCGCTGCGCCCGCCGCCGCCGCCGCCGCCGCCGCCGGGTCCCGCTCGGCTCGGCTCGGCGCGGCGCCGTCACGTGTGCGGCTCGCCAGCCGCGTCCCCTTCGCGCACTTTCTGCGCTCGGCGGCCTCGGCGCGACTCGGGCCCCTCCCCCGAGCGGGGATGGGGAAGTCAAGGCAGGGAGCGCCCGCCGGGGTGCGTCCCCATGCGCGCCGGCGGGCGCACCGCGTCGTCCGCTCTGCGGCAATCGAGAGTTGTGTTGGGGCTCGCTCGTCTTCCCCGGAGTTGGTGGCCTCCTCTGCCGGGTCGCATCGAGGTCGTCCTAAACCGTGGCGGGTCTCCTTTCCTGCCTGCAACAGCCCCGGGTCCCGTGCGGCCGCACGCCCACCTCCTCCGGCCCCCGCCGCATCCCCACCTCCAAGGGAGAGCCGCCGGAGCCGAAGAAAATTCGCTCTGAGCACGCAGAGCACAGCAGCGGGCAAATCAGAGCGCGGATGAGCCCGCCCCCATTGTGAAACTCACACGGTTTCTACTACTGTGGGCATCAAAAGGTTCTTGACGCGGCCGCAGCCAGAAACTACCCCCGATCAAGCTAAAGTGCCCAGGGCCCCAGCGCAGTCACTCTGCCCCCTGCACAGAGGCAGTAACAGCAAGGGTACATCTGGCAAGTGACTTGCCATCCCTGGACAAGTGCACGGCTATACAACGGTTCCTTGCACAAGTGGATGCCTGTGCATAACCCAGGGCCCCTGCGCAGTGGCTTGCTTGTGACCCTGCAGGGTGACCCAGCACTAAGCCACCCTACCCTCTCCTGCAAAAGGGACATATACACGAGTCCGTTCAGCCTGCGGTCAACACCTGCTGCAAATCTTCTACAAGCCTGTAAAGCTTGCCACTGGGGGCAGGAGGGACAGACACTCAAAGAGTGAGGGGGACCCACGTTAACCCTAAATTCAGCTTGAGGACCCAGACCCTCTCTGAACCACCAGATACTGTTCCTACAGTGGGAATTGTGAGGCACACCCAAGGTAAATATGTTTTTGCACGTTTGTAGGAGCCGCCAAGCCTATCCAGGTGGCCTATCCTCTATTCCATTTTATATTTCACTGTGCTCTGGACTCAGATCCTGGTTTTTGATAAGACTAAAGACAGAAAAAGGAGCAGGGCTAAAGGTGAGACTGCTTCTGTGGTTGTACAAGTCCTTGGTTTCAAGGGAGGAGGGGGTGATCAGTTCAGTTCCCCCAAAATGCTCCTCGTTCTCAACAAACCACAGTTGCTTGATTTCGCCCCATCTGGAGCCCTCTCTGGTTAGCTTGGCAGAGCCCCTTCCCCTGCCCAGCACCACTTGCCAAAGGAGGGACAGCCTTTCCTCACCTCCTTGAACCCTGTGTTCTGCCACCCCACCCCCACCCCACGCCAGACTTGTTGGGGACCTGGCCTCACATTCTGCAGTCCCCTACCTCTTCCCAGCTCCAGTTTCCTCCCCGAGTCAGGCTCCCCACCCCCCACTTTCTGTCTACCTCAACATAATCATAGAACCACCCAGCTCTCCCCACCAAGCAAATCACTTATCCACTGGGAAAGCCACGGAACCACTACCAGCTGCCACTCTCAATCTAGACCAGCATTGTCTTGTCAGAACCACCTTACCGGGAGTGGACCATCCTGCCACCTCCCGAGACCAAGAGCAAAGCCGCTGCTATCCCCATTTAACCCCTAAGGGAAAATGAGAGGACCATGGCTAGACTCACAACACCCTGCCGATGATTCAATTATTGTTTCTGCCAGCGTATATTTCGTGAGAACCATCTCTGCAAGAGCAAGTGTCAGAGTCCCGGCAGAAAACAAAGGCACTTGTCCCCTAAGCGTGGATTTGAAGATAAAGGGATGCTTCCCCCCACCCCCCAACCCCAGGCACAAACTGCTGGTTTGAGGTTCAGATGGCAATTTGCAGGGCCAGCTACTTGCTGATTTTTATTTTGATATGCAACTTGGAAGCTGGAGGCCTGGCAAGAATGCCCAAACATGGTTAATTTACTCCTTGAAAGCCCTCCTCTGTAGTCATTATCTACATTTGAGGCCATTCTAAAGTGGATAATCGGGCAAAGTCTGAGACCATGTGTGCCTCCTAACCACAGGGCATGGTGGAAAATGCACTGAATTTTGAGTTAGGAGAACTACTTTCTAACTTTGAGGACTCTGTCAAATAAACTCACCAAGCTTCAATTTTCTTATCTACAAAAAATAAAGTCATCTTAATCCCTATCTATCACTCAGGATTGCTCAGAGTATCAGATAGAATCACAGAGATAGAATAAGTACAATTGTAAAGGCCCCAGATAGAAGTATTACGGGCAGGTGCATTGGAGACAGGCATTCTAGTCCCAGCTTTGCAACCAAGTGGTCATGTGATTTTTGTCCTGGTCATCTCGCCTCTCTGGACATTGGTTTCTTCATATGTGAAATGAAAGGAGATCTTGCAGCCCTGATCGTTCCCAGCCCCCTTCAGGATGTCCACCTGAGCGTGAGATAAGAGTAGCTCCAGGTGAGGCCACCCAGGATAGGGGTCAGAGCTGAATTGTGCAATTAAGCAGATGTTCCTCCTAGCTTCGAACCCGGATCTGGGTTGTAAATAAGCCAGCACTTCCTCCATGCCTCCAAAATATCCTCAACATTGGGGTGGGAATGTAGACAGAGGCAGTTCCCTCATCCCCCTCTGCCCCAACGTGTTTGGCCTTGCTCTTGATCCTGTGCAATATCATGAGGGAAATCAACATGCATGGGAATTTAATACTAGACTCACAGCTGTATAGAAAAGACTTGAGCTTTTCATCAGACTTTAAACTGCCCCCCTCTGTCCTTCTGCCCATCCTAGGCGATCCTGAGCTTCGGCTGGAGATAAAGCTAGGCAAAAACCACCCAGAGGTCTTGGGGTCCCACATTTTTATCCAGATGGAGTCACATTTAAAGTAGTTAACAAGGGGGCACCTGGGTGGCTCAGTCATTGGGCGTCTGCCTTTGGATCAGGTCATGATCACCGAACCCCGCATCAGGGTCCCCGCTCCGCGGGAGGCCTGCTTCTCCCTCTCCCACTCCCCCTGCTTGTGTTCCCTCTCTCACTGTGTCTCTCTCTGGCCAATAAATAAATTTAAAAATCTTTAAAAAAATAAATTAAATAAAATAAAATAGTTAACAAGGCCAGCCATGAGGAGAAGGGAAAAAAATCCCAGAAGCCTAACTGAACTTCTTTTTGTTCTCTTTCTCCCCTCATTACCTTCCCAAATACCAGGATCTATCTGCTCATCCTCCCCACCCCCACCCCCCAGGACTACCCAACTCCTATTCCTTCTCCAGGTTCCAAAGGCCTCCCTCTGCACCCAGCCTAGGTTACAGGCCCTCACACTAAGGTTCCAAGTTCCCCGTGCTCTTTGATGCTTCCTCTCTGGTCATATTAGCTTCATTGAACTTCATTTTCCTCTCAAACCACAAGCAGCAGGAGGCTAACAACAGGCTTGTCTTGCTTATGTCTGTGTCCCCAGTGCCCAGCATAATCCTGGCACAGAGTTGAGTGCTCAGTGATACTCACAGAATGCATGTGGATGAATGAAGGGGAGGGATGACCCCCCCTTTGCCTTGTGGTAAGGGTTTAGGGCAGTTAAGGCACCAAGGCAGCTGAACGTTAGACCTTTTTTTACCACCATCTCTCCCCCCCTCACCACTTCTTTCTCCCAAAGTTGGCTTCTCTGAGTCACAACCAGACCTCAGAACCACTGGAACAGAAAAGGGACCCCCCCCAACACTTGGGAGTGGTGAACTTTATCCCCCCACACATCACTTTAGCCAAATAACTATTATTCACCTCACCAGCCAGGGTAAGATAGAAATACCCTCCTGCCCCAAAGAAATAACACTTTCTTCTGCTGTTGCCAAAAATTCCTTTAGTTAAGGCAAAGTCTGGAATAATTGATGGGGTTGAAAATCGGATGCATCGAGAACATAGAACAAGTAACTTAGATTCACACTCTAGAATAAATTAAATTCAAAGAGGAGGTTCTGGAAATAGGAGTAACTTACTTTTGCATAGCAGCACTTTCCATTTATTTGCATAGCATTATAACAACCTTATCTATCAAATGTCATCTCTCAGCAACTGGTTCAAGTGGGCCAAAGCGGGCATTATTGACACCCCCATTTCACAGATTTTGAGAGTGAAGTCTCAGAAAGGAAGGTTATGTCACTGGCCCAAAGTCACGCAGTTTGTGAGAGCTCGATTCAAACCAGGCTCTCTGACTTTTTCTGCGGCGGCTGATTTCCCTGAGGCCGAGAGAAGAGCTGGTGTTTCTGGTCCCAGGTTGAGTAAGGCAGTGAGAACCAGCACAGACAGGGGAAGACAAAATTGCTCAGGTCCTCAGCCCTCCCTCTGCCAGGCCCTGCTTCAACCCTCCGGCAACCAACACCATCCTCCCCAGGTGCCTAGCAGAGGTGTGGCGCTCATTTGCCTTACTTCCCCACCTCAGGCCCATGATTGGGCCACAGGGAGCGTTACGTTACAGAGTTCCCAAGTCAAATCCTGTTTGCTATACTTTTTTTTTTTTTTAAAGATTTTATTTATTTATTTGAGACAGAGAGAATGAGAGAGAGAGAGCACATGAGAGGGGGGAGGGTCAGAGGGAGAAGCAGACTCCCTGCCGAGCAGGGAGCCCGATGCGGGACTCGATCCCGGGACTCCAGGATCATGACCTGAGCCGAAGGCAGTCGCTTAACCAACTGAGCCACCCAGGCGCCCTGCTATACTTTTCTAGAAAAATGTAATGAGGGATTTTGTTTTGAATTTTCAAATGAGGGATTTTGCTTCAAAACCCATGAAGGAGCACAGGTTTTAAGAGACTGCCCTCAACTTCTGGTTCCCCTGATTACCTAAGGGTCTTGCCTTGAACTCTCTGCAACTCAACCTCTTGAACTTTTACGACAAGAAAGTATTTAGACCTTTCTCACAAAGCCTGTGTAGCAAAAATATAGAAAGGTTTATTATCGTTATGTAGAGACAAGGACAGAATCTCCTGGGAAATTATCTCCTTCTCTATGAATCTGGAATCAGACTCCCCTTTCAGGGTTTGGACTGAAGGGGAGGAGCTAAAGTTGGAGATTCTTTGAAAGCCCCTGAAAAATTGAAGATCTTTTTGGCTTTATTCAATGATTCACGATTCAAGCAGCATCCCATCTAGCAGAAAGAAGCTCCAAAGAGCTGCACAAAATAAAGAACATACAGGCAGAAGGGGGCAGGAAGAGGAGATGATTTATAAAAGCAAAGAATGGATTACTTGGTGGCAAGGTCTCCTTTCTTTAGGGGACAGCAGGGGTCTAGCAGGCAGATTACCTTACAAGTGCTGACCAGATAATTCCAGATTGACTGGTTTACGAGTCCATTCCTGGGGGAGACTGAAATTATAATGGATATTAAGTCTAAGTTGGGTGGCATGGAGCTTAGCACAAGTGACTCCATTTGGGGCCTGTTGTCTTTTTTTAACAGTACTTACCTCCTTTTCTAAATATAAGTAGGTCTTTGGACCTATCCCCCTGTCTTGCATTTAATAGATTATAGGCTAGTGAGTTCAAAAGAATGGCTGAGGGCAGGGGGTGGAATGATTTCGAATTACTGCTCTAGGGAGACCAAATTTCCCATCCAACTGGCCACAACAAAGGATGCTAGAAAGATAGTGGAGGGTCCTGTCAGCACCAGGTGAATGAGCCTAGCCAAGAACAGTGAGTCCTTCCATTGTAACATACTTTTATGTATGATGCAGTCATTGCTGACCACCTGATGATAGGGATGATAGGGTACAATTGTCTGGAGAGGATCCAGCCACTACCTGCAAGGAACTTGAAGAAAGTGAAGACAGATAAACAAAAATAGCCTAATTTTGTGAATATGGTGTGAAATTAAGCAAGGAAGCCATTAGACTGAAGTGGTTCTAACACTTGGGCGGCTTCTGTGAGCAAACCAAACCCTAAGCCTGTAAATGCTTCAAGTTTAAGAAATCAGAACCTAAGGATAGCCCATCACAAATAGCCAACGAGACTTTAGGCTGTAGCCAATCAAATAATTACCTTTTTTTTTTTTTTTTTTTTTGCTTCTGCACCTTCTCTACTTATTTTCCCCAGCTCCTGTCAGAGAAGCATTCCTAACCACTTATGGGTTGGCTCTGCCCAATTTGAATTAATTTTTGCTCAAATAAACTTAAAATTTGTCATATGCCCCCAGTTTATCTTTTAACAGAAAAAGCTGTGCTTTGGGGAAAAAAAAAAGATCAGTGTGTTTGGGAAAGGTGAACTGGGGAAGACTTTGTGGAAAACAAACCCTTTTGAAGATTTTATTTATTTATTTGAGGGAGAGAGAGAACATTAAGGGAGGGGAGAGGGGAGGGAGAAGCAGGCTCCCCACTGAGCAGGGAGCTTGATGCGGGGCTCCATCCCAGGACCCCAGGATCATGACCTGAGCCAAAGGCAGAGGCTTAACCAACGGAGCACCCAGGTGCCTCGAGAACAAACCCTTTTGAGCAATGGTATCAAGTGTGTGTATTTGAACGTGTGAGGATGTGGAGGAGGGAGACTGCAACTGCTGTGTCTAAGAGGAGCAGGAAGTTATTTTATGCATCTGAGGAAAATGAGGGAAGACTTCAAGGAAGACAGGCAGCAAGTAGGGTGTGGGTGCAAATAGGCAGGGTGGTGCCGCAGGAGGAGGCTGGGAAGGCAGGGGCCAAGGTGTGGGGAGAGCAGGACCTGGAATGGAGCACCTCATCTTACTCATGTCAGGACGGTGGTGCGGGGTGATTTGTGGATGCCACACAGCCAGGGAGGCCTGAAGAGTGTCCTTCCATCCCCCATTCCACCAGGACCACAGCACATGCTCCAAACCATCACCTCATGGGGTACCTGTTCCCTGCCATGGGATCTTTCCCAGGGCACTACGGATCCTACTTCTCTCTGCCTGCCATCCCAAAATCCATCCCACTGGAAATTCTATGTGGTGTCATCAGCTGAACTAACACCTGTTATAAAGATCATTCCCACCAGACCCCAAACTGCAAGCACTTTTAATGAGGCCCTGTATAAAGGAATACATTTTCTCAGAACCCTTAAACAAATTACATTAAACCCTCCACACCAAATAAATTATTGAAATGGTGATTAGCGTTCGGATCATACCAACAAAACTACTCAGGGGCAAATGCATTCTCATTTGCGGTTGGACCCAACGCCAGTGTTACAAAATATCCCAACCACCTAAGCTGAGAGCGAAGTGAAAAATCCTTTCTCTTGCCATGGTTATTTAAACAAGAACTTCAGTGCTAAATTAGCAGTGGATTTTTTTCGTATGAATTTTCTTTGCATTCTAACATTATGTAAATGAAAAATCCAACGAAGTGCAAATTAAGACTATTCTTAATTCTAAAAGGCCTGCTATTCTGTGATCATGACGCCATAGAATACTTCTCTCAGTCTGCCAAGCATGGTGTGTGGTTTCTACCCCCCCTTCCCGCCCTCCCCCACCTGCTTTAGTCGCCTGCCAGCAGGGGGGCACCTTCTGTGTCCCCTTCTTCCTGCCCACTAAAGTCGGATCTGACTCTCCACCTCCCTTCCTCCTCGTGATTTCATCTTGGCGGGATCATTTGATCACATAAAGGGAACAAGATGTTGACATGCGCCTACCCTGCTTCGGGGAACAGTGCGAGGGACTTAAGACAGTTTGGACACTCAGGAGCCAGCTCAGCTGCATTTGTATCCCAACTAGATCATTTCGGGCACCTTCTCAAAACCTACTTTTCTTTGCTTGTCAATGAATTGCCTACCTCTGCAGGTTTAAAGGATTGAATGAGATTATACATGTCGAGGGTTGGGCTCCAATCCTGAACATAAGACCTGATCACTCAATGAGACCTATTGTTATTTGTGAAGAGTTCAGGGCAGATGTTGTTGCCAAATGAATTTGTGCAGCATTCAGCAATTGTCAGTTTGTTATTCAGGTTTATATGTGTCCCTTCGACCTCATTCCCAGGTGACACATTGCTATAAAAGCAAGTCTCAGATCAGTCTCTGTCACATGCACACACATTTCTTAGCAAACACACACAGAGGCGGTCAGGACAGGCCCTACTCTCTGGGCCTCTCTCTCAAACCCAAGGCCCTTGCAGGAACACCAGGACCCCGGGAAAATGCAGCAAGGTTCTGAGGCCGGTTGAGTCTACCAAACTCTTGGGCACATCGGGCAACAGAGTTTCCCATTCGGAAGAGGGACAGAAGACCAGATGAACACCACCATTGAGCAAAACTCTGGGTTGGAGTTAGCATGCCATTTGTATGCTGGATTCTTCTTATAGCTTGTCCATGCAAGCTCATTCCAGCCAACCACCTTTCCAAAACAGCACTGATTTCACCGGTGGAAAACTATTTCTAATATCCCTTATGCTAATTCATGCATCATAGGATTCGGATTTAAATAAAGACGTTGCAGGTTCATGGCGGGGGGAGCCACCTCTGCAGTCAGCCATGGATCCGTGAGCACCCTGGTCACACTTAGAGTATGGATTCCTGATTGGGACCCTTCAAATGTAAACTATATGCCCCCACCGTAGATTAATTTACACACATGTACATGACACTGTTTATATGAAAGTCTCTAAAAGTCAATTACGACGGTATAGCAACTATGAATAAGGAAAAGCTTCCAGTATCAATGGAACAGGAGAGGAATGTAAACGATTGTGATTTTGTAATAAGAAATGCATATTCGGTCTTCGTCCCATTTCTGGCACAGAGCTCCTAAAACCTTTGGAATTTCCTAAGTGACAGGAGTCATAAAGGTGTCCTTTATTATTCATAACAAACCCTGTTCAAACACCCCAGAGTGTATGTTAATGAAACGAATTTTGGAAAGGCCCTAGGTCACCTAAGGACAGGGCTGGTTGCCAGGGGAACCAACCAAAGTCGGAGAATTGGAACTTTCAGTCCCACCGATTGTGGGCCTGGAGGTTAAATCATCGCCAATGGCTAATGATGTCATCAATTGTGCCTATGGATGAAGCCTCCATAAAAACCCAAAAGGTTGGGGTTCGGGCAGCTTCTAAGCTGGTGAACATGTGGAGATGTGGAAACCCCCGGAGAAAATTGGGAAGCTCCACCCCCCCATACTTGACCCTATGCTTTCTCTTCCATCTGGCCGTTCCTGAATTATATCCTTTTGTAATAAACCAGTAACCTAGCAAGTAAAATGTTTCCGTGAATTCTGTGAGCCAATTAGTCAAAGGGATTAATTTGTGCAGCCAATTAATCAGACCTGAGGAGGGGGTCGTAGGAACCTCCAACCTACAGCCAGTTGGTCAGACGCACGGGTGACAAACTAGACTTGCAGTTTGCATCTGAAGTTGGGAGTTGCGGCCATCTGAACCCTTCACCTGGGGGATCTGATGCTATCTCTCGGTAGATAGTGTCAGAAGTGAATAAACTATTTAACCAGCTGGCATTACAGAATTGCTCCATGTGTGGAAACCCCACATATCTGGTGTCAGAAATAATGGAGGGTATAGCGTGAACAAAACACCTCAAGAGTGTGTTTCTCCTTTAAAACTCTAGATCTTCCTTCAGTGGGTTTGTTCATGCCCGTCATTTATTAAAGATACTTCAGCCTAGACAGTGAAATACTACCTCTTAGTTTGGGCAGCACCCCAGGGCAGTCATTTGCCCCAATCAGGAATTCATTCCTAAGGGGGGTCAGCTAGCATGCTAATCAGCCCCCACCCGGAGGTGGCCATTACAAGTGTTTGGGTTATTTTAGCTCAGTCAATACCAGTGATTTTTTTTTTTTTTTACTAATTTAGCATAACAAATGTTAAAAATGGATTTTCATTAGTGGCCTATTAATTCGCTTAATGAGTATCAAAAATAGGCTCTCGTTAGTGAATTCAGAAGTATTCAAGACATAGGGCTTGTCACAAATATTTTATAGACATACCTGTCCACCACAGGAACAGGTAAACAGGTGCAGGGATGTACCAAGTCCTTTAGCCACAGAGACGGCAACAGACTCTTGTTCTCTACATCATTGTGTGCGCTTGGGTCTGAGGATTGTTGCCTGTTAGCAACTGTAAGTTTAACTTAATGTTGCTTCTGGGATGTTGTATCTGCAGCTAGTAAAGCACGTTCGAGTCAAGTTTGATAAGATCACCTAAAAAAGAGGTGAGACTTAACCTGCCCTGTTTCTAATAAATGACTAATGAATGTCTGCACGTGTGGCAGAATCTGCCATGTGATTTGCTGTCATTAAAATCTGGCAAAGGAGGCTACTGGCAGTGTTTTAGTTTGCCCAGGGCCGCCTTGACAAAATGCCACAGACAGCTGGGGGGGCGGGTGCTGAAACAACAGAAATGTATTTTCTCACAGATCTGGAGACCAGAAGTCCAAGATCAAGGTGTCAGCAGGGTTGGTTTCTTCTGAGGCTTCTCTCCTTGGCTTGCAGATGACTGCCTTCTCGCTGCATCCTCATATGGTCATCCTTCTGCGCATGCCTACCCCTGGGGTTTCTTCCTCTTCTTACAAGGACACCAGTCATAACGGATTAGGGCTCACCCTAAAGGCCTCATTTTAATTTAATTATCTCTTTAAAGACCTTATATCCAAATGTGGTTATATTCCCAAGGTACTGGGGGCAGGGACTTTTAACATATAAATTTGCCAGTGGTCCCAGTTCAGCCCATAAGCGAACAACTAACCTGTATGCCTGCTCTAACTTGGCAGCCACCCTTATCTATTAAAAGAAACTGATGATGAGGCATAACCAAATTGATTGAGGTCAATTTTGACACGTGGTTATAGAGTGGTCAGAAAACTAGGGTGAGGTTAGGAGCAGTGAGTCACACAAGGTTCTCAGGATCAGTGCATGAGCATGGTAAAATTTCAGCTGCAGGCCACGGAGCATTCTAAGCATTCAAACCCCTGGGCATTCTAAGGCCCAAAATGATGGCCTTAGACAGACAGTTGATTTCTCACATTAGATGGTGTGTCAGGCTTGCTCTGCAAAGCTGTCAGGAGTTCAGGCTCCTTCTCCCTGGTTGCTCTGCCATCCTCGGGTGCCTCCTCTGCGTGGTTTGCGATGGCTTACGGGCCCATGTTCATTCCAGACAGTGGGAAGGAGGAAGGGCAGAAAGCCAAAATGCACACATCACTTCTGCTCACATCCCCATGGCAAGAACTTGGTCAGATAGCCACACCTACCTGCAAGGGATGCCAGGAGGTAGAGGCACTGGTCTGAGCATCTGTATGCCCACCTACAAATCAGAGGTTCTCTTCTCCTTGGGAAAACCATACTGGGAAATAACCAAGAATCCCTTCCGAAATTAGAGTAGTACTGGAGAGAGCAGGGCTGAGAATCCACAGCTAATCTTCAGTACTGGTGCTCTGGTTCTAAAAACGTTGAAATACTCGCATATCCACTGGTAAAGAGTCACTACTCTAGGCCCTGAGCACCACCCCCAACCTCCACTGTCCCAGTCACCCTGTCTCTCCCCCAGGACACCATGGACTTCCTCTAGGATCCAGTAAATAAATGATTAATTAATGTCTGGTCCACCAGGGGCCCTCCAGACCCTGATCCTGTCCAATGGCCTGTGTCCCTTCTGATAAGTCACTGCCCTTGTTTTATTGATTTTTAAGTATTTCAAATATAACTGGTGGGAGCAATGTCTAGAAATAATATTTTATGAAAAAGTTAAAGAACTAGGGATATTTAACCTGAAATGGAGATTTGGCAGGAGGAAGAGCTCAACCGTCATCTTTAAACATTTATAATAGGACACCTGGGTGGCTCAGTTGGTTAAGCAACTGCCTTCGGCTC
>NW_023270387.1:16781732-17023506 GCF_011800145.1 Mirounga leonina | reverse complement strand
AAAAACAAAACAGAGTCAACATTCAAACCCCTGGATGTCTGGTTCCGAAGCGGGAAGCTTTCTCTCCAGCGTCATGCTGCCCACTCTGTGCAACAGGAAGCAGACATATTCACATGCCCTTTATGGAGCAAGACTGAGACATTACAGGAGAGCCAAGAAAGTTAAGTTCAAATTTAAAAAGAACTTCTAACCGTCAAGCTATTCAAAAATGAAATGTATTGATGAGCTGATAGTAAATTTTATGAAGAAACATAAAGGACCCAGAATAGCCAAAGCAATCTTGAAAAAGAACAAATTCGAAGGACTTATACCACATGATTTCAAGACTTACTGTACAGCTCTAGTAATTAAGACAGTGTGGTATTGGCATAAATAAACAGATTGGAAAAAACAGAGAATCGAGAAATAGGATCACACATACAAAGTCAAATGCCTTTTGATAAAGGCATCAGTGAAATTCAGTGGAGAAAAGGAAGTCATCTTTTAAGTGTACTTGTATAATTGATATTTATATGGAATCAATGAACCTCAGCCCCCACTTCACATCATATACAAAGATTAATTTGAGATGGATCATAAACCTAAATGTAAAGGCCAAACCATAAACTGTCTAGAAGGAAACACCGGAGAATATATTTGCAAAATTGGCATGGACAAAGATTTCTTTGGATACAAAAAAATACGTAACAATAAAAGAAAAAATGATTTAATGTATTTTATTAAAATCAAACTTTCTGATTATCAAAATACATTGTTAGTAAAAATGAATAGGCAAGCCACGGACTGGGAGAAATATACATCTCTGACACAGGACTCAAAAGCAGAATAAAGAACTCCTACAAATCTATACTAAAAAGATGAACAGTATTTTTATTTATTTTTATTTCTTACAAACAATATATATTTTTATTTAAATTCAATTAATTAACATATAGTGTATTATTGGTTTCAGAGGTAGAGTTCAGTGATTCATCAGTCTTATATAACATCCAGTGCTCATTACATCACGTGCCCTCCTTAATGCCCATCACCCAGATATCCCATCCCCCCATCCCTTGCCCCTCCAGCAATCCTCAGTTTGTTTCCTAAGATTAAGAGTCTCTTATGATTTGTCTCCCTTTCTGATTTCGTCTTGCACAAACAATATTTTTAAATGGGCAAAAGACTTGGAGAAACACTTCATAAAAGAGAATGCATGGCCAATAAGCACATAAAAAAGGGGCTCAGACTTGTTGGTCAACAGGGAAATGCAAATTAAAACCACAATGGGATAGCACTACACACCCATTAGTAAGGTTAAAATTTTTCAGTTCTAACAATACCAAATGTTGGAGAGACTATAGGGCAACTGGATTTCTTCTACATTGCTAGTAAAAGTATAAAATGGCACAGCTAATTTGGAAAACTGGCATTTTCTTATAAAAAGCCACCTATTTTCTGATCCAGGAATTCCAAAACAAATGAAATCTTACGTCTACAAAAATAATAGAGGAATGTTCATTGTGACTTTCTAATAGCCAGAATTTGGAAACGATGCCAGTGTTCATCCATAGGAGAATGAATACATAAATGGAGGTAAATCCATACAGTGGGATATTGCCCAGCAACAAAAAGGAACAGACTATTAATACATACAGAAACATAGATGAATCTCAAAAATATTATGTGAAAAACGCCACCAGAGTACACCCACTGAATAATTCCATTTACGTGAAGTCCAGGAATAGGCAAAATGAATCTGTGGGAATAGAAATCAGAATTGTGTCTTCCTGCGGGAGGAGGGAGGCAGGATGATTAAGTGGAAAGGATCCTGGGGAAATTTTCTGTGTGATGGCAATTTTCTGCTTGATTAGGCCATTGGATACACAAGGTATATTTGTCAAAAAGCATCAAACTGTACAATAAGATCTGTGCATTTTACTGTATGTAATTATACTTCAATTAAAAATAAATTTAAATAAATAAAAGGATCAAATCAGTTGCCTCTCCCAATATTGTGCTCCTTGGCATTGGAAGTATCCAAGCTACATTAAATGCTTGTCAGAAATATTGTGAACGGTTCAGATTTGAGAGTTCAGATTAAGTCATTAACAAAACATAAAAGATTTGAAGACCCTGATGTACATGATATTGAATTAATCAGATATTTCAGAAAAGACAGTATCTGTCTCCATCTGCCACTTTAGGGCACTCAACAAGAGTCAGGAAATTTATGTTACTAAACACTTGAAAACATCTTTAAATGTTTGTGTGACGTGTTCTTTTCTGAAATTCTTCCCATATCTGGCCTTATCTCTACTTCCCTCCTGACACCCAAGCCTTCAGCCATTCTATGTTCCTGTATCTTAGAACATGCAGTGTTTGCACATTTCCTTTGTTAAACAACCTCTCCTCCTCCACTTCTCATCAACTTCTGCCTGGTCTCTGAAGATTCTTCACAGGAGTCAATACACCAGTAAAACTTCACTACAAATGCTACTCCCTGCCCTTTGAGTTCTATGCATGTTTTAAGGCTTGCCTGCAGCATAGCATTTACCCTAGGCTAGAGGTTGCCAAGGCTCCTTCCAGCTCAAAGATTCTAGCTCTTTGGACACGTGGTTCCAGATTTGAAGAGTGAAGAGAAACGGTAGTCATCAGCAATAACATCTTCATCAGGCTCTACAGGAGGGGGACTGAATGAAAGAATGGGACCTGGGGAGATCTGCAGTTGATCCTTGAACAACATGGGGTTTCAGGGTGCCGACACCCCGTGCAGCCAAAAATCCACATATTACTTTTGACTCCCCCAAAACTTAACTACTAATAGCCTACTGTTGACCGATAATAACATGACAATAGATTAGCACATACTTTGTATATGTATTCAATACTGTGTTCTCACAGTAAAGCAAGCTAGAGAAAAGAAAATGTTGTTAAGACATTCATAAGGAAAATACACGTACAGCACTGTATGGTATTAAAAAAAACAACAACCCACGCGTAAAAGGGCACGTGCTATTCAAACCCATGTTGTTCAAGAGACAACTGTATGTTCCTTCAAATCAGGTCAGAAGCTACAATGTCAGCTGATTAGTAAGAGGCAGCTGAGACTTGCAGCTTTGGGGCTGGATAGGAAGGGACTAAGCTCTGTGGCTGCATGAGAACAGATCTGTGTGCGTGCACTGGACATGAGGGTTTGGAAGGAAAGGATTTAAAAAAAAAAAAAACTCTAGGCTAAATACAGAAGCTAATATTTATGGAGTACTTTCTCTGGTGCCAGAGACTCTATACTAAACACCATGTATCCATTAATCTTATTTAATCCTCATTTTAACTCTCTGCAGAAAGATTAAGTGGTGTGCCCAAGATTTTGCCACTAGTAAGTGATAGAACCGGGTCTCATTTCCAGTTCTGTTTAACTCCGAAGTCCATACTCTTTTTTTTTTTTTTAAGATTTTATTTATTTATTTGAGACAGAGAGAATGAGAGACAGAGAGCATGAGAGGGAGGAGGGTCAGAGGGAGAAGCAGACTCCCTGCCGAGCAGAGAGCCCGATGCGGGACTCGATCCCGGGACTCCAGGATCATGACCTGAGCTGAAGGCAGTCGCTTAACCAACTGAGCCACCCAGGCGCCCCGAAGTCCATGCTCTTGATCACTGGGCTCTACTGTGCCCCGGAAAGGAATTGCCCGTATCATTTTACGCTGTCTCTTGGTTCCAAGAACCTCAACCAGCCCAAACTGACAACTTCCTTTCCCATGATTTTTTAGGTTATCTGAGAAGAAGCATCAACAGCATTCCCCAGTAACCTGGTCCAGGGTCTCTAATGTCTTTAGCCAGGGTACTCTTCTCTGTATTTAATCTGAGACCTCCCTTCTCTTGTTTTATCATTAATAGATGAGCTTAGGGCTCCATTTATACTTAAAATTTCAGTGGAAGGAGGAAGATGCAGAAACTACTGCAGTTTAAATATTCTGGGACATCTAGGGGCACCTGGGTGGCTCACTCTGTTAAGTGACGGACTCTCAGTTTCAGCTCAGGTCCTGATCTCAGGGTCCTGGGATCGAGGCCCCCTTCTCCCCTGTGCTCCATGCTCTTGCAGAGTCCGCTTGAGATTCTTCCCCCCTCCCTCTTCCTTGCCCTCTGCCCCTCCTCCCACTCGTGTGCTCACTCATGTGCATTTTCTCTCTCTCAAAGAAATAAATAAAATCTTTAAATATTCTGGGGCATCTGGATCTTGTCAAGTTTCCATCGCAGTGTGGTCTAGAACCATATAAAGGAGGCTGATGAAAGGACACGATGAGTCAAAAAGAAAATGTGCATTAAGGAGATTGGGAAACGGGTTCATTCTCATTAAGGTATAGGTGCAGTGGACCACAGGGTATCTTGTTGCATGAAGCTATAGTCTTGCCAAGGAAAATGGAAGGAACTAAGCTACAGGACGTGGGAATCATAGCAATGTTATACTGAAGTTTTGCAATAGTCTTCTTCCCTTGGTCACTTTGTCTAAATAAACTAAAACCATGCCAAATATATTCAGCACCTGCTGGGAACTCATTTCTTCATCTTCTCTTCTTCCTTCTCTGTAGTGCATGTCATTATATTACGGGGAAATCCTTGCTTTCAAAAACAGTGCTGTGAGAACCCAGAATACAGGTCCTCCTTGCTCAAGAGCCTGACCTCAGTCCTCAGAGTTGCAACCCAAAATGACTCAGACCAGTGAGTGGGTGAGTGGGAGGTTTTAAAGCTACACTCCAAGAGCTAGTACCAGGCAGAGCACACAATGAGAACTACATCACTAACTTAGCAACAGTTTGTCAGTTTTTTCTTTTAATCTCCCCAATTTCTTCAACCAGATGTAAGAAATGAGACTCAGAACAAGTACATTTTTATAGAGACAAGAGCAGAGAGAAACAACCAACGCATAGAGTGTTAACCAAGACAAGCCTGAGGAAAACATCGGGGTACATCCGGCGGTCAAGGTGAGCGGGATCAGAACACCTAAGCGAACGAGAAAAGGATGAGCCATTTGTGTCAACACCCGCCCCAAGTGATTTCTTTTTTTTTAATTTTATTTTATTATGTTATGTTCATCACCATACATGACATCATTAGTTTTTGATGTAGTGTTTCATGGTTCATTGTTTGCATATAACGCCCAGTGCTCCATGCAGAACGTGCCCTTGTTAATACCCACCACCAGGCTAACCCATCCCCCCACCCCCCTCCCCTCTAGAACCCTCAGTTTGTTTTTCAGAGTCCATCGTCTCTCATGGTTCGTCTACCCCTCCGATTTCCCCCGCTTCATTCTTCCCCTCCTGCTACCTTCTTCTTCTTTTTTTTTTCTTAACATATATTGCATTATTTGTTTCAGAGGTAGAGATCTATGATTCAACAGTCTTACGCAATTCACAGCGCTCACCATAGCACATACCCTCCCCAATTCTATCACCCAACCACCCCATCCCTCCCACCCCCCTCCACTCCAGCAACCCTCAGTTTGTTTCCTGAGATTAAGAATTCCTCATATCGGGGCGCCTGGGTGGCTCAGTCGGTTAAGCATCTGCCTTCGGCTCAGGTCATGATCCCAGGGTCCTGGGATCAAGCCCCGCATCGGGCTCCCTGCTCGGCAGGAAGCTGCTTCTCCCTCTCCCACTCCCCCTGCTTGTACTCCCTCTCTCGCTGTGTCTCTCTCTGTTAAAAAAAAAAAAAAGAATTCCTCATATCAGTGAGGTCATATGATACATGTCTTTCTCTGATTGACTTATTTCGCTTAGCATAATACCTTCTAGTTCCATCCACGTCATGGCAAGATTTTGGGGTTTTTTTGATGGCTGCATAATATCCATTGTATATATATACCACATCTTTATCCATTCATCTTTTGATGGGCTTCTTGGCTCTTTCCATAGTTTGAGCTATTGTGGACATTGCTGCTATAAACATCAGGGTGCACATACCCCTTGGGATCCCTACATTTGTATCTTTGGGGTAAATACCCAGTAGTGCAATTGCTGGTCGTAGGGTAGCTCTATTTTCAACTTTTTGAGGAACCTCCATACTGTTTTCTAGAGTGGCTGCACCAGCTTGCATTCTCACCAGCAGTGTAGGAGGGTTCCCCTTTCTCTGCTTCCTCACCTACATTTGTTATTTCCTGACTTGTTAATTTTAGCCATTCTGACCGGTGTGAGGTGGTATCTCATTGAGGTTTTGATTTGGATTTTCCTGATGCCGAGCGATGTTGAGCACTTTTTCATGTGTCTGTTGGCCGTTTGGAGGTCTTCTTTGGAAAAATGTCTGTTCATGTCTTCTGCCCATTTCTTGATTGGATTATTTGTTCTTTGGGTGTTGAGTTTGATAAGTTCTTTATAGATTTTGGATACTAGCCCTTTCTAAGGAAGGAGAAAGAAAGGAAACTGAACCAGGCCAACATGTTGACACTTTGTCTCACCTGACAGCTTAAATAAACACACCCGTTCTAGCCTCTCCTCTTGTTGCCAATGCAACAACCACATGCACTTTGCCCAAGTCTAGAAACAGAAGCCAGAGTTTCTGGCCATTGCTTAAACTTGTAACCTTTCCAAGCTTGGCCCAGGGCAGGTATCTATTGAGCAGACAGGATGGTGAAATTTCCCAAGGAAGCCCTTAGCTAGAACAACAAACAGGGCCACCCTAGAGGTTGGTTCCAGGTATAAATTCCCTGCTAGCATTGAGCTGCGGGCGGGGGTGGGGGAGCCCCAGCACTCTGCACTGCTCTGGGAAGGCTGGGTAAGGAAGAGCACAAAGGGGACCAAAGCTGTAGGCGGGTCCAACTTGGGCCAGAGGCCTTTTGGGATTTAAAGGACCGGAAGAGGGATAGAAAGGATTATAATAGTGAGACCGACCGATTACTTAGACTGGTTCAGGGATCTACACTTGGGCAGGCTTGGAAATTCGGCTTTATCAAAGAACATGTACTGATTTGGGCCATTATCAATCTTCTGGATGTTGTCCATTTGCCTTTCAGTCTCCACCCCTTCTTACCCTGTTCTGCACTCCCGCAGGCTGGCAGTGTGAACCAATTCCACAGAATCCTCGATCCTCTGGCTTTGGGTTGACTTTGACCAATTGGAGGTCCTGGCAGGACAAGAGGAGGCCTAAGAGTTTCCTATTATTAATGCAGAACACTGCCCTCCCTATTCCTTGCAGATTTTCCACACCTCGTAAATCGCCGCATATCAAACTCTCCTTAAAATATCTCATCTCATGTGCGACTCAGAACACTTGTGAGATTCAATCGACCTGACATTCAATCAACATCCGTCAACTGACAGCATGGAAATTAAGATGAGAATAACTGTCCCTGAGGTAAGTTTATATGCTCCCTATGATTTTATCCTCTAACTTTATTAGTTTGGATGGTTGCAAAGACAACTTTCAAAAGCTCTTAATTTTATCCTGTGTGTGATGCCTCAAATTTGAATAAGCTGCCTTCAGATGGATGGTTGTACTGGGTAATAATCTTGTTAAGTATTCGCTTGCTTTTTTTTTACTCAATTGTGTGAGAATATAAAACTAAACTGTATTAGAACAGTAAGATATTGGGGCACCTGGGTGGCTCAGTTGTTAGGCGTTTGACTTCGGCTTGGGTCATAATCCTGGGGTCCTGGGATTGAGCCCCGCTTCAGGCTCCCTGCTCAGTGGGGAGCCTGCTTCTCCCTCTCCCTCTTCTCCCTCTTCTCCCTCTTCTCAGTGTTCTGCCCCTCCCCCCACTTGTGTGCACACGCTCTTTCTCTCTCTCTCTCTCACTCTCTCCAATAAATAAGTAAAATCTTTAAAAAAAGTAAGATATTAAGAATGACTAAATATTAATAGGCTATAGTGCAGTGATTCAGAGTACAGATTTTAAAGGCAGGCAGCTAGGGATTTGAATCTACCACCTATTGGCTGTGTGTCCTTTGGAAAGCTACTTAATTTCTCTTAGTCTTGTTTTCATTCATTAAATAGTCAAAATAACTGTACCTACTCCTTATGGTTGTTGTGAAGGGTAAATGAAATAATATACATAAAATATGGGTACAGTGAGCACTTAAAATGGCAGATATTATTACCATTATTAAAATGTTGTTAAAATAATGATGTACTTGAAAGTAATTTATCTAGACAGGTTTTTATGAAGGTTAAGTGAGCTAATATCTTTAACGTGCTTAGAATAGTTCCTGGCACATATCTAAAAGCTATATGGGTGTCAATTAATAGTTAAATAATATTTAAGTGTAAACACCTAGGTATAATTTGATTCCTTTCTCTCTGCCTTTTAATTATTCTCTGTCTCCTCTCAAACTACTTTTGGATTTCTCTCCAGGCTTAAATAGAAAAGAACCTTCTAACTTTATCCTGAAATTTCTCTTGGAGTCAAAAACCTTCCCGAGCACATGCATACTTGTTTCAAGTTCTGATTTTTAAGCCTCGAGTCAGTTTAGGGTCAAAAGTGATTTCAAACAAGCGTTTTTGAATATTTAATTCCTCACACTCCTGAATGAGATTTTAGTTCTTTTCAACAGGGATGGGGAAAGGGGGCGGGTAGGTTTCCTATGACTCCCTCCTGGGGTTTAATCCGCTGGAGCAGCTCACAGAACTCAGAAAAACAATTTACTTGTAGATTTCTTACAAAGGCTATTAAAGGATACAAATGAAGAGCCAGATGAAGAGATACATAGGGTAAGGTCTGGAAGAGTTCTGGGCACAGGAGTTTCTGTCCCGGTGGAGTATGGGATGTACCACTATCCAGAACACTGATGAGTTCTTGTGCACCAACCCAGAAGCCCTCCAAACCCCATCCTTTTGGGTGTTAATGGAGGCTTCCTTACATAGGCAAGACTGATTAAATCATTAGCCATTGGTGATTCAACCTCCCACCCTTCTCCCCTCCCCCGGAGGTCAGGGGGTTGAGGCTGAAAGTTCCAAGCCTCTAATCACTATGGTTCCTTCTCCTGGCAACCAGCCCAAATCCTTAGAGGCTTTCCCAACTCACCTCATTAACATAAACTCAGGTATGGTTTAAAGCTTGTTAGGAAGAAAAAAATACACCTTTGCCTCTCTTATGACTTATGAAATTCCAAGGGTTTTAGGAGCTCTATATGCCAGAAACGAGGATGAAGACCAAATACATGTTTTTTTTTATTTTAAAGCATAATATTACATTTCTATAACCAAGAAGGCCAAGAGGTGACCTGAGTTCAAACCCAGCTGGATCCAGCGGGTTCAAATGACAACATAAGGACTGCGGTTTTCACCACCTCTTAGTTCTACAGGCAGCTAGTTCTGTTGGCTCCAGACAGATTTTCTCCAGGTGACAGCGAAGATGATCACTGGTTATTCCTGGTGTATATCATCCTTAGAGGTAAAGAGAAAAGAGAGAACCTTCTCTCCCTAGCATATCATTCAGTCCGTATCAATTCCTAAAGAGGACCCTGGTGAGGGCACACGTCCATCTGTCTGCATCCAGGACAGTGAGCATTCTGATGGCTCAGCTGGAGGCAGGGGTCCCGAATAGTCACATGGTATGGGGAAAGGGCCTTTCTCAGAAGGAAGGCTTGGCGAGCAGCATAGCCCCATAGTTCCATTTGGCTAGAACATTCTTCTAAACTCTCCAATGCAAAGCTGTCTGAATACCCATGGAGTTAGATGTACATTCTGTTTTGGGAAAAGGAGCACTGTGGGTTTGATGATATCGAGGACAGGTCAGAGGTCATCCTCTCTGCCCAGACCCTCTTTGTACTTCATGGTGGACCACTGGTTGATGATGAAAATCTACCTAGCAATTTCAATCTCAATATTAAAAAAAATGGAAGGGTCACTCCGTTGCACCATCTCCCCAATTTACCCTCCTGCCTCCCCAGATAGTAGCTAAAGACACACCTGTGAGACAGAAAAGGAAAATATCTCAGCACAGATTAGGTCATGAACAACAGACATGTCTATTCTTTTATACTCTCAGTTCCCCAATCTATTTTTTTTCTTTCCATTGGGGTAGAGCCAAAAAGACAGAATGAAAAGACACCCCCAATATATATTCATCATTCCTCTGTGACAACCCCGTGATGTCTCCTTATTCTTCAGTGAGGGGATTTTTCTGACTGCTGGCTTTTATAATTCATCCAGTAGGTAGTTTCAATTTGATGATCAATTTTTTAAAAATAACTTTTTTGGCCCCCTGACATTTCAGCCATTTAAATAGAACATAATAGAGTTTTCCAAAGGAATAAATGGTGATTTCTTTATATAGCTTCTCACATTCAAACATATTTGCATGCATGGTCCACCTGAAAAGCTACAACTAACGATCTTACACATGAGATTCTCATTTTCCTCTTCCCAGTATCCCTGCCCTCCTCGTATCAATACTCTTTCAAAACCTCATATAAAATTCTTCCCTCCAGGAAGCCTTCCTTGATTAATCAATCACTCCCAGTGATTGGAGATACAGTTCCAATTAGGTTCACCTTCTCTTGTTCATATATGGATTCAATTGGAGATACAGTTCCAATTAGATGCTCCTTCTCTTGTTCATATACGAATTCAAAGTTTCAAGAGTCTTAAGTTGTGAGTATATATACGTGCCACTTTTCCAAGCAGGCAACAACTGTGTCCTATAACCATCCCCTTATCCACAAGATTGCTTGAAGCAAAGACAATGGAGGAACTTATTTACTGGTATAGTGAAAGATCCTGGGCCCTGCAAAATGCCTGAGCTGAGGTGAAGATCCAGCTCTGTTATTTACCAACTGTACAGGGAAAAAGATCAATATGTAAAAGCTTAATTTTCTTACATGAAAAAGTGATAATAAAGTCTTGAGGATTTGTGTGATAATGAAATAGGTTATATATTCAAAAACTTTTAGGGATGCTTGTGGATCCTTCAAAAAGTATTTGTTTCCTTAGTGATGTGATTGATGGAACTACTGAGTCTGTGAAATAACTTTCACATTTGTTGTTGATGTTTGAAAATCTTTTCCAGAAGACAAAATCCCTTATGCCAAATTAGAAATAAGAAGAAAATGTCAAATGATCTTGGAGCAAGGAGCAATAAACTTAAATATGTGCTTAATACATGGCCACGCATTCCATCTCTGCTCTTTCCCTCACGGGATTGCACATCATGAACTGGTCAAAGTAAAATGTCCCACTCAGCCTGTGGCACACCTCGGAGTCCCCAACACAGGACTCCTGACAGACATTAGCAATTGATTGGAGTGTGTCCACTCATGCTAACACGTACATCATTGATACCAGCTACGTTCAGAAGGGCAGGATTTGATTTGAGGAAGAGAATAAGGAACACGCATTGCTCGATGTAGAGGTAAGAAAGGGCACCAGGGGAGAAAAAGGTACAAGTTCTCTGGCCTGATAGAGTTTCTAAAATGTTACTACTGGGGCCCCTGGGTGGCTTAGTCGTTAAGAGTCTGCCTTCGGCTCGGGTCATGATCCCAGCGTGCTGGGATAAAATCTTAAAGATTTTATTTATTTATTTGACAGAGACAGAGCAGGAACACAAGCAGGGAGAGTGGGAGAGGGAGAAGCAGGCTTCCCGCGGAGCAGGGAGCCCGATGCGGGGCTCGATCCCAGGACCCCGGGATCATGACCCGAGCCGAAGGCAGACGCTTAACGACTAAGCCACCCAGGCGACCCATAAATAAATAAAATCTTAAAAAAAAATGTTACTATTATCCAGAGAGGTATTCCTCAGGGCCCAGTTGAAAGGATTGCCCCATGGACTATTAAATAAATTAATGATTAATTGTGAAGTACTTGAAGTAACAGGACAGTAGGATAGGGAATAGCACGAGGAGACCTACCAGTGTGTGGAATGCACCTCTAAGGAGGTGACATTTGGACTGACATCTAAAGAATAATCTTTATGGACCAGCCATTCAAAGAAGAGCATGAAGAAGTAAATGGGAAGGTTGCAGGCCAGAATAAACTTGGGCTTCTCAAAAGGTTGTAGGAAACCAGCAGGGCGGGAGAAAAGTGAACTGGGCGGGGGGGATGGGAATGGGTGACAAAGGATGAATTTAAATGGCTGGCAGGGCCAGATCACACAGAATTCTGGGACCTATAATGGGAAATTTGGATAGACATTCAAGGGCTTCTAGGTTAGTTACATGATCTTAGATCATTTTTAAACACCATCTCTGGTTACTGTGGGCAAATTGGGTGGGGGTGGAGGTGGGGATGGGTTAGGAATTCAATAGGAGACACATATTGGGAGGTTCAGTGAAAGAGGATAGTGGTTTAGTCTGAGCAACATGTGTTCTGAAGTTAAACTGTAGGACTTGCTGATACACCCAGCCCAGGGGACCAGGAGAAGAGAGGAACCACGACTCCTGGTTTCTGGATGGTAGTGCCATTTATCCAGATGAGGGCTAACAGGAGGAGAAACATTGAGGGTAGGGGTGATTTTCTTGCAGAACAGGTTCATGTATCATTCAGTGGCCAGTTTCTTATCCAGTGCAAATTCTGGGCTTGGAACTAAGGGGGAAAAATATCTTAAGATCAAGAACAAGAGGGAATGTATGCTTGTATTTGGGCCATTCCTTCATTCATCTATTCAACAGATATATATTGGGCACCCATCATGTGCCAGACCCTCTTCTAGGTTTGGGGATTACCAAAACTCTTTCTGTCATGGAATTTATGTTCTACTAGTGGGAAGAGGGGGCATATGTGCACAAAAATAAGTATAAAATATATTAAGTGGTGTAAGTGGTGATGAGTGCTACGAATAGAAGGAAGTAATGTAAAGGATAAAAAATTAAGCATGTGTGTGTAAGGGACATGGTTGTAGAGGTGCTCGGGTGGCTTAGTCAGTTGGGTGTCCAAGTCTTGATTTCGGCTCAGGTCATGAGATCAGGGTCCTGGGATCCAGCCTCCCGTCGGGCTCTGTGCTGAGCACAGAATCTGCTAGTTCCTCTCCCTCTGCTCCTCCCCCTGCTCTTGCACTCTCTTTCTCTCCTCTCTCTCTCTCTCCAATAAATAAATAAATAAAATCTTTTTTGAAAAAGAGGAATGGTTGGGTGCCTGGGTGGCTCAGTTGGTTAAGCGACTGCCTTCAGCTCAGGTCATGATCCTGGAGTCCCTGGATCAAGTCCCGCAGCGGGCTTCCTGTTCAGCAGGGAGTCTGCTTCTCCCTCTGACCCTCCCCCCTCTCATGCTCTCTCTATCTCATTCTCTCTGTCTCAAATAAATAAATAAAATCTTTAAAAAAAAAAAAAAGAGGAATGGTTGTAATTTTTTTTTTTTTTTTAGAGAGAGATTGCACAAGCACGTGTAAGTGGGGTGGGGCAGGGGGAAGGGCAGAGGAAGAGAGAATTTTAAGCAGGGACCATGCTCAGTGTGGAGCCTGATACAAGCTCGATCTCACGACTCTGAGATCATGACTTGAGCTGAAATCAAGAGCCCGACGCTCAACCAACTGAACTACCCAGGGGCCCATGGTTTGGTATTTTATATCTGATAGTCAGCAGAGCCTCTCTGATAAGGTGACATTTAATTGGAAAAGAGAAGAAGGCAAGAAAGCAGGCTACATGGCTATCTGGGGGTGTTCCAGGTAAGGGAACATAAGTGCAAAGGTCCTGCTTGCTTGTGTTCCAGGAGCTGCGAGGCAGCTTGTCTGGCTGGTGCAGGTCACAGAGGGCCAGTGCAGGGGAAATAGAGATCAGAGAGGTAATGGGGCCAGTCCTTATTTGCCTTATAGGATAATTGTGAGAAATTTGACTGTAAGATGAGGAGCCACTGATTTTACTGAGGACCCACCAAAGATTCTCATTTGCATTCCCTGTTCTTATAATAAATGAGGAAACATTTTATCCCTGGCAAATTTATGGTGAAGGATAAAAAACAGATGAAGAATGTAGACAGGAGTGTGTATGTGCCTACTAGCAAAAATTGCCTAAGCCAAAAAGATACAACATATGTCTTACTCAAGCCATTTCATCACTGAGCAACTTGGGATACAATCCTGAAGCTGGCAAATTCTGCTACAAGAGGTGTGATTTAGGGAAAACAGCAAAGTGCCATTTTTCTCTCTCAAGATTTCTCTACTGCCAAAAATCTTATCCAACCATCCATCCAACCAACCAACCAACCAACCAACCAACCAACCAACCAACCAACCGAACTTTATTGATCTTCTACATGTACAGCAGAGGACTAGGTAGTATAAATAGCTGCAGATGGATAAGATTCTCCTATTTTGTGTTTTCTTAGATTCTATTTGGTCTCCATTAATTATAGGGTCAAACCAATAGCCACAATTGTTTACATCTCCCCTGTGATCCGGCTTAAGTAGACACATAAAAACCATATTACAAACTCTCCAACCAATCCTCAGGCCATACTCCCAACCACCTCCTTAATCTAACTCACACATCAAGCCAATATTTCCCTTGGGCCAGGTGCCGGACAACCAGAGACAGTCCCTATGCCCCAAAGCTCACTGGAATTATTCAAACTAGTCACTCCTCAGCTGTTTACACTGTCCTATCATATCTTTACCACAAAAACCCCAATAAAGACTGTGGTCTATAGTTTCCCCTCGCTCCTGCTTCTCCCTCCTGACCTAACCTGGTGCTTCTCCACGTGGACCTGTGTGGCATGGCATGACCCCCTTCCCTCAGGAGTTGTAAGTAATAAAACATCTTTCAATGGCATTAACCTCTCCTTATTGTCACTCAATCATCTTTGTAAAATGAAGACCCAATTGCAAACCATCTACCCAAAACAATTCCCCTCTCCCTCTTTCTCAGAGTCAAAAATCTTCCCGGGGCGCCTGGGTGGCTCAGTCGGTTAAGCATCTGCCTTCCGTTCAGGTCATGATCCCAGGGTCCTGGGATTGAGCCCCACATTGGGCTCCCTGCTCAGCGGGGAACCTGCTTCTCCCTCTCCCTCTGCTCCTCCCCTTGCTTGTGTGCTCTCTCTGTCAAATAAATAAGTAAATAAATGATCTTTAAAAAAAAAAATCTCCTTCCCTTTGTTCCTTACCTCTAATTTTATCTTTGTCATGACTGAGATATGGTTTCTTTTTTTTTTTTAAGATTTTATTTATTTATCCGACAGAGAGAGACACAGCGAGAGAGGGAACACAAGCAGGGGGGAGTGGGAGAGGGAGAAGCAGGCTTCCCGCCGAGCAGGGAGCCCAATGTGGGGCTCGATCCCAGGACCCTGGGATCATGACCTGAGCCGAAGGCAGACGCTTAACAACTGAGCCACCCATGCACCCCTGAGATATGGTCCCTTTGCTCATGCAGGCTAATCCATGTTTTTCAGGCATTATGAGCCCTGAAAAATGGATGTGGAGCAGTTCTTGGTAGAACCATTTGCCTTTCTTGAAGATCACCGCACCTTGACACCACCCCTTGTAGAGTGCAGTCTTCCTCCGGCCCTGCTTCCAGTCTCCTCACTCCGGATAGTCCTTGACAAAAAATCAAGAATATCTTCAGGCCACTGTTCAGTCTTAGAGATACATTTCCATTCTATTTAGTGCCTCGGAGAAGTCATCATGGTTAATATCTGCACTTTCATGCTCCCTCCTGAGCTATGGTTCATCCAGCTAAGTCATGCTTTAGTGATAATTAGGGAAGAGGTGACCGACATGGGGATTAGATTCATGGCTTAGTTTGTCTGGGAGATATATATATTTTTTACTGCTAATTTATATGACAAATCTGGGAGGCACTCTTGGCTAGCATAATTTATTTTACTGGGATGAGAGGTTGTGTTTTTCTAATGCTTCAGCTGAGCTTGCTGACCTGTATAAAGTCAGCAAAATCCAGTAATATTGTTCAAGCATCCTTGTAGAATCTATGCTAAATACTAGCAATTGAGTTCAAGTAGATACAGTTTGGTGTCCTTTGACTATTCATATTGCAAAGCTGACACAAACATGAAACAGTTTAATATAATACCACAGAATATGCTCACGTGTTGTAATGGTTTATTCACAGTTGCTTCCTAGCTAAAGTTTTAGCAACTAAGCACTGAGCACCCCCCTCCCACCAGACCTGCTGAAATACACTAGAATTGCCTGGTTCTCACTCAGTAATGGTGAGAACATTCAGTGCCAGGTTCCCAAGTCTTAGGCTTGGTCCTCCAAATGCTTTTACCCTGGACTTCCCTCCTCAGTGACTGGTAGCTTGGTGTTTTGTTTCGATATTAGGTTTCAACTGGCTAGAATGTGTTAAGTAACTTCCTTCTCCACAATGTACTTTAATTGAACCTCTTCTTCTTCAGATATACGGTAAGAGGCCCCTCAGGACATGGAAAGGCCATCTGGTCTTGTGGCACATAGCTGCATGCATCTCTCCATCCCTCAGGAGAGCTGTACCCACAGTCCAAGCCCTTCCGTCTTTCCATAATGCCAGTTGGAGCAGATCTTAACAACTTGATCCTGTGTTTTTATAGGTCAATTAGCATTTATCTGAGTAATTAACAAGCCCAGTTCCCCACTGTGCTAAACCTCTCAAAATCATACAAAACTGGACCTGTAAATCCTTAATCCCACTTCCCCACCCTGGCACGGAGCTTGGTGTCAAGCCATTTTGTGTGGGTTTATCCTTCAGAGTGCAATAGGAAAATCATTCTGGACTTCCAGAAGGAAATGTCAAGACAAGAAACAGAAGGAGGCAAAGAGAGGTCATTGGTGCAACCATTAAAGAAAAACTTCAGGCTGCCAACTTCAGCTCTATAGGGAAATGGGGACTAAAGCCAAAGACGGATTTCAACCCCATGTCAGCTGAAGTCTAACATGCAGTCACTCATTTGAGCTACAGCTTGAATTTATTTCTATGTATTTGTGACTTTGAAAATGCAGTGTCAATCATGGTGCTTATTTCTCTTGGACTTGGGGCAAAAGGATTTGATGTTACTACAGTAACATTTCGGGGAGGGAGGTAGGAAGGAGCGAACAGTATGTTCCCACATTTGGAGACATTCTCTCTCCCTCGTAAGTGCTTCTTCTTATTCCTGTATGTAGGGATTTTGCAAATTAGCCATAAAAAAAAAAAAAAGCCTATTTCTTACTCAGGCATCTACTCACACTTTGAAAAGAGAAAAAGGGCTTTTACTAGTTTGGCATTAGCTAACTTATTGTACTTTATTTATTGGTAGATGACAGTACTTTTATATATGTCTTATCTCCACAGTAGATTGTAAGCTTGGGGAAAGGGAGTCGCTCTATAGTAGTTATAGGACTATGGGAGCAATGCCCATGCGTCCGTATGCAAATGAGAATTGGCATCCCCTCCCTTCCTCTGGGAGGGGATGAGCACTCGTTCTCAAGGTGCTGCAATTGCTCAACTGATTTTGGAACATTGCCAGGGGCAGTCTTCTAGATCTTTCCATGAATTGCCTTTACTTCAGATCTGGTTCACAGGTCACCCCAAAATCAGTTTGGATACTTTACAATCATCACACTTCATGAGTATTTTTTAAAGAATTATTGAGCTATCCTTTACATATAATAAAATTCACCCATTTTAAGTGTACATTTCAATGATTTTTAGTAAAGTTACGGAATTGTGCAAAAGTCACCACAATCCAATTTTAGGACATCTCCATCACCCATTTCCACCCTTAGCCCTGGCAACCCCTAATTTACTTTCTGTCTCTATAGATTTGCCTTTTCTGAATATTTCTTATAAATGGAAGCCTACAGATCTTTTGTGACTGGCTTATTTCACTGAGCTAATGTGGGTATTTTTGTTTGTTTTTGTTTGTTTGTTTGTTTTTAGAGAGTGGGGAGAGGGGCAGAGGGAGAGGGAGGGAATCTGAAGCCGGACGCAGGGCTCGATCTCATGACTCTGAGATCATGACCTGAGACAAAATCAAGACTTGGATCTTAACCAACTGAGCCACCCAGGCACCCCTAGCATGTTTTTAAAGTTCAACCATGTTGTGGCATGTATCAGTAGTTCATTGTTTTTTAAGGCAGAAAAATTTTTCACTGTATGGCTATACCACACCTGTTATCCATTCATCCATGATGGGTATTTGGGTAGTTTCCAGTTTTTAGCTGCTATGAATGAAGCCGCCTGAACATTCACATATAAGTCTTTGTGTGGACTTCATTCCTTTTTTATCAGAAAATATTTCTCAATTTTATATCGCCTCTACTCTCAATAGCTTTGCAACATTGAAAATATTTTTAAAAACTGTACCACAGGATCCAAAGGTGATGCCCAAAGAAAAGACCTTTTGAAAATTCTTTCTACAGATAATACAATTAGACTAAGAAGGGACCAAGAGTAATTGTTCTGAAGATCATATTCATTTGATATACAAACGCAGGTGTATTGGTTATAAAATAGTTCATCTATTTTATAATCTATGTGTGTGGCTTAATTATACCACTCTTGTGAGTTGACAACAGTTTAGCACAGTACTTTTCAGATAGTAGCTGCTTAATAAATATTTGCCGATTGATTTAAAAACTCCCTCAGTAGTTCCCCTTGGAAAGTAAAATATCGAAAGCTTTTATTTTTAAGTGTTTTTTCCATTTTGTGTAAACAACAAAAGCCCTCTGAGAGAACAAGACAAGCTATCCAAAGGGCCCCAGGTCACAGATATCTATCAGGCAGCCATATTGATCTTCCTTCAGCTCAAGGGGCAGGTGCAATTTCTCTGTAGGCTTGGAGAAGCAGGAAGCATTTTGTTGGGCCAGTGGGAGCATTTGGTCAGCCAGTGCATTATGTCTCCATGGGAAACAGTCACAGGAGGCAAGCTATCTCTTGGCAAGGGTCTCCCCTGCCCCTTGCTGGCACATTTTCTTGGAAGGTTGACTTGCCTGGATACGACATTGGCTAACTTCCTCTCACTGGCTCTCTTGCACACTGTTCCAGGCCTGCGTGGTCAGATTTGGGCTGTGAACTCAACAGCTTCCAACCACAAGGAAACGAGAACCACTTCGTGGTCCTGCTTGCTGACATTTTAGCTGTCTTTTTGGCTCTGGGCAGCCGCTAAGGCATATATGCTGTGGTCTTTGTGTTCTGGGGTGGCACTTAATGAAAGCCCATCTTTAATTGGACAAATGAAGTGTCCCCCTCTGGGTTTTCCTGGTGCCAAGAAAATAGTGCGTTAGAAATGCAGTCCGGCTCTGAAAAACAAACAGGGTTCTAGAGGGGAGGGGGGTGGGAGGATGGGTTAGCCTGGTGGTGGGTATTGAGGAGGGCACATTCTGCATGGAGCACTGGGTGTTATGCACAAATAATGAATCATGGAACACTTCATCTAAAACTAATGATGTAATGTATGGGGATTAACATAAGAATAAAAAAAAAAAAAGAAATGCAGTCCAGGTGTCTGCCCCATAGCACGTGTTCTGTGTGCTTCTTCTCAGGGAGCACGGCCAAGGGCAAGACCATGACAGGGTCTTTCAGTCAGGTTCTATCACCTCAGCAGTCAGCTCTTTTCCACTTTCTTTTTTTTAAGATTTTATTTATTTATTTGACAGAGAGACAGCGAGAAAGGGAACACAAGCAGGGGGAGTGGTAGAGGGAGAAGCACAGGCTTCCCGCTGAGCAGGGAGCCCCATGCGGGGCTCGATCCCAGGAGCCTGGGATCAGGACCTGAGCGGAAGGCAGATGTTTAATGACTGAACCACCCAGGTACCCCTCTTTTCCACTTTCATGTGGTCATAAGTTGTTCCTGTTTTAATTTTCAAAGCACCTTCGTATACCTAGGAACTCAGCCCAGGTTTTAGAACTTAACATAAAATGTATTTAAGTAATTGTAATTCTTTTCCACCACAAAATATTAAATTTCATTTTAGGAAATATCAATTAAAAATTCAATACACTCAACATTTTGTTTCATTACTTGTTTATCTCCCGTTAAAAAATAAAAAAAAACTGTATCTTATCAACTTTACTCTTATAATGTTGTAGTTGTCTCTACTTTTCCTTTATTTGAATTTTTGGCTCACCTACTAGAGGGCACATCTATTTCTGTTGGCCAAGTGCCTTTCCCTTCTGGGAGGAGTGTTCACCTTCCTCCCAATAATGCTCTGCCCCACTCTTGCAGCCATGTGATCCAAGTAGAGATTTCCTTGTCTGACTCTGACCCAGGGATGGGCAATGACCCAATTTGGCCAATCGGAGCCCTTTCCTGAAACTTTTCCAACTGGAACTTAAGGGGAAAGAGGATTCATTGCTCCTTGATCAACATATTCTCATATTTGCATAGGTAACTCTCAGTTGGGTGTTGTCACTTGCAATCAAAACCCTAACTTACATACATACTCTTCCTACAATCTTGACTGGTCTTTCTGGTCCTAGAACTTTATTACTGGCTTTTTAATTGGCAAATTAAAACAAAACAAAACACACGCCACAATACTTTTGCTTTGTCCTATTTCCCTTTTATAACCTAAGGATTTTTTTAACGGCTCTAAGGTTAACAAGAGGGAAGAGATGAAGATAGGTGCTTAGGAACAGCATCACTATGCAATACTGCAGACAACTGAGTGTTCAACTAGAAAAAGATTCCAAACAGCCTCTGGGAAAGGCGTAGTGGAAGTAAAGCAATTATTTGAAAAGCTGTTATGTGAAGAAAGAAGTAGAGTTGTCTGTCATTTTGCAGGGGAATTAATTCCCATGGTTGGAATTAGCAGAGTTCGATTTCTGTTCTTTATGAAGAGAAAATGATTTCTAATAACCAAAATGTACCCCAAACAAACAAACCTCGCTTAAAAAGTGAGATTCCCAGGCACTTAGAGGTTATCATTTAAGGACTCCTGGGTGAGGGGCATTACCTCAGACTCTCCTTAATTTTTCAGAATCTGTGGTGTTGAAATGGAGATGGAATAGTAGGAGACAGAAAGAGGTCGGGAACTTGGGAAAACATCTCATCTGCCTGCGATGAGAATCAGGCTCCATCTGACATAGGAATAGATCCTTATCCTGCATCCTGCCACGCCCGAGTGACCGGATGTCAACTTCCCTAACTTCATTCGTTAACATTATTTAAGTGGTGGCTGGAGGATCTTGTCTCTCTGGATCTTAGTTTTCTCATATAGGCAAAATGGGGAGCTTGGAGTAGCTTAGAAGTCTCCAGATCTTCCTGCTAGAGATCACAGGGGGAGGACCGAGAGGAAATCCCAAAGGATGGAGAGTTAAGGAAATGCAACCTCCAGTATTGTTAAGGCAGTTAGGTTCTTGAACCTGAAAGGAGGCCAGACCCCATAATCAAAGGCACAGAGGTAACAGATGAAGCTGAAGGGAGACACAGCAACACCAAAAAGTACTTAGGCTGGTCTCCCGAACAGTGGGTGAGGCCCTGCTTATAAAAAGTCCCAGCTCTGTTCCCGCTCCGGTCCAATTTGCTAAAATTGGGAAAGAAAAGAAATGCTTCATTCTCGTTGATTAGAAGGGCCTCTTCCTGACTGGTTGATATTGCCAACTCAGGCAGCTCGTTGGTGCTCTTTAGAGCCGGGGTCTTCTGCTTTAAGTCCGGCTGGTAGAGGGGACGCATCCTGGTCTTGCTCTGTTAAGAGAAGCAGTTTTAACAATAGCAGTCCTCAGAAAGCACCGCAGGTACGCAATGTTTTTCTCTTGGGGTTTGCTCCCACAGACCTTCACTGTCTCAGTATTTCACATGCTTTCTAGCTCTCTCTAGGCTTTGGGATGGCCGTACAGCTGGAGAAACGCATGGAGGGGATACTTGCAGGACTGGTAACATGATTTGCGGGGCCCTGTGCAAAATGAAGATGCGGGGCTCCTTGTTCAAAATAACAAGAACTTCAAGACAGCAAAGGTAGAGCATTAAACCAAGTGCGGGGTCCTTCTAGATGTGGGACCCTATGTGATTGTGTAGGTCCTACACCCATGAAACCAGCCCCGAATATATAACACCCTGTATCAAATGGACAAATATAAAACAATAGATCTGAGGCTTTTTGTGTAGTTACTTTCAAAACTCTCATTTGGCTGTAATAGAGGATACTTCAATCAAAAAATCAATTTAAAGCTTCACTGATCATCTATATACCAAAAAAACTTTGTAATTCTCTAAGTAAACAATAGAAGAAACAAATAAATGCCCAACAAATTTCTCTGAATTCCCCAAATTGGAATGATTGTGGGTTTGGTTTATTATGACAATCTGCTTCCAAAGAGGCCTGCCGATGAAGGGGATTTGCCTGCATTGATTAAACACACGTTTTATCTCCATTTGTCTTTATTCAGAATCAAATGCATCCATTTATCCTCTTCTGGGACTGGTGTCAATGAACCATTTTTCTTTTCTTCTTCAGTCCGCAACTATTTATCGCACCTTAAGTACTTAAATTGCCCCACACTGTGCTAAGTATTTTAAGTACCGGGAACCAGGCCACAGCCAAGGATGGCTGGTGGGGTGGAATGAAGAGTCATCCAAAGAAAGGGAATGTCAGGAGCCAAGACATGAAGGTCAAAATCTTAAATTGTCCACTCAGTGACCTTTGCAAGCTGTTGGCCGTGGGGCTTTGAAGGGGCCTGAGCTCTTGGTCCTGTGCTGAGATACTTCAAAGCTTTATTTAAAATGTCTGGAACCGGGCGCCTGGGTGGCTCAGTTGGTTAAGCGACTGCCTTCGGCTCAGGTCATGATCCTGGAGTCCCGGGATCGAGTCCTGCATCGGGCTCCCTGCTCGGCAGGGAGTCTGCTTCTCCCTCTGACCCTCCCTCCTCTCATGCTCTCTCTCAAATAAATAAATAAAATCTTTCAAAAAAGAGATAGATTTAGGGGCGCCTGGGTGGCTCAGTTGGTTAAGCGACTGCCTTCGGCTCAGGTCATGATCCTGGAGTCCCTGGATAGAGTCCCGCATCGGGCTCCCTGCTCGGCAGGGAGTCTGCTTCTCCCTCTGACCCTCCTCCCTCTCATGCTCTCTGTCTCTCATTCTCTCTCTCACAAATAAAAAAAAAAAAAAAGTTTAAAATGTCTGGATCCCCATGAAGCCCCACTAAACCCAAGCTACCAGGAGATTTGGAGAACACCAGGGTCGATGGGCTTCGTTGTTTATAAAATCAAGAGTGCTGGTAAAAGAAATAACGCGTTGAAAGCTTGGAATCCTGAGAAGCTCGTGGTCAGCATTAACCAGCTTTACTTCGCACATCAGGTAGAACATCAATCTGGCTGTAAATTTAAGCAAACTACGTTAGATAGGAACATAGACACTGTACCTTGTGTAGGTGCTGTTTACTCCATGGCATGAATAAATGTACCTGTAAGATGAAAAAAAAAATCTTAAGTTGGTTGGAGAACCCAGTGTGGCTGGAGTATAGGAGGTATGTGGGAGATAATGTGGGAGGTGAATATAGAAAGGAAGCTTGGAGCTAATAGTGGAGGGCCTGTGATACCAAAGGAGTTTGTCATTGATCCTATGAACCAGAAGGAGTTTTCCAGCAAGGAAGTGGTAAGAACTGCCCTTTTAGGCATTTGTTAGTCACACCTGGCACTAATAAGTGGTAGCTATTATTATGTAGTAGTTTAAACAGTAATTAGGGAAAATAGCCACAAAAAATGTATTTAATAATGCAATGCCATTTCCCCAGAGTCTCCCCAATATGGTGGATTATCAACTATCATAGTCTCTCTCTCCATTATTTAGGTCTTTCAATTCTCAGTGGTTCTCAATGCAGAGGTCTCACATGTCATTCATTAAATTCATCCCCAAGGATCTTTCTTAATACTATTATAAATAATACTTGAACAGGGGTGCCTGGGTGGCTCAGTTGGTTGGGCAACTGCCTTCGGCTCAGGTCATGATCCTAGAGTCCCGGGATCGAGTGCCGCATCGGGCTCCCTGCTCGGCAGGGAGTCTGCTTTGCCCTCTGACCCTATCCCCTCTCATGTGTTCTCTCTCATTCTCTCTCTCTCAAATAAATAAATAAATAAACTCTTAAAAAAAAAATAATACTTGAACAAATTATTTCCAGTTGTTCATTGCTAGTATACAGACATTCAATAGATTTTTTTTTTTTATGTTGAAATTGTATCCTGTGACCTTGCTAAATTCACTTATTTCTATTAAGTTTGGGTTTTTGGGGTAGATTTTTAGAATCATTTTCCATGTACACTACCACATTGTCTATGAATAAAGTACTTTTATGTCTTCCTTTATAATCTGTAAGTCTTCTGTTTCTGTTTAACATTTCTTTTCCACACCTTTTTCACTGGCTAATATTAATAGAATTGTAAGAACAGCCATCCTTGCTAGTTTCCAATCAGGAGGAAACCTTCAGGCCTTTACCATTAAGTATGATGTTAGCCGTGGGTTTTTATAGCTGCCTCCCATCAGACTGAGGATGTTCCATTCTTTTTCTAGTTTGCTGAGAGTTTTAGTTGGATTTTGTCAAATTCTTTTGCTGCATCTATTGAGCTAATCTTAAGATTTTCTCTTGTATTCTTCTAATGCAGTAAATGACATTGATTTCTATTATTGAAACCAATTTTGCATTCCTATAGACAATGTACTTAGTCATGATGTATTATCCTTACGTATTACTGGATTCAGTGTGCTAACATTTTATTAAATGTTTTTTTTTTCTCATGTCTGTGAAGGTTACTTATCTGTCATTTCCTTTCATCGTAATGTCTTTGTCTTTATTTTGATATCAGAGCACTTCTGGCTTCATAAAATGAAATGGAAAGCATGCAAAATGGATATTATTTCTTGTTTAAATGTTTAGACCACTTGATGTTGTCTTATAATGAAATACTGAGGCCCTGTTCATTTTTTTTTCACTCTTCTTTTTCTGTTTGTGACCCCCACCTTCAGTCTCTGTTTCTTGAATCTTTCCCTTTTCCTTCTTATGCTACAGTTTGGAAATAACTCCCGTGCAGAAAGCTTTAGTGAATATGGAGCCCACCTAATGTGTTTTTAGTCTTTGAAGGATCACATCCCTCCTGTTTCTCTTGTTTAAAGTTTGAAAAGTGTTTCTTCATATATTTTATTCAGTTGTATCATTGTTCACAATATAGAAATAAAGTTGATATCTGTACTCCATCATGGTCAAAACCACAAGTCCAATATTACTATGTTTTTTAAAGCTTGCCATTTACTGAGCATTTGTGTGGGAGAATAAACATTTTACATGCACTTTCTCATGTAACCATCACACAGCTCTCTGTGGCATATAGTATAGTGTTATAGATGGGTAAATGAGCCTCGAAGAGATTAAGTAAATTTTCTAAGGTCGCAGACTTTTTAGGTGGTATATTCAAAATTTGAATTCATCTCTTCTAGATTAAAAACTGAAGCTCTTAACTATTACGTAATTGTGTCATCCTATGAAGATAAAATTGATTTACATCTGAAAAACACTAAGACCTATGATTCATTGAATCAGACATGAGATTCAGACATGATTCAATAAATCAGTAAAGCAGACCTATTCACATTCCTAGTAAAGCATGTTTCTATTGCTGTGGAGTAGTTAGCGAGTCATTTTCTTGCTTGATTTCACCCAATTTCCCATTTTTTTTCTTTGTTGTTCACTATTGCAAGAAACCACATCTTGCCAGGTTTCTTTCCCCTTTGGATTCAAGAAATAATAAAGGAACTTCTTCAGAATGAAAGCAAGTGACTCCAAGCAGTAATTCAAATCCATGCAATAAAAACAAAGAGCACAAATAAAGATAATTATGTAATTTTAAAAGACAATATAAATGCTTCTGTGTTCTTTCTTCTCTTAACTGATTTAAAAAGCAATTGTATAAACTGGTATGTATAAAATTGTATGGTTGGGCCTATAGCATATGGAAATACAATATATTTGACAGTAACAGCACAAAGGTGGTAGGTGGGAGAAAAGCTGTCTTGTAGTAACAAAATGACACCAATTGGTACCCTGATCCACTGAAACAAATGAAGAAGATCAGAAATAGGAGATAAGGCTAACATAACAAACTGTATGAATATATAATTGATCTCTTTTACCAGCTTTATGAATAGACATTAATTATATAAAGTAATAATTATAACAACGTATTGTTGTGTTTGTAACATCTGTAGATGCAATATGTATAACAATAATACCCAAAAAGGAAGAAGAAGGAATAGTCATACCGGAGTAAGTTTTTTCACTGGAATTAAGTTAATAAAGTTAGTTCCGGTAAGTTATGGTGTCTATGGTAAGCCGTGGAGCAACTACCAAAAAAATAACTCAAAGCAATATAATAAAAAAATTAAAGGAACCAAAATGTTAAATAGAATATATTTACTGAATACAGTAAAAGAAGAACAGTGGAACAAAAAGATGTGAGCCATATAGAGGAGAAAATGTAAAATAGCAGATGCAAATCCAACTATGTCAATACTAACACTAAATATGAATAGATTTAAATACTCCAATGAAAAGGCAGAGATTGTCAGACTGGATTAATAAAACAATATGCAACTATATGCATCTACAAGACAGATACTTGAGATTCAAAGACACAAATTGGTTGAAAGTAAAAGGATGGAAAAATATATATCATTCAGACAGAAACCATAAGCAAGCTGGAGTGGTTATACAAATATCAGGCAAAATAAAATTTAAGAGAAAACAGTGTTACTAAAGATAAAGAACATTTTATAATGTTAAAAGCATCAATCAATCATGAAGATATAATAATTATAATCACATGTGCACCTGAGAACAGATCCTCAAAATACATGAACCAAAAACTAAGGAACTAAAAGGAAAAATAAATGATTCAATAAGAGTAGGTGGAGACTTCACCACCCACTTTCCATAACAGATAGAACAACTAGTCAGAAGATCAATGAGAAAATAGAAGACTTGAGCAATCCTATCAAACAAACAACCCTAACAGACATTTATAAAACATTCTACCCGAAATAGCAGAAAGCACATTCTTCTCAAAATACGTGAAACATACTCCAGAAAAGCCTATATGGGAAGCCATAAAATGAGACTCAACAAATCTAAAAGTATTGAAATAATAATCATATAGTGTACATTCTCTAACCACAATGGAATGGAGTTAGAAATCAATAACAAGAAAATTTGGAAAATTCGTAATTCCCAATATGGGAAATATGTAGAAATTAAACTATGCACTCTAAGTAACTAATGACTCAAAGAAGAGATCAAAAGAGAAATAAGAAAATGCTTTGAGATGAATGAAAACACAAACACAACATTCCAAAACTTAGGGGATGCAGCTAAAGCAGTGCTTCAAAGAAAATTTATAGCTGTAAATGCCTGTACAGCTTCAACACAAACTCTATCATACTTCTAACTAGCTTCTTTGCAGAAATGAGAGACTCAACCTCTAATTCAAATGCAAATGCATATGATAAGCAAGCAATTACCGGTTGGTCGAACATTACATAAAAAGAAGCACAGGGGTTCTCGGGCTGCATGACAAGGGCAGAAACATGCTAGTTCCAAAGTGTTTACCTGAACAGGAAATTCCCAGATCTCAGTGGCATTGTCTCAAGGTCAACTCACCTGTTAGCTGAATCCCTCCATGGGTGAGAAGCACGTGGGGCCAGTCAGGCTGTTTTTAAATATAGCCCTTCTCACCAAAGTCACGCTCTCACCCAATTTCAGCGTAAAAGGAAATGGAGAAATGGACCCTCTCCCACAATGCTGTTAGAATTTAAATAGATAGGGGCACCTGGGTAGCTCAGTCGGTTAAGCTTCTGACTCTTGATCTCAATCTCAGGGTCATGAGATTGAGCCCCACGTCAAGCTCCAAGCTCAATGAAGAGTCTGGTAAAATTTCTCTCTCCCTCTCCCTCTGCCCCTCCCTGCGCTCACTTGGCATGCATGCTCTCTCTCTCTCAAATAAGCAAATCTTTTAAAAAATAAAATAAATAAAAGGTATTTCTATTATTTAATATATAGGGCACAACTAGTATAACAAAGATTCAAATTTGTGGCTTAACAAAGTAGAAATTTTATAGATAGAAGGATTCTCTCTTAGTTAATAGTTCAAATAATCCAAGGCTGAGAAAGGGGGGTTGAATATTAGTATTGGGAACTCAAGTACCTTCTATCTTCTTGCTCTGCAATGTTTAGGTTTGTCCACAAGAACAAAGAAGACTCATTATGACCACATGCCAGACCTTAGGAAAGGGGAGAGAGGGAGAGGGCACACTCCTTTCCTTTTAAAGGCATGAATGAGGGGCGCCTGGGTGGCTCAGTTGGTTAAGCAACTGCCTTCGGCTCAGGTCATGATCCTGGAGTCCCGGGATCGAGTCCCGCATCGGGCTCCCTGCTCGGCAGGGAGTCTGCTTCTCCCTCTGATCCTCCCCCTCTCATGCTTTCTGTCTCCCATTCTCTCTCTCAGATAAATAAATAAAAAATCTTTAGAAAAAAAATAAAGGCATGAATGAGCAAGCAGTGGCATGCATCATTTCTGTTTCTATCCCAATGGTCTGAACCTAATTTAAGGGTCATACCAAGGAAGAGTAGAAAATGTAATCTTCAGTTGGACAGCCAAGGACCCAGCTTAAATGGCTATCGCCAAAGAAACAATGGGAGAATGGATGCTGGAGGGGCCAGGGCAGTGTCCACACTACTGTTAGTAGATCTAGTTGTTAGAAAGTTCTATGATCATTGAACTGAACCTGCCTCCCTGACATCACCTGTTGGTCCTAATCTGCCCCTGGAGTCAAGCATAAACTGATCTCTTTTTCTACATGATAGCCTTGCATATATTTGAAGACACTGTCATTTCTCCCTAAGACATTTCTAGCCTAACGTTCTCAATTTCCTTCTTTATTTCTCATATGGCATGTTTTTCAAATTCTCATGACCTTGTCCAGTGTATTCTGTACACACTCTCATGGAACTCTTTAGGTAACATGAATAAAATAGGACTATCGTCCTTCCTGTTCTGGAGAGTGTATTTCAATTAATATAGCTTTAGATTGTGTTTTAACGACTGAAACACATGCAGAGTTTGAGATCAGTGGAAGAACACAGCTCTCTATCTCAGATCCAGCTCAAGTGAAGTCCCCATCTTATAGTCATACAATTTATTGTATGACAGCATATTTATCCTTATTATTTTTCTTTTTTTTTCCCTAAGATTTATTTATTTATTTGAGAGAGTGAGAATGAGAGAGACAGAGAGTACATGAGAGGGGGAGGGTTGGAGGGAGAAGCAGACTCCCTGCTGAGCAGGGAGCCTGATGCGGGACTCGATCCAGGGACTCCAGGATCATGACCTGAGCTGAAGGCAGTCGCTCAATGAACTGAGCCACCCAGGCGCCCCTATCCTTATTATTTTTCATCTTACTACTTTTAGCCTAAGGTTCTACAATGTCAATAAGATTTCATCTCCTAATCTATTATTACTTATAACTCAGCATAGATTTTTAAAAAAATTTAAGCAAGTTACAAAACCAAAACAAGTACTAACTCTAGAAAAAACAAAAGGTTGTACAACAAAGGAAACAATAATAGTATACTGCTCTTAATTCCTAGTAGTATACTCGCAGTATACTACTGTAATGAATAGTAATTAATGCTATTTATGCTGTTATGATAATAAAAGTACTGAACACAAATTAACGAGTTGAGATGAAAAATAATGCAAGAGATGAAAAGAGAGGAGTCTAGGAGCATGAAATCCTCAACTTCTTTTTTTTTTATTATGTTATGTTAATCACCATACATTACATCATTAGTTTTTGATGTAGTGAAATCCTCAACTTCTAAAATAGAAGAATATAATATTACTTAAATTTGTAAACCAAGATATAATAGTATCAGCAAATTATTTATAAACAGAAATAAATCCCAGAAGAAATAGCTTATAATTTGAAAGTAAATGCATCTGAAGAGTGGGGCTGTGGACAGGAGGCATGCAGGCAGGGGGCAGCATCCTTTTCTTCTTTCCATTCAGCACCATTTGGCTTTTTTTGTTTTGTTTTGTTTTGTTTTGTTTTTACTCTGTGCATTTATTACTTTGTTAAAAATAAACATTGATTTAAAAAAAAAAGAAACAGCTTAATTCGAACTGCTCAATAAGCCCCCATCTAGGAATCTATTAATTACGTTTTATGTGTCATTATCTAACATTTTAGAACAGGAAGGGGAAAGATGCCATTTTCTACACAATATGACACTGCATTTGGTATGGAGTTATCACTTATGTCAGGGAGATAAATTTAATCACCCCTTTGGTGTCCTATTGTTATGAAGTGACAAAGTTAATGCAATTTGCTCAGTACTCTCTTTCCATTATTAATGTGTCACTCAGAATAAGGCTCTAATTTTGTGAAATTACTTAATTTTTGTTCCAGTTTTTGAAATCATCATTTCTGCCAGTTGTTTCCAAAAAAAAATCAGAAATTTGAATGAGAAGTAGTTCAGATCCAATTCCCTAAATTGTTTTAGCTCAAGAGGGAAGAAAAACCAAACTTTTCTTGGTGAGGAAATTTACTTTCATTTATTTCTCCTAAAAATAATATTTTACCTTATAAAACCCAAGTGCTAGGAAACCTAGTGACCACCTAATCCAGACTCTTCATCTGTCACCTAAGTAAACTGAGGCAGTGAGAAAAGTCAGAATTCTATCAGTATCGTAATGATGCTAAAAGGAGCCCATTTTTTTCAGTGACCCAATTTTCTAACTACCTATTTATTTTGGTGCTTTGGATTTTGGCTTAGGTTGTAAGAGAGCCTGGATCCTGTCTTTGGTTTGCCCCAAATGTTATATGCTAATCAGTATTCATTATTTAGCAGATATTTACTTGGCCTCTATAGTGTGTGAAAGACAGTGAATTAACCAGTGAACCTAATTCACTCTTTTGAGAAAGAATTTGGGTATTTAGATGTAAGACCTGGGACTCTGCTTTCCTTTGCTGACCTTTGCAGAGTGTACAAACACTCCATGTACTCAGGTGGATTGAGGTGTTCAGAGGAATCTGTATCAGGTCTCCAGCCCCTGGGGAAGAAGACAACAATTCCCCAAAACAATAGAACGTGGCCCCACAGCAGGGCTGCCGCAGCGAATGTGGGAAGGGTAGGGTTTCACAAGAAGTACCAGACACCAAAGGTAAATGTATGCCCTTGGGATCTTCATAGCTGTCATTGTGTGCATGCAAAGAAGCCTGGGCCGGCTGTGTGATGTGAAACCTCTCTCAGTCATTATAGTACGGAGTGGCAGAAGAGAGCAAACATGATCATATGGACAGTGACGCTTTGAATGATGTGGAAATATAAAGTAACTCCTGTTCAGATCTTTTTCTCTTTGCTATTATTACTGTGATGCTGAGGAAGCATCATGGAAAGACCCCAGGCTTTGGGACCAGACAAACCTGGGTTCAAATCCCAGCTTCATACCTTACCCCAAAGGAGACAATACAGACCACTTAAGGGCCAGCTCTGAGCTTCAATTTCCCCTTCTATGAGACAGAGATCCTATCCACCTAACACGTTGTGGGAAAAGCTCTGACACACAGCAAGCATCCCATTAATGGGAGCTATTAAAGTTATGTTTGTGGAACTCTAGTGGGATTCAATATAAAACTTGTAGGCTGGGAAAATGTCATTAAGATTCCTTAAAAAAAAAAAAATTTTTTTTTCTTTTTTTCTGAATAAACGATCATTTTCCTAACTCTGCTGGTAAGCTCTTGTTCCTAAGCAACTTGCAGACTCGGCCCAGATTAGTGACAGGAGTCTCTGAGTTGTCATTGCCAGCAAGAGATCATGTCCTGGTTTATCACCCATCCCCAGAGTTCTACCAACTAGACAAGTGAACACCTCCGTGATGTGGGTAGCAAGAGGCGGTCAATACTTTTTCTGCCTGTGAAGTATTTTTTGATGGTCTCTAACTGGTATTTACCCTAAACCAAATCGGTGTATAGCATTGTTCAGTTAGCTGTCTTTCATACGGGCTGCAACCCACCCTTATCGTGGGATGGAGAAACAGTAACCAAGGGATAGGAAGGAGGCGAGGGGTTCTCAAGGGCAGGAAGGGCCAGAGGACAGAAGAAGTTGCTGTTCAACTGGTTTATAACATTGAAAATGTTCTGAACTTTCTTAAGAATCGGAATGGAAAGAGAAAGACATGAAGGGCATTTCAGCTTATCTAGGTGTGGGGGTCTTTCCAAAGAGAGTAAGTGCTCCTGCTTCTGGGGATCCAAGTTATTTCTGTGCTCTAATCACTTGTGCAATGGGATGCTGGCACCTTGCATCCTCAGCTCAGAGCTCTCGAACACTCCCCAGGGCAGCCTGAAAGAACAATTATGGTGGCCCTCTAGGGTTCATGAGGGTCCTGGGGGACTGTGGGCAGAGGATTTGGAGGCAAGGACTTGAAGCAGAAGCCAGGCCAGTGTCCCCCCCAGCCCTGATGAGGGCCTTCTAGGCTGAGGTCCTGGACCTGCTCAGGACACTTGTGTATTACCCCTCATGACGCTTCTTCTTGGGGTTCGCAACCCCTGGCACTTTGGGGACAATATCCAACTGGGTCCAACTCTCAGGAATAGAGGCCCCCAGACTCAGGACTCCTTTCCATATCTCTTCCTCATTCCCTTGTTTGGCCTCACTCTCAAAGCCCTTATTCTTCTCATTCACTTTTTTTTTTTAACTGCAAAAGTGCTCAGTGGTTCCCCCAAAGAGTCAGGTGGTTGGTAGATGGACTAAAATGTCTGTACCGTCCTTAGCAACCCCAGAAAACTTGTTTATCTTCACATGGCGGTTGGGGAGGACTCAATTCCTAGAAACACAAGTTGATGTTTTGCCAGAGTAAAACAGTGTTTCCAACCCTTTCTGATGAGTCATCATCTACCAGGGATGGACAAAAAAACTTTTTGCTACAGCTAACAAAACATAAGCAGAATAGAAACAGTCAAAAGGACCCCCATACAATAGGCTCTTAATGGGCCGCCCTGTGAGCTCAGCTTTCCATGGGTTACCTTGTATACATTTCTATAAATGCTTTTTCTGCCCTATAAGAAGAGGGCACAGAAATGTGTCCTTCTCATCCTCTTTTCTGTCCCTTGTCACTGAGCATTGTACCTTATCCCTAACAAATGCTCAGTAAATATCCGAAGGCCCTGTTCATATCTTTTTTCTAAAGATTTTATTATTTATTTATTTATTTATTTACTTACTTACTTACTTACTTACTTACTTATTTATGAGAGCACACAAGGCAGGCAGTGGTAGAGGGAAGAGAAGGAGAGAGAATCCCAAGCAGGCTCAGAGCCTGACGTGGGGCTCAATCCCACGACCCTGAGATCATGACCTGAGCCGAAATCAAGAGTTGGATGCTCAACGGACTGAGCCACCCAGGTGATCCACCCCCATGTCTTTATGGTTCCTTCTTCAATTCTTCTTTTTTTTTTTTTTTAAGATTTTATTTATTTGACAGAGACACAGTGAAGAGAGGGAACACAAGCAGGGGGAGTGGCAGAGGGAGAAGCAGGCTTCCCACCGAGCAGGGAGCCCGACGTGGGGCTCCATCCCAGGATCCTGGGATCATGACCTGAGCAGAAGGCAGACGCTTAACCGACTGAGCCAGCCAGGCACCCTCTTCATCCACATTTTAGTAAATAATGTGTATCTTTGTTTTAGGGCGTGACTCAAAAAGGACATATTTCACTTTTGCTCATATGCATTGTCAGAACTTGTTCACATGGCTGGGAAATTTCGCTTTTATTTTAAGTAGCTCAGGTAGGCTAAATAATCCATACCCCCCAACCACCACCAACCAAGATACTCATGTCCTAATCTCTAGAACCTCTCCATTACCTTCTGTAGCAAAGGGACTCTGCAGATGTGATTAAGCAAAAGCTTTTGAGATGTGAGGTTATTCTTGATTATCTACATGATTCCAATGTAATAACAAGCATCCTTGTAAGTGGGGGACAGGAGAGTCAGAAGGCAGAGGATGAAAGCAGTGGTCAGAGAGAGAAAGAGAGAGAAATTTGACGATGTGCTGGTGGCTTTGAAGATGAAGGAAGAGACCACAAGCCCAAGAATGCAGGCAGCCTCTAGAAGCTAGAAAAGGCTTGGAAACAGATTGTCTCTTAGAGCCCCCAAAGAAGATACAGCCCTGCGTTTCCATTTTAGACTTCTGGCTTCCAGAACTGTAAAATAGTAAACTTGTGTTGATTTAGGCCACTGAATTCGTGGTAATTTGTTACAGCAGCAATAGGAAACTAATATAGTATCCATTTGCTCTGCTAAAATATCTGTTCCTGTGGGAAAAGTAAAGAAAAGATGTTGGGGGATAGGTAGTAGTCTCTACCATGATTTTTTTTATAGTGGTCTTATACCTGTTCTAAAGAAAGATCACCTCTTTCTTTTCAAGTTGCCCACAAACATTCTTTTGACAAATCCCATCGTTTATCTCGCTGGGGCTCATTGCCAAACTCACGGGCCTGTAGTTCTAGGAGTCTTCTGAAGACAATTCAGTCTCCAGCCCAACTCTCATCGTCCCCAAGAGAGAACCGCTAAGGGTCCAACCAAGTTACGCATCCTCCTGGTGCAAGTTGCAGTGGCTCAACATCAGGGTGCTCCCCAGTTCCTTCATGCATTTTGGAGCTTCTGTCCCCGCCTATGAGTGGTCATTTGCCCTTTCAGTGGGGAGATCACACTCCTTGAGACGGAATTCAGAAACAGCTCAGATGCTAAGGAGTTCTGCTTTCTTTCTTTTTTTTTCTTTATAAAGATTTTATTTATTTATTTGAGAGAGCGAGAATGAGAGACAGAGAGCATGAGAAGGAGGAAGGTCAGAGGGAGAAGCAGACTCCCCGCCGAGCAGGGAGCCCGATGCGGGACTCGATCCCGGGACTCCGGGATCCTGACCTGAGCCGAAGGCAGTCGCTTAACCGACTGAGCCACCCAGGCGCCCAGGAGTTCTGCTTTCTTAATGGCGCCCACCAGCAGCATGCCAACAGCGTTCGACCACAGACTCTGAGGTTCTGGCTTATATGACCTTGGGTGGTATTAGATCATCTCCATGGCATCTCTGGAGGCCAGGGCCATTGTTGCTCTCTTGCCCAATCAGAAGAATGCAAAGGATCCAGGTTTCTCCACAGGCCTCTTGGCATGGATTCATTGCCTTACAGGGGAGATCAACTGCCCGTATTTTAGGCCTCCTTGCTCCCCGCAATAGTCCCAAGTTCTCAGAGGGCTGCATCTGCTTACCTTAGTTCACCCAAGAGCCACGGCTTCTTCTAAGAGCCATTTGCTCTCAGACAAGCAGCCTAGGGGATGACAGCCAGGATAATGGGGAAATCAAATCATTCTAAGGCTTAAAGTCTCCAAGAGATGAGCGCATTTCTGTTTTGTTCTCCTCACCTGCTCTGTGTTCTCTCTGCCAACACCCCCTCTGCCCCAGATTCATTGGCAGTCAAGGCAGGAGCCAACTGCCTAGCGAGGCGTCCTCATTAAAATGCACCGCTCTTGCTAATTAGGAGCCAAGGTTCTCCCACGGTGGGCTTGGCCTGGGTATTGACATTATCTTCATAAATAGACTCTTTACTTCGCAAATGGTGCTGTCATAACCAGGCACTCCCGACCTGGCAAATGCTCTGCACATTCTTAAGTGGCGGAGGAAATGTGTTAGCAGGAGAAGGCAGAGACATTCATGCTGAAGCGGGGGGCCCTGTCCTGACTTCACCCCGCTCTGTCTGGGCAGCAGTCTGCCAACACAACGGCTGAATGTGAGTGCACAGCCACAGTGTGAGGTGACCATATGGCCCAGATTTTCTGGGAGATCTTATTTCCCATCACTTTAATCTTTACAGCAAAGGCGACTGGTTACTGCATAAAACGCATAAATATTTTTTTAAAGTGCTCTGATTGTTTTACCTTTTAAGAGACTACTCCTATCAATAATACATTCACAAATCAGAGGGGAAAAATCGGATGAGTTCTTGGTCTCCTAAATATGCCTTATGAGAAGGTGTTACTTATTTAATTTCCTTTACCTACGAAAACCTCTCTACTCTTTCTGCCGGTCTAATGCTTACCAGCCATTTCTAGCACTGATTCTTTTGCAAGGCCTGTTCTGATTGCCTCAATTAAATATAACCTCTGCCTTTTCTGCAGCGTCAGGGTGCACCTTTTTAAGGGACACCAACTGTGTGCCAGGGCTGTGCTGAACACACATGATCTCTAATCCTTACGATGAACTTGCAACTTGCATGTTATCCCCATTTTGTAGACGAGAAGACTGAGGCTCGGGGACATCAAGAAATGTGTCCAGGGCTCTCCCTCAGCCAGAAGCCAAGCGAGGCTTGAGGATCTAAGTTGTAGTTCATGGTGAATTTCTCCTCTTACTAAATCGCAGACTCCTACAGGGAGGATCTTGTCTGTCTTCTTGGCATTTCCTTTCTGCCCGAGGCACTCAAGAGTGATGAATCAAGGAAATGCAGCTCTTGATTACAATTTAATTAGGGAGATAAAACATGTCTTCAAGAAAAATAACCATATTAGAAGGCAGTCTAAAGTGTAGTTGGGGGCGCACCTGGCTGGCTCAGTTGGTGGAGCACGCGACTCTTGATCTCGGGGTTGTGAGTTCGAGCCCCACGTTGGGTGTAGAGATGACTTAAAAATAAAAATCTTTAAAAAAATAAAAAATAAGTAAAAGTGTAGTTGGTACAGGCAATATACCCTCTGCTGGTGAACTTAACTTCTGCAAAACTTACCCTTTAAAGCTTCATATGGCTGATGAAGTTATAGGGCAAGTTGTGAGCCCTCCCCCTTAATGCTAGTGTTATAATGGAGCACTTCTCAAACTTGAAGGTGCATAAGAACCACGTAGGGATCTTGTTAAAATAAAGATTCTGGGGCGCCTGGGTGGCTCAGTTGGTTAAGCGACTGCCTTCGGCTCAGGTCATGATCCTGGAGTCCCAGGATCGAGTCCCGCATCGGGCTCCCTGCTCGGCAGGGAGCCTGCTTCTGCCTCTGACCCTCCCCCCTCTCATGTGCTCTCTCTCTCTCATTCTCTCTGTCTCAAATAAATAAATAAAATCTTAAAAAATAAATAAATAAATAAATAAATAAATAAATAAATAAATAAAATAAAGATTCTGATGCATGTTTGGGGGGCAAAGTCTCAAGAATCTGCATTTCTAAAAAGCTCCCAAGTGATGTCACAGCTGCTGGTCTTCCTGGCCTCACTTTAAGTACCAAGGCTCTAAGAAACTGAACCATAGACTGTAATTAGAGGAAACGGGGGAAAAGAAGGAGTGAGGGAAGATGTGGAGGTTAGAAGCCAGAAGGAATTAGAAATGGGCGAGAAGTACATGTCCCACACCTTTCCCTATGTTGAACCCTTTGCCTGGAAATCCCTTGTACATTCTTCCACTGACAAACTTTTATTTATCTTTTAAGACAGCTCAGACGTCATTGCCAGGAAACTTTGCTGAACCTCCAGGCTCTTCTCCTATATGTTCATGATAATCAGTACACACATCAGTCCTGTCTATCTGCTCCCCCACCTAACTGTCCATGTCTTGAGGTCAGGGACTGTGCATTAAAGATCTGACACATGATAGGTGCTCTTTAAAAAAAAAAAAAGGATTTTATTTTATTTATTTTTAGAGAGAGAGAGAGGGAAAGAAAGCTGGGGGAGGGGCAGAGGCAGAGGGAGATAGAGAATCTCAAGCAGACTCCACACTGAGTGAGGAACCCAACACAGGGCTCGATCTGACAACCTAGAGATCATGACCTGAAATCAAGAGTTGGGCGCTTAACCGACTGAGCCATCCATGTGTCCCTGATAGATGCTCTTTTTTTTTTTAATATTTTATTTATTTGACAGAGTGAGAGAGGGAACACAAGCAGGGAGAGTGAAAGAGGGAGAAGCAGGCTTCCTGCTGAGTAGGGAGCCCAATGTGGGGATCGATCCCAGAACCTGGGATCATGACCCGAGCCAAAGGCAAACACCTAACGATTGAGCCACCCAGGTGCCCCTGATAGATGCTCTTTAATGAGATGAACTTACATGGAGACTAAGCGGCTGGTAATGAGAAGGCAAAGGTAGAGTACTAGTGATGAAAAGGAAACAAAGTCAGGATAGTAAAGGAGTTCTGTACCAGTCATCTGTTGCTACAATAAGGCTATGTAAGAAACAGGGCGCCTGGGTGGCTCAGTTGGTTAAGCGACTGCCTTCGGCTCAGGTCATGATCCTGGAGTCCCGGGATTGGGTCCCGCATCGGGCTCCCTGCTCGGCAGGGAGTCTGCTTCTCCCTCTGACCTTCCTCCTTCTCATGCTCTCTGTCTCTCATTCTCTCTGTCTCAAATAAATAAATAAAATCTTAAAAAAAAAAAAAAAGGCTATGTAAGAAACAACCAGAAAACCCAGTGTCTTAAAGCAATAAGCTTGTATTTAAGTCATGAGTGTATGGGTCAGCTGGACAGTTTTGCTGCTAGATAGATTCTCATGCATCTGCCCTCAGTTGGCAGATTGGCTTTGCTGATCTTGGCTGGGCTTTCTTGCATATCTGGGACCTCAGCTCGGGGCCATCACCCTAGCAGCTAGCCCAGGTTTGGGCTCATATCCAAGGCAGTGCTCCAAGAGAGGGAGTGAAGTACGCAAGGTCTCCTGATGCCTAGGTATGGATATGGTATAATACTACCTTTTTTTTAAAGACTTTATTTATTTATTTATTTATTTGAGAGAGAGAGAGCATGAGTGGAAGGGAGGTCAGAGGGAAAGGGAGAAGCAGATGCCTCGCTGAGCCAGAAGCCCAAGATTATGACCTGAGCCAAGGGCAGACACTTAAGTGACTGAGCCACCCAGGCGTCCCAGCACAATACTACTTTTGCTTCATTTTATTGACCCAAACAAGTCTAAAGGCCAGTCCAGAGTCAAGAAGTGGGGACATAGACTCTGCTGCTTGATAAGAAGAGCTACAAGTCAAAGAGGAAGCAGATGGCTATGCAGAGTAGAATAAGTGGGACCAGTTTTGTAGTCAAGTGCCCTAATCTTAGATTGACTCAGACTCCCTGACTCTTAGTAAGAGCATGCAAATCCCAGGGCACACTACTCGTGGGTCATGACCTTGACGCTCTCACCTTCAGGAGACAACTGGGTCTCAAACCTTAGCCACGCCTCATTATTTGCATATCAGTCACCCAAGGCAAATGTTCTTTCCGAGACTGGCTTCTTAGCTGGTTCCTCCCACTGTCCAGCTGGCGTGTTTTCATATAACTCAGACTTGGTCTAAAATTAAGGTGAGCAAAACATGATTAGAGAGGCGAATTTGTGGCAAAAAAAAAAAAAGTAAAACTGAACCAAAACGAAATATAAATACCTTTAAAATTAGCTTTATTCAAACTACCTGTTCCCACAATCCATGTAGATACTTAAGAGTTGTCTTCACTCATCTGTAGAAAAAACAAACCCAATGAACAAAGAAAAAAAAAAAGGCAAACCAAAAACCAGATTCTTTTTTTTTTTTTTTTAAAGATTTTATTTATTTATTTGACAAGGAGAGACACAGCGAGAGAGGGAACACAAGCTGGGGGAGTGGGAGAGGGAGAAGCAGGCTTCCCGCATAACATGAAGGCAGACGCTTAATGACTGAGCCACCCAGGTGCCCCCCAGATTCTTTTTTTAAGATTTTATTTTAATTAATTAATTAATTTATTTATTTATAGAGAGAGAATGAGTGGGAGGAGGGGCAGAGGGAGAGAGAATCTCAAGCAGACTCCTTACTGAGTGTGGACCCCGAGGTGGGGCTCCATCCCATGACCCTGAGATCATGACCTGAGCCGAAATCAAGAGTGGGACGCTCAACTGACTGAGCCACCCAGGTGCCCCCCCAAAACAGATCCTTAAATACAGAGAACAAACTGGCGGCTGCCAGAGGGGAGGGGGGGCAAGAGGATGGAGGGAATAGATAAAGGGGATTAAGAGTACACTGATCATGATGAGCACCATGAAATGCAGACAATTGTTGAATCATTATATTGTACACCTGAAACTAATATAACACCGTATGTTAACTATATTTGAATTTTTTTAGAAAAAAGAGTATATGTAAATCCTCCCTCACACATTCCCCTCCCCGCCCGCCACACTTCCTTCTCCCCAAAGGCAAACAATGTTATTTTTTAAATATGTCCTTCCAGGCTAGTGCATATAATCAGATATACACAAATACATACATATGTCATCTCCTTGATTCTGCATTTTGCTTTTATTTTTTTCAATTAGCATTATGTCTACAAAGAGTTCTCCAAATCAGGGGCGTAAACACTCTTTGTTAGGGCTGCATGATTTTCCATTGTGCAGCCGCATCTGAGGTCATGGACTCAGTCCCCCACTGACAGGCACCTCATCTGTTTCCACTCTGTTGCTGTCGTGTGATCTCAGCCGGAGAGGACTTGAGGGAACACAGTGACGGATTCCAGAATCTGGCCCTATGAATGGACGGGTGACAATGATAGCTCTATTATGTTCTGATTGGAGTCTTTGTCTTAGTCTGTAACCTTGCCACATTAAAAACAAACAGAAAATTCCATGAAGACATTCCACTTGGCCTATGCCCAGCCATTTGGGGAACTTTATGTTCTCTGTGACCTCCAGAGGAAGCCATATGGGATAGTGGGAAGCCAGGGAGTGAGCAGAATATGATTAAAAATACAATCGACTCTGTTGCATTTTTAAAGGGCTGTTGAGGACTGTTGAAGGGGAATGCCAGTTTGTTCAAGCATCTCTCTGTGCTTAAGAGCTTTTCCACATTAGCGAGCTCTGCTTTGCTCCCATCAGCACTTTCTGAGCCGGAGGGCGAGTGCCAGGTGTGCAGGACCAGTGTCCTGAAAAAACTATATGGCCATGGTAACTGGACACGTAGGGATCCCAGAACACTCCAAGTCTTCTGAATGCTACACGTTAAGATTCAGGGAGGCCAAATGAGTTTGTATCTTCATTTGTCCAAAGCCGTGGTGTATACCAATTTTTTCCAAATGCCAACTCCTGCTGCCTCAGACTCACACAGTGCTGGGCCCCACCTCGTGGACCCCAGGAACCAGCCTGTCTGGAATCTATAACGAGCTCCCTGGGTAACTCGGAAGCATCGTCAGGACTGGGAGCCCTACCAAGGCAACAACGCAGATAAACATGCCTGCATTTAGAAACCAGGAAGCTCAGGCCTTACAGACTTGATATGTGGGACACACCAAATGTTCTGCACTCGATCAGCCTGATGCTCAGGCATGGAAAAGATTGAACATTCTCTCTGGCTTCAAAGGCTCCAGAGGGGAAGCTCTATCCCCTCCCAGCTCTTGGTCAGTCAGCTTTCTGAGGGATCCTGAATGTGATTCTGCAAAGGCGATCTACAGAGAAACATGTGATAGAGCAATGCTGCCCAGAGCACAAGTCCAAGTCTCCCCTTCGGTCTTCTTTTTTTTTTTTTTTTAAGGTTTATTTATTTGAGAAAGAGAGAGAGCATGCGCACAAGCAGGGGGAGGGGCAGAAGGAGAGGGAGAGAGAGAATCCTCAAGCAGACACTCTGCTGAGCATGGAGCCCAAAGTGGGGCTCGATCCCAGGACCCTGAGATCAGGACCTGAGCTGAAACCAAGAGTCAGACGCTTAACTGACAGAGCCACCCAGGCGCCCCCCTCCCGCTCTGTCTGATGCTGATGGACACAAGCCATCAGGGTGAGCAATGGCGCCCTGGGTAAGAGGTAGGAGGTTAGATCAGGCCCCAGGATCTGTCAGGCTGGCAAGAAAGCTAGTCTAAAGAGAGATTCTAGATATACGGCTGGGCCACAGTCCCAGGCAGGTGGGAATTGCTGATATGAGGTGGCCTTGCCCGAGGAAGAGCAGCTCCTTTTTCAAGGAAGCTGTACACACTTAGGCCATCGGGTAGTGTTAGTGGGAGGGGTGGGAGGTCGGTTCAGGTGCCCCTGCACTCTAGGGAGAACTGTCTGATCTTAAAGCCCAGAATCAACCTGGGCAGCTCTGCTTTTCCTGGGGGGAAACTAGGCCTCCTCACCCATTCAAGGTCCTCAGTGTTGGTGGCTTTGGTTGCTCCCACATATGTGGCCATGCAGGGGGTATCAGGTAGGGCCTGTGACTGCAAAGGGAGCTGTTGATTCTGGGGCTGCATTGTCAGGGCTGGCTACTCTGCTAGACCTCGCTTGCCCCTTTATGGAGGGAAGGTGGATTTTCCTACTTCTATGTAAGTGCATTGTTTATTTTCCGAGCTCCAACCAGGATTCTAGAGAAGCAGGCAATAACACTTTGCTATTTCAGGATGTAGCTGTGCAAATAAATCCTCTTTTAAAAGTCAAAATCTGTTTCTCAAAATCTTAACCATGCTTTGTACATAGTTGGTCCTCAGTAAGGGTATAGATAATTATCATCCTGAAATTAAGTGAATCTACATTTAAAAAGATAGCCTCTTCTGTGATGGAAGGACATGGTAATGTTCTTATATTTTCCAATGCCCTGAATCTACCCTAGAATATTTGCCCATAATGCCTTGCAATCATCCTTTACGCTTTGAAAGTATGCTACTTCCATGAAGGAATAAATGGATAAAGGATTCACATGAAAATGCCTTCATGGATTAAGGAATTTTAGGTAAATACTTCGGAGAGAACAAAACCCCCTTTCTAAAGCCCCTTTCTCTAAGTATCAATCCACATTTAAACCCAAGGCAACTGGAAGCACCTTTACTCTGCAGATCCTTATAGCTGACATCGAGCTTCCTCAACTCTTGGGAACGGAGGCTCAAAGCCCAAGCCTGAGCAGTAACTGGTGTAAAGATTTTGATTACTGACAAGCTTTGGTCTTCCTGAGGTGGATAGGAAAGGGATTTGGGGAGATGAGGAAGACAGGGAAAGGAGAGAAAAGACAAAGGAACCCAGAGGGAAGAGAGTCTGAGTTGCCCATGGGCCTCACGCTTCCATTGCCACCAGCAAGCACATCAGGGTTGTCTGGGACTGGGTCATAACAGAACAGAGAAGAAGAAAAAGAAAAACGGACCATTTTCTCCAGCTCCCCCTCCCCTCAGCATTCGGAGTCCCCTTCCTCCTTGTAGAGCCAGAATTAGAGAGCTTCTAGAACTCTCTCTTCCAGTTTTTGGGTGGCTTTGAGTCCAAGCCAGGAAATGTGAAGAGAAAGAAGTGGAGGGTAGGGCGTTCAAGTCTGGTTCTGTGGCACTTCGAATTCTGGTCTTTCCCAATCCACCTGCTATCACTTATTTTCCAGAGTCCTCAAATAGCTGCCCTGCACATTCTTTTCAGTTTTTAAAGCTGCATTCACCGGGAGAGATGGATAGAGAGTGCCGTTTCATCTTCGCTTTGCAAGGATTCCACGTAGCTCTGCATAGACTGGGTTTAAATTAGCACTTGCTTTCATTCTGAGACGAGTCCACAAAAGTAAAAATTACAAAGGGAAAAGTTTATCTATTAAGGAAAATAATGTAAGTTTGGTTTCTTAACTTTAGATTACTTTTCTTCCTCTTTAAGATCGTGGGCAAGAAAAATCAAAGTGAGAGCCTAATTACCGTGTAATGTGCACCTGCTGAGAAAAATGTCTGTGATGCCCTAAGGTGCTCAGAGCACAAAGTAAGTGTGATGACTTGAGGTCAGAGTTGTAGTTTAAGAAAATAGTCTATGGTCCCTTCAGAGAGGTCCTTAATACATGCCTCAAGATTTAACTCCAACTTGCAGAAAAACCCTAACAATCCTGCTCTCTCAGAGCTTTTTGCAAATACTCAGCGAGTTGCCAAGACCAGGATGTTCTTCATCAAGGACTTCCGAGGAGATAAGATTTAATTTGCACTTCTGTTGGCCTTGTTGGGGTGGGTGAATTCTAGGGAGTGATGTATGTTTTCTGTAAACTCAGCAAGCCATTGTTGAATGGGATTTCTGCAGATATTGTCAGTGGGAATATAATTTGGGTCAATGAATCATAAATTCTATTTTGGTAATTTGCCGAAGACAACATTGAGAACATAGCTATCCCAGTGGGGAAACTGGAAAGAGACATTCATAACTTTAACAGCATGGCAGTAGGGCAGGGAAGGGGGGGTGGGAGAAGGGAGACATTCTGCTCAACAGATTTAGACTTGTTTTCAAGCAATTAGTTACCGAGCAGGTAGGATATTCTTTTTCCTCCAAGTGCTGGGGGTGATTATAAAGTAGTGACGATGGACTAGACAGCCACAAACAGGAACATGACACTCGAGGTAGGTGCCCTAAGATTCTCAGATGACTACCTCTGTGCAGTTTATCAACCCCATAAACTTGTCCCTTGGAACAAACCCATAGGCATTAAATGCAACAGCCTTGTGATGCTCTTGTCCTAGTTTCTCTAGGTCATAGAAAAGAGCTAGTTCATGTACTGGCTTTTCTCTCCTTCCTTTTGCTTCACAAAATTCAGGTGAAGCTATTGGTTCTAGGGGACCCAGCTGGGGCGGGGGGGAGGAGCAGCAGAAATGAGTGCAAATAAGGATGATTTTGTTCGTTAGATGTGGTCTTTCCTCAACACATTTTTATCTGCTTCACACGTGAAGAAATGGGAAAAAGAACAAGAACAAAGAAGCCCAAGTCATCGTTATTCATTCCAGGAATTAAATCTAGGACCCTCAACTGGGATGCCCTTCTGATTCGCGCATCGGGGTCCTGGAGGAAGAGAAGACTTGTACCTGAAGTTTGATGTAAAACAAAGGTCAGACAAATCTGGATTTACCCTCGGCTGCCAGCCTCCTCCCCGATCGGTCCTCAGAGCTTTGTGCAAGTGAGAACAGCTGTCCTTTGTTTCCGACAAGGACAAACAAGAGAACTGTAGTTTGATTGTGGTAGGCAGGATTTGGATTAGATGTGACGAAGGATTGTTAGCCTCCAAGTATTGTGACACAGAAGGATGAGTTATGAGGTGGTGGTGGGGATCCTGCTAAAGGTTTTAGAGACAGCTCTCTTCCTGGGGTGATTGAAGACAGTTCTTCTGGGAGGACCAATACATGGAGAAGGGAAAGAGAAACAACCTCCATTCAAAATGAGCCATGGCCTCTCCCTCATTGGGGAAGACTACTTCAATCCCTCATGGAAGGGGGACAGAAAACCACCTCCCAAAGTTTAAAAGACTCTCTTAGCACCAGAGCAACACCAACATCCTGTAGCTGGGCCTCCCAAACCTGGGTGCCCATTAGGATCTCTGGGGACTCTGCGTGCCATCCCAGTCCGATTAGATCAGAAAGTTTCGGGGGTAGGGCACAGGCATTGAGGTTATTAAAAAGCTTTCCAGGCGACTGGAAAGTGCATCCAGGGTTGAGAAGGGCCCTGTGAGAAGTAGAGTTGATATGTTATACCCTCTTTGGGGTCTTTCTAGGGGTTCCAACTTTGGTTGGCTGGACCAGGGAAGTACAAAATGTCTACTTAAATGTGTTGTTGCAATTTCCCACAGTTCGATTGCTGTGTTGGAGGAATAGCACCCCAGGCATGATGCTGTGGAAACAGGAGGCCCACTGGCTGGTAACCTGAAGGGGAGCCACTTCAATAGCCTGGTTTCGAGAGCCCAGGAGGACACACCTGTGACACAATGTCTTCAAGGCTCCCTCCAGAGAAAGGGAGGCTGTGATCCATTGCTTAGAGTCAGGGTCTGCACGCTGCTGATTACAAGCTGTGGATCCGTCTCCAGCTATCACAGGGCAGAATGTGTACAATTTCCCAAACACAGGGAAACAGTTGTCTGCAGTACAAAGCAGACCCATTGTGAAGCCTTGTAACCGGGAATAGAAAGGCAACAGAGTGCAGGGGTTGGGAATCACAGTCCTGCATTTGGACCGCCCTCGGTTCAAGTCCTCTTGTGGATTAGCTTCCATGCTCAGAGGCATTTTACTTAATTTCGGTTTTGGTTTCCTTATCTGTAAAGTGAGGATAATAATCGCAACTATCTCATGTGGTTGTGACGATTCAGGAAAATGATCAATGTGATCGTTGGTATTGCGTTCAATTCGAGCGGCCTCCGTTTATTGGGGGGGTGGGTGTTGCAGCGGAGGCTGGGGTGCTAGTGGGGAGATGGGGATTTCCGCGACAGCAGTGCAGGGGCGTGGGGGGGCCAAGGAGCAGGTGGGAGAGGAAGGCATCAGCCAGGACCCCTGGCTGGTGCTGAGAGCCGCTGTTCCAAGTCACGGGGCACACTGTGCCCTTACAGCTCCCATACTTGGTGGGGAAGGAGGGCACCCCTATTCAGGGAAACCCCGTGTCTGCTCCACTTGAAGAGCAAGTCAAGTCCTCACCTGGTCCTTGTCCTCGATATCCCTGGAGATTCTGAGTAAGAAAAATTGGGGTGGAGCCAAGGAATCTGTATTTTTTTAAGAGTTCTCCCGGTGATTTCACTGCACAGACAGGTTCGAGAACGTTCATACAATCTTCCCAGTCCAATTAAAAGGGGTCATGAAAGAGCCCCTGGCTGAACCTGCTGGCTCAGTCTGGGTCTCGCTGCTGGAGATCAGCAGCTCAGGAGCCCCAGGAAACAGACAGCTGTGTGATCAAGTATCTTCTTCTAAAGAGCACTTGGGCCTTGATGTGAGATCACAGAGTCCTAGCACTTAAGATCAGATTCAATAAGTACACAGAATTCTTAAGAGGGAGTGAGGCAAGAGGTGATTTGGGGATAGGGGTGATGTGGAGACAAGAAGGGGGCTTTGGGCATCATAAAAAGAGAGGCCATGTGGGAGTCAGGCAAAGGGAGTACCTACACCAGGAGGTGGAGGGAGGGCCCAGGATGAAAGGAGTGAGGATCCCAAAGACAAGCCTGCTTCCTTAACCAGCTAAATACAACCTGGAAACTGCCGTTGACAGGGCATCTGCTGGTTAACAAGCATTGTGCCAAATATTTTAACACCTATTTGATTTTCCACAGCAGTCCTACAACAAAGGCATTGCTAGTACCCTCTGGCAAGTACAGAAGTTGAAGTTCAATTACCTTGTCCAATGAGGTAATTGAAGGGGGGCGGGCATTACAGCCCTAAGGGAGGGTGAGGTTGGGCACGAGGGGCAAGAAGGAGCATCTTTGCAGAAAAGCTCCAGCTGGTGCAAGGGCTCCTGTTGTCTTTGGTCCTTTGTTTTCCTAGACCTGGCCCTCTGCAGGCAGTTTCAGCCCAGCCCAGTCCTGAGGATGGAAGGAGGGAGCTAACCCACGTACTGAGCACTGCATCTAGGGATATTTTAGAGCAAGGAGCTACCTAAATATTGTCCTCTGCTTCTAACAATGGCATGTGGTTGTCACCAATGGGAAATCTATTGACTAACCCAACCTGGTCTGCACCACTGGGCTAGTTGCCGGTGATATTTGCGTGCTATCTTGAGCCTTCACAGACCCCGCTGGGGCCCTGATGCCATCCTACCTCGTCCCCATCAGCCGTCCTCCCTGTAAGGTGGGCTCTGTCCCCTGCACTGCTGCCACTCCAATAGAATGATCACTTGTAGATAGAATGTCACTGCTCTTCTAGCTTTAAATCTGTGTTTCCTGGAACTTTATGCTGCTGTGCCCTGTCCACTGGATTTCATCACCCGGGTTTGCCAAGCTTCTCTAAATAGTATTGACAAGGCTGTAGACTCTTGGGAGACAATCCTACATTCAGTTCATTCATTCATTCATTCATTCATTCACTCACTCACTCATACATATTCACTGAGCTCTTTCTATGCTTAAGGTGCTAAACCAGCAGTTGGCTAGGACTTGGGAATACAATGGTAAATGAAACAGTTCCACGTCCATGAAACTTAGAGTACAGTTGACCCTTGAACAATGTTGGGGTTAGGGACACCAACTCCCATGCAGTAGAAAATCTGCATATAACTTTTTTTTATCTTTAAAGGTTTATTTATTTATTTGAGATAGAAAGAGAGCACGAGAGCAGGGGGAGGGGCAGAGGGAGAGAATCTCAAGCAGACTCCTCACTGAGTGCAGAGCCCCACATGAGGCTCGATCTCATGACCCTGAGATCATGACCCAAGCTGAAATCAAGAGTCAGGCGCTTCACTGACTGAGCCACTCAGGTGCCCCGAAAACCTGCAAATAACTTTTGGCCCCCTAAGAACATAACTACTGCCCCCTCTTTTTTTTATTCTTATGTTAATTCCCATACATTACATCATTAGTTTTAGATGAAGTGTTCCATGATTCATTGTTTGTGCATAACACCCAGTGCTCCATGCAGAATGTGCCCTCCTCAATACCCACCACCAGGCCAACCCATCCTCCCACCCCCCTCCCCCGCAGAACCCTCAGTTTGTTTTTCAGAGTCCATCGTCTCTCATGGTTCGTCTACCCCTCCGATTTCCCCCCCTTCATTCTTCCCCTCCTGCTATCTTCTTCTTCTTTTTTTTCCTTAACATGTATTGCATTATTTGTTTCAGAGGTACAGATCTGAGATTCAACAGTCTTGCACAATTCACAGCGCTTACCAGAGCCCATCCCCTCCCCAGTGTCCATCACCCAGTCACCCCATCCCTCCCACCCCACCCCCCACTCCAGCAACCCTCAGTTTGTTTCCTGCGATTAAGAATTCCTCATATCAGTGAGGTCATATGATAGATGTCTTTCTCTTTTTGACTTATTTCGCTCAACATAATACGCTCCAGTTCCATCCACGTCGTTGCAAATGGCAAGATCTCATTCCTTTTGATGGCAGGAACATAGCTACTAATAGTCTACTGTTGACAAGAAGCCTTACCAATAACATAAATAGGAAATTAACACATATCTTTATGTTATATATTCTATACTTTATTCTTACAATAAAGTCAGCTAGAGGAAAGAAAATGCTATTAAGAAAATCACAAGGAAGAGAAAATACCTTTACAGTACTGCACTGTATTTATTGGAAAAAAAGAAATCTGCATAGAAGTGGACCCACAAGGTTCAAACCTGTGTTGTTCAAAGGTCAACTGTGTAAGCTCCTAGAGAAGGCAGCCGGGATACCTAGTCCCATGGATAAGGGTAAATCTCTGCGGGAGTATATTTAAGCTGGGATGGGTTAGCCAGACAGAGATGGGGAGGAAGAGGATTGCAGGCCTAGGGAAGAGAGGGAAGAGAATGCGTGATGACTAGAAATAAGATTTGGGGGTGGGGGGTCCACTGAAGAACCTGGAAGAGGGAAAGGGAGAGAGAGAATCTCAAGCAGGCCTCACACCCAGCGTGGAGCCCAACCAGGGGCTCAATCTCATGACCCTTATATTATGATCTGAGCTGAAATCAAGAGTCAGATGCTTGACCGACTGAACCACCCAGGCACCCCAATGTGTTACTATTTTTTTTTTAACACATGTGTCACATTTTGGCATGAGAATCTGGCTGTCCCTCTCTCCCCACCAGCCCACGAGTTCTGTGAAGTCCCTGTCTTTACATTTTCAGGGCCCAGCCCAGGACACAGCACAGAGTAAGTGCTCAGTAAATGCTGCACTGAGCCCAGGGGAGCCAGGGCCCCCGCCTTGGCCTTGTCTGGTGCCTTAGTCTTCCCCAGCACTCTGCTTCCCAGCTTGTGTCTGGAACTGGCTTGAGTTATAGCAATAATACTCTTCTAGGTAAGAACAAGACAGTGATACCCATAAGTACCTCTGAGTATCTTGATACACCGATCATTCAGATTTTGGTAGCTATGAAGTGTATCTAGGCAGAACTCTGAGGACAAGGTGAAGAGTGTGTTGACATCAAAACCTGCTCCCTTTCTTTACTTGCCAGAAAAAACTCTGTAGGTCATCGGTTTTTTAGGTCCTATGTCCCACGGGATCTAGATGCAATTCATTTTCTAATTGTTCTCTCCTTAAAAAAAAAAAAAAGCCGAGCATTTTAAGACAGATCATATTTATGAAGCTATTAAGAGAAACCACGTGCTTCATAACTAGCTTCTAAAAATCTGTTTCGGTGTAAGGTTCTCCTTGGCTTTCAGTGGATCCGAGAAAATCTGGGGCAAGGCTGTATTCAGTGCATCTCGCTGCCCCTGCTACTCTGTAAGTGACAGCTCATGTCAGCTTTTGCTTCTTTAGCTTTCCTGCCCTCCCCATGTTGGGGCATCCCCTTATTTTTGGACAGTCTCTGGCTTCAGCTGCCAATGGACACGCTCAGCGTGTCATTCTGCCCTTCAGGAGAGACAGTCCTGGTCCATCCTTCCCCTTACTACTTTTCCCTTCAGGTGTCCCATACTTCAGTCACATAAATGACTTACTATTTCATACTCGCAGATGGAATCACAACACTCCTCGACCCCGCCTACCCTTCCCAACCTCCTGTTGGACACACACAAAGGAAACTCAGCCCGCTGGGCCTATCATTACCACCACAACCAGCAGACATTTAATTAGCACGGAGCCATGCGAATTCACTCCATCTTCATCACCATCCTCCGAGGCAGGTACATCATCCTTACTTGAAAGACGAGGAAGCTGAGGCAGTCTGCTTCCAAACTGGGCCCTTAAGCATCCTGTTATGTTGCTTTCTGCGAACAAGCACTGGGCAGAGTGGAAAGAAAGTGACCTTTGAGGTTGGAAATTTCCTCGGCTTTGACATTTATTAGTGATCGCGAGCAGGTTACTTGACTTCTCTGAGCCTCCATTTTATTATCTATAAAATAAGTAGAATTTCTACCTCATAGTAATGAAGAAATAAAACCAGAGGCTCTCTCATCTCTGTCTCTTGAGTCAGCTATGGGGATTTATTCCTGAATACCTAGGCTGTGTCTTCTGAACCCTTGCTTGGCCCCATTTGTCTGAAGGTCCTTGGAGGCCCAAGGCCTTAAACTGCAAAGACCACAGATCTGAAAACCCTTGAAGGTTTCTGGAGGACCACTAAAGCCTTGGAACTTTAGTCCAGGGCCTCCAAGAAGGGGAGGTCCAAGGCAGGATTAAATGTGCAAGGGCTTCGTTAAGACAATGTCTGTATGAGAGAAAGGGGAGAGGAGGCTAAGAAGGACTAAGAAGAAGAGTTCTCAGATCACAGGTCAAGTCTGACCAGAGGTAGGAAAGTTGGGGAAGCCATCCTAGACTTCTGTGCAGTCTAAGAAAGGTCTGGCAAGGCGTCAGGGAGTCTTTGAGCCAACGCTGCTATCAGAGATGGCCAGCATCTCCCAGAAAGGGTCTGCCTTATTATCCTCATTTCACTCAGTCACTACCTGAGAACAACCCCTGGGAGGCAAGTCCTCTTTGCCCCACTGGATTTCAGAATATGGTAGCTGGGGCCCTGGTCAGTGATGCTCAGTGTCCCTCCTAAAGCAAAGTGAGGCAGTGATATAAAGGAAAAGAATATATTTCCTTGTCTTAAGGGTAGAGTATTATTCCACTACTTTTCTAGCAGCTGCGAAGTTTCTGTAAAATAAAAGGTTGGGAATCGTTTGGTTTTATGGTGGAGTGGTCCCATCTTTAATATTATAATACTAATCCTCATTGTCCCAGAGAATTCTAGAATGTCAGAGCTGGCATCAGATCTTAGAATTTCCTTTACAATATCTCTGTTAAAGGGAGTCCAAGTGTCAAGGGTCCGTTGCGCAGTTTCACTCTTTCTGGGAGTGAAGAGTCGGGGCCATTGAAACCCTAAATAAGTGGCCTTGGCTATGGTTCTGCCTTTGACTGTGAGCCTCAACTTCCTTCCTGATCTCATCCTACATCCAGTGTGATTCAATCTAGCTGTGAATTAGCTAGAATTTTCCAAGGAGCTTTTTAATAATACACGTGCACAGAGCTCTTTAATCAGTGTCTCTGGGGGTGCGCCACAGAAATCTGCATTTTTCAATTCTCATGGTCAGCCAGGTGTGCAAACCCTGATGAGGCACATAAAACCTTCTGTTACTGGTGAAGCCAGCAGGAAGAGATTTACTAGCTGCACTTGCATTCCAAACCAGGTTTTCTGCCTTGCTTGGGAATGGCGCTACCTCTTAGCAGCCACCTTCCTTATGTCTGACCATGTGTCTTTCATGGCTCAGGCTTGTTTGCAGGTGTCATTGCCAGGCCCACGATTACAGAGCTAGATGGTTCCTTCTGCACAGACCTGACCCTTGGCACACTGAGAGGAAGGCAGTCGAGATGTCTCTCTTGCATGTTTTCAGAGGATCTTTTACTAAAGGTCCAAGCATTCGGAAAGCATGTTACCCTCTCTCAGTAGATGAGACCCATCTTGGTCACAAGGTCAGTAACATGTCCAACCCAAACAGACACTCAAAGGAATCTGACACAAAAATGTGTATGGAAGACCCACAGTTGGCTCACCCTCCCCGTGCCCTCCTGTGGTTATACTTCCTCCTGACAGGTGCCCTGCTGACCTCAGAGAACTGACCCCAGCTCCCTGAGAGCTGGCGGCCTACTGCTAGTTACACAGAACTCTTTTCTGGAAGCCCTCATTCCCCAGGCCCCTTTAAAATCCTTGTAGGTCTGGCTTGGCACCCTCCCTAGCCCAACCCCCGGGACTCTCAGCCCTGTGGCCCTATCCACCTGAATTCCTCCCCTTCCTGGCTCCTCACCTTCCTTATCAGATCCCCTGGTGGCCCTGCCTTCTCCCTGCCTCGTGGTCTGGAGAAGGTGCTGGCCCAGTGAGTTTGGCGGCACGACCACCCCACTGCTCTCTTCCTCTCTTGCCCCCCTATGGGCCTCATTTCTCTCCCATGTCACAAGCACCATCAGTTGGTGACAGAGAAGAGAAAGGGCAGTCTTCTCATGGAGTTTAACTTTGTTTTTACTCTTCCACTTAGTGACCTTGGAAAGTTCGTTTCTTACGATGCTGTCCTGTCCAAGTAGTAATTACTGCAATAGAAAACTCTCTTTTTCTCCCCGCTCCCCCCAACTTTGCACAAGTTCCCTTAGGATGATCTGCAGAATCAGCAGATAATATAAATACCTTGTCCGTCTCAACACTGAGCCTCTCCACTGGACCTGGTGGGGATCCCTGACCGGGAGGCACACTGTGATGATCTCCTGTCATGGTGAACTTCCTTTGGTCCCTTAAGGATTGACGATGTCTCATTTCCCTTCTTTGAGAGAATGTCAGCCCAACTGGAACGCCAGTTGCCTCCCTAGGTCAATCCTTAAGGTGTTGTCACCCAGAAAGTTAGAGAGAGCCAGCTCTCACGAAGGGTGGTGCCACCTGGCCCTCTGGATGAAGATTGAGTAGACAAGGCTAAAGTCTGAGGCTAAGGGCTCAGCTCTCATTGTGCTGGAGAATTGGCAGTGTTATGCCAGGAGGAGTCAGTAATTGTCAATAGGCTTTAGAGAACAGGATTATGGATCTGGCCAGAGGAAGATGAGGTATTGGGTGCACTCCAGGCACTGACATTCTGTTGCTGCTCTGCCCTGGACATGTGACCTGTCAGTCATTCAGACATGCAGTACTTTGTAGAGGTCTCTTCTAAGCCTGGGCAGCTCACCGTGAAGGAGATATGCAGGGCCCTGGGCCTCATGGAGCCAAGAGTCAGGGGATACTGATTGTCTCTGGGCCACTGTGCCCTCCTGAGAATGGTGTTCAATGATGAAAAGCCAAGTAAGTGGCTTTTTCTAAAATGTTTTGAGTATCTGGGAGATAAACTTTGATTTTGCTTTATCAGTTATTCCCTCTAGTGCCCTGCAGGCTGGGACAGCACACTGTTGAGATGTGAACGGAGATGCAAAAGGAAAAGGTAAGTAGGTAAAGAGTAGGGCTGACTTGTCCCTGATGTGTTTAGATGGGCTTGTTGACATAACCTCCCGGAGCTATGCCATCCTCAAGGTACACTCATTATTCATTCATTCAGTCAGTCATTTATTAAACATTCTCAGTATGCCTACTGTATGCCAGGCACAGAGCTAAGTGCCAGGAGCTCAAAGTCAAAGAAGACATACGCCTTGACAGCCTTGACCCCGATAAGCTTGCGTCCAGTAATTGAGCCCGCCATGTTGAATAAGCAAGTGCATAGGCAGAGGGAAGGATGCTGTGATGAAGGCCTGTACAAGATATACTAGGACACAAAAGAGAAGTTGGCCAGTTCTACCCAAAGAAGTCAACATCTCTTGAACTGAGTTTTGCAGGGTAGGTACAAATTCACTAGGCAGCCAAGAAGTAGGCACAGGGGGAAACCTGAGCAAAGAGCAAGACATAGTAGAGAAATGACAAGTATGTTTGTGAAGGTGGAATATGAAAAGTAAAGATAGAGTATGAAGCGTATGGAGTATGATGCAATAGATGCGAAGATAGTGTTTAGAAGAATAAAGATGGCACGAGAGGTAATGATTAATGGTGAGAACGGATGAATCGCCCACAATCAGAATTTAAGAGACTAATACGCAATGATAAGGAGTTTGGAATTATCCTGTAGATTATGTTGAGTCACTGATATTTCTTAGATAAGGAGATGACATAATCATGTTTGTATTTTATAAATATCTTATAAATCACAGCACATTATATGAAATTCCCTCTGGTAGCACCAAGAAGAGAGTGAAGGAAGTGCGGGTGAGACTAGAAACAGGGACACCACCTAGAGATGTATTTGTCAATTTCTCCAGTTAACATTCACAAAAGCCCAGTTTAAACTAGTTTAAGCTGAATACATAGGTAAAGAGAGAGAAAGCTCTATAGTCGGTTGTAAAGGCTTCAGGCACAGCTGGATCCAGGAGTACAAACAAGGCCATCAGATCTCTCTCCATCTCTTTACTATGCCAGTTTTCTCTTTTCTTCGTGTTACATTTTGTCACAATATAGACAGATTGTGTCCACATGGCAGGAATGATGGTTGCTGGAACTCTCAAGACTGTATCTTGATTCAGAAGTGAAAGAGACACTCTTTCCCCCAGAATCCTTATATCAAATTTCATGGAAGCACTCTGATTGGCTCTGCATGGAACATATTCTCCCTGTGGGCGCCATGATTGTCCAGGCCCTAGTGATGTGCCCACCCCCATGGATTCAGAAGACACTTTCCCAAAAGAAAAGCTGGTTCAGTTATCAAAAGAAGGAGGAACTGAGGGTATATAGGACAGATGAAATTACATCTGCCACAATCAACTTCATTTAGGTAAAAACTAATGAAGAACTGGGCTTGTGGAGGAAGGGATAGATTCAATAACTTCTTTTTTTAAGATTTTATTTATTTATTTTAGAGAGAGAGAGCATGTGAGGGGAGGAGTAGAGGGGGAAGAAGAGGGAAAAGGAGAGAATCTCAAGCAGACTCCAAGCTGAGTGTCGAGCTGGAAGCGGGGCTCGATCTCACGATCCTGAGATCATGACCTGAGCCAAAACCAAGAGCCGGTTGCTTAACTGACGGAGCCACCCAGGGGCCCCAATAGCTTCTTAAGAACCAACGTTTAAAGAACGGTTTTTCCCGTACATGAGAGTTTCTGTACAAAGGTGGTTACTTCTGGCCTCCAGAACTCACGGGATGGGTTCGCGGAGCCTGTCTGGGCCCCTTGAAGTTCAGGCTGCCTGTCAGGTGACCGGTTGCCCTGCTAGTAGGTTGTTGGGAGGTGCTGATTTCTGGAGCGCAGCTTTCTTGCCAGGCTTGTTGGCAGAGGACACGAGGATGGTGGCAGTCCCCTCGGGCTTGGGGAAGGGCTGGTTGGCAAGGTTACAGGAGGCTCCCAGCTGCTAAAACTCTCTCAACTGGCTTCAGGGATTGAGAGAGACTGTGGGGGCTGCCAAGGACATGACATTTCTCATGCTAATTAGGGAGGGATGCAACAACCACAGTGCCCTGGATTTATGTTTTTATGCTGAACATCAGGCTTTAGCTGAGGACAAGTGAGAGCAAGGACCTCTGCTTTTGGAATCACTCCCATAGTTTACGCTCCCAGAGCTTTGGTGTTGATCTTCGGGCTTTCAGTGGCCACAGGGTGCCTGATGACAGCCCCTTCTCATGCTGCCCCAGTAGGGTCTCCTGGCCTATCCTTCCGCCTAGAGCGGACCAGAGCTGAGACTGGGAGGACCCCTGGCAGTCAGAGAAAAAAGTCATCTTCCTGCTCTTATTAGTGAGTTAAACTCACCCCTGACCCTGAACTTCTTGAAATCTGTGGGCATCTTCTGCAGAAGAAATGCCTTCTGTTTGCAAGCGATCCCAACGCTGTGTGTGTGTGTGCATGTGTGTAGGTATACAGGGTGCAGAAGGGTTTATATGGCCTTGGAAAGATGTTCACAACATATTGTTAAATGCAAAAGAAAGTTCCCAAACAGTATACTATGTACCTGATGTCGCAAAATGTGAGTACTTGCATGTGGGTATGTAGTTACAAAGTCTAGAAGAAAATACACTAAAATGTTAGTAGTGGTTTTCTCTGTATCATAAGATTCCGGGATGGTTTGTATATGTAGATTTTGAATTTGGGCTTCTTTTATTTATTCTTATTTTTAAATTTTTCTTTAATACAATGTTATTTTTTTTAAACACAGGTATTCTATTTTTTTTCAAAGATTTTATTTATTTGTCAGAGAGAGAGAGAGCACAAGCAGGGGGAGCAGCAGGCAGAGGGAGAAGCAGGCTCTCTGCTGAGCAGGGAGCCCGATGTGGGGCTCGATCCCTGGGCCCCAAGATCGTGACCAGAGCCAAAAGCAGACTCCTTGCTGAGCAGAGAGCCCAATGCTGGACTCGATCCCAGGACGCTGGGATCATGACCTGAGCCGAAGGCAGATGCTTAACTGACTGAGCCACCCAGGCGTCCTTTAATAAAATGTTATTATATGATAATAACAATACTACTACTAGTAACAAACACAATCTAGTATCAAATCCTATCCTGATACCTTTTTCAGCATGAGATGAAGAGCAGTCAAGGTGGAATTAAGAGAAATCAAGACCCTTGCATTGGACTGAATGTTGATGTCCCACAGAATGTATATGTCGAAATCCTAACCCCCAATGTGAATGTATTAGGAAGCATGCCCTCTGTAGGTGATTCTGTCATGAGGCCATGAATGGGATTTAATAGGGCCTTATAAAAGAGGCCCCTGAGAGCTCTCTCATCCCGCCTGCCACAGTTAGAAGTTGGCCGTCCAAGAACCAGGATGTGGGCTCTCGCCAAACACTGAATCTGCCTTGATCTTGGACTTCCAGCCTCCAGAACTGTAAGGAATTTCTGTTATCAGCCCCTTAGTCTATGGTATTCTGTTATAGCAGCCTGGACAGACTGAGACAAACTTGAATCTAAAAAGATTCAAAGCACCCTGGCTCTCCATCCTACGTGAGCTCTTGTGTATGTCTGTGTCTAATGAGCAAGGAATTCCAAGTGGGTGGCCCCATCTTGAGGATCGGCATTCCCTGAGTCTATCCATGCAGGGAGTGAGAGAGATAGGGGATAACTAAACTGACATGGGACTTGAGGTGAAGGTGGAGGTGGTTGGTATAGGGAGGTAAATACAAATATGAGAAGAATGTTTGCTGGCTGTGTTGACTAACTGGAATGACCCATGAACAATGTCCTTGTGATGGGGTGATGCCACTGGAATAAAATAAATGGAACCCATTCCATTAAAAAAATTTTTTTAAGTTAGAAAAAGCCTTCTTATACTATATTACCCATCTCCCACCCAACCCCTATTTCAGGATCATAAACCCTACCACAAGAATTTGAGTTGCTAAGTTTTTTGGAGTCTGACACAGTTGGAAGTGTGAAATGCAGCCATCTGGCAGGCCAGAAAGCAAGTGGTTTTGAAATATTTATTTCCATGAAGCATTAGCTATGATTTTTAACCATGTACTGGGAGTTCTGAGCAGACTCAAAGCTTGGGGCTCTGGTCAGCCCATCAGAAAACTTTGGCTGAGCCATTTTTCCCCTAAAAGAAAGCAGGTCTTAGGCTTAACGGCAAAATAATGGCTCCCCTTCTGCTTTGTAGGCCTTTTTGTATTTTTTGTAGGACTCTTGGTTGAGAGAAAAGTGTGCTGACGCTGAGATTAATAACCCAGGATACTCTTGTGGGCCCCGTGAGCTTTAAAAATGTTTTAGAGAGCTGGGTGATCAAGAGGAGGGGGGAAATGTCCATCTTAATCTGTAGCATGAGTTTAAATTTGGGGCTCCCTGGTAAAGTACCTACAAGGGCCATTACCTTTTATTAATTACACAATAAACAACTCTTCAGTGAAAAGCGCCCACTGGTTATGGGAGGCAGGCAAGGGAAGGCAGTTCGGTACCCTCTGAACAATAGCCACATCCTGGACCCAGAGAGACAGCCTCCCCTTTTGCACCTGCTTGCAGAGATGCTCAGCTCTGAGTGGACCAGCCCCTTTCCCAGGGTGGGACATGGGTCTGCTTATCTATATCTGGTAGAGTCATCATGTGCTACTGTTGTTGGAAAAAAATGGGAGCAACAAAGGCTGAAAGAACAAAGACTTTTTTTTTTTTTTTTTTAACATTTCCAGCTGAAGCAGTGAATATTGGATCACTTACATGGGAGATGTTCTTGGGGCTTTTCCAGATCGTTTCAAGAAGGCAGGTGCTTTCTGAAAATGAGCATTCTGCTTCTGGGTTAATTTTTGAAGGCCATTTGTGATTGATTTACTAGAGTGCTAATAATATTTTGCTTTCCTCTGTTTTTTCCCCCAAAGCATCCTAAACTTCTTCCCTAATCCTGTCTACCCAGCTCAGCTGTAGAGAGGCCAAAGTCACAGGCTGCATGGTATTTACAGTTTTATGGGAAGGTTAACTTACAGGCTGGTGGTTTTCCCCTAACCCTACTGTTGGGTGGGGAGGCGGATCTTCTGTTTAGAACAAAATTGCACCTGAGGTTTCAGGATTTGTATTAGGGGTCTTTTCTCCACCGTGGAAAATAAAATCACACAAGAAAAGAGTGGTAGGTTAGGGCTGCAGAGAAGGTAGTAAGAGGTAGTATGTCAACTATAGCTATAACATAATAGCTGCCAAGGAGTAGTCAGATCCTATGCTAAGCCCTTGTCGTGGATGATCTCATTTAATCCGCAGAGCTCTGTGAGGAACCTACTATTACAACCACACCTATGGTCTAAAAAGGTTAAGTAACCTGCCCAAGTTTTTTTTTTTTTAATTTTAATTTTTTTTAATTTTATTTATTTTTTAAGGAGGGGGTAAGAGAGAGAGAATCCTCAAGCAGACAGCAGACTCCCCACTGAGTGCAGAGCCTGACTTGGGGCTCGATTCCAGGACCCTGAGATCATGACCTGAGGTGAAATCTAGAGTCTAGAGGCTTAACCGACTGAGCCACCGAGGTGCCCCTGTTTTAATTTTTTAAATTGAGGTATGACTGACAAAATCACACATATTTAAAGTATATAATGAGACGGTTTGACATATATATATGTAAATATATATATACACACACTGTGAAATGGACACCACGATCAAGTTAATTAACACATTTATCACGTCACATGGTTATCTTTTTTTAGCAGGGGCGGGGGGACAATGCTTAAGATCTACACTCTTAATAAATTTTAAGTCTACAATACAGTATTACTACCTATAGTCACCATGTATGTTAGATCTACAGAACTTACTCACCTTATAACTAAACATTTGTACCCTTTGACTAGTATCTCCCTGTTTCCCCATCCCCCAGCCTCTGGCCATTCTACTGTCTCTTTCTATGGGCTCTACTTTTTTTTTTTTTTAAAGATTTTATTTATTCATTTGACAGAGACAGAGATAGCGAGAGCAGGAACGCAAGCAGCGGGAGTGGGAGAGGGAGAAGCAGGCTTCCTGTGGAGCAGGGAGCCCGATGTGGGACTCGATCCCAGGACCCTGGGATCATGACCTGAGCCGAAGGCAGACGCTTAACGACTGAGCCACCCAGGTGCCCCTACTTTTTTTTTTTTTTTTAAAGATTCCCCATGTAGGTGATACCATCTGGTATATGTCTTTGCCCAAGGCTAATGGTAATGTAACAGGTTAATGATAACAGGATTTGAACCCAGATCATTCTATACAATAACTTGTGTCCCTACATCCAATACTATATTCTCTAGAAGGAGGTGGGGAGAAGGCATTTGACAATTACCCCATCTTCTTAAGAAATTGTCCTCTGAATTCTTAATCGCAGGAATCAAAGTGAGGGTTGTTGGAGTGGGGGGTGGGGTGGGAGGGATGGGGTGACTGGGTGATAGACACTGGGGAGGGTATGTGCTCTGGTAAGCGCTGTGAATTGTGCAAGACTGTTGAATCTCAGATCTGTACCTCTGAAACAAATAATGCAATATATGTTAAGGAAAAAAAAAAAAGAAGAAGAAGAAGAAGAAGGTAGCGGGAGGGGAAGAACGAAGCGGGGGAAATCGGAGGGGTAGACGAACCATGAGAGACGATGGACTCTGAAAAACAAACAGGGTTCTAGAGGGGAGGGGGGTGGGAGGATGGGTTAGCCTGGTGGTGGATATTGAGGAGGGCACATTCTGCATGGAGCACTGGGTGTTGTGCACAAACAATGAATCATGGAACACTTCATCTAAAACTAATGATGTAATGTATGGGGATTAACATAAGAATAAAAAATAAAAATAAATAAATAAAAAATCACACACACACACACAAAAAAGAAATTGTCCTCTGAGTTAAAAGAACCATTTCCTGTCTTTAATCCAACTCCTAGCCCAGCTCTGGATCTAGAGCCCACACTCAGTCGTCTAGATGACCTTTAGTCTCTTTGCATTGTGGCTTATGGGTGTTCACAGAGCTTATTTGCTTAAAGGACTGAGGAATCCCCTGCCAGAGAATTTATCCTGAAAGAAATGGCAGCCAGAGGTGGGGAAATTCTTCGTGTGGTGCCAGCCACTGGGATTTGTCCCCTAATCCCATCTGAGTCCTACTGAGAACAAGGAAGGAGCTGATTATCTGGTCTATTTCCAGCCTTCTGTTGACATTACTATTGTGTCCACGTGGCTTGTTAGAGAAGTTGCTTAGAGCATCGCAGAAGACACCTTTAGGGTTGTTTGCCCAACTAGCCCATTTTCCCTGGCACTGCCATTTACAGCCACGGGGATGACTCTTGGCAGCCACGGTCCGGCATTGTGATGGTGCCCACTCCTCGCCGCACCCCACCCATGCTACCTTGGGAAGTGCAGATGTGGGCAGCTGACTGAAGCTGAACCAGTCAGACTCCCTTCCAGGAACTAGGAACTGGGACTGAGAGGAGGTTAACGGCTGGACCTGCAGCATGTAAACTTGGGAGTGATTTCCACCAAGTGGATTGATGCACCAAGCGAGCTGGTCTTCAGAAAGGGAAAAAAAAAAAAAAAAAAAGCAAATAAACTATTTACAGAGAGAAGCGCAGAGGCAAAGGGAGAAAGCAAATACAGATGGCTTTCCTGTCTCTGCTTGCAGTCCCCTTCCTCTGGCCCTTGGCTCTGCACACACCAAGTTTTGTTTGGTTTTTTAATAATAAATGAATTTTTAAATAAAGATTTTTATTTATTTATTTGAGAAAGAGAGAGCACAAGCGAGGGGAGGGTCAGAGGGAGAAGCAAACTCCCCACTGAGCAGGGAGCCTGATGCGGGGCTCCATCCCAGGACCCTGAGATCATGACCTGAGCTGAAACCAAGAGTCGCCACTTAATCAACTGAGCCACCCAGGCACCCCAATAAATGAACTTTTAAAAAAGATTTATTTATTTATTTGAGAGAGAAAGAGAGAGAGCATGAGCAAGGGGAAGGAGCAGAGGCAGAGGAAGAGAGAGAATCCACAGACTTCTCCCTGAGCGTGAGCCCGACAAGAGGCTCGATCCCAGGACCCGGAGATCATGACCTGAGCTGAAAGCAAAAGTCGCCGCTTAACCAACTGAGCCACCCAGGTGCCCCAAGAATAAATGAATTTTTTTTTTAAAGATTTTATTTATTTATTTGACAGAGAGAGAGAACACAAGTAGGCAGAGTGGCAGGCAGAGAGAGAAGGAGAAGCAGGCTCCCCGCCGAGCAGGGAGCCCGATGTGGGGCTCGATCCCAGGACCCTGGGATCATGACCTGAGCCGAAGGCAGACACCTAACCGACTGAGCCACCCAGGCGCCCCAAGACTAAATGAATTTTTATATTAAACCATCTTGAGATGGTTTCTGAATGTGCAACAGAGAATTCTAACTTAGTTCTGAGTTTTATGAGTTAGGGCGTAGTATAATCTATTCATTGAAGCCATGGTGATAACTTTGTTTCCTCCATAGTTTCATTAATTTTGCTCAGTCCTGAGGCAACAGTTTATCTTCTTATGTCTTTCCATAAGGTGGGGAAGGAGGTATGGGGTCAGCACTACTGGGAGAGAAACAGCTTAACAGCAAATGTACGTTTAATAGCGAGCCTGTATTATTTTGGAATATGATTGACAACACATTATCTCACTCTTTTTTCCCCCTTTATCTAGCCTACAACCCCGAAGATGCTAGGAAAACAAATCTTGCCCACAAAAGCACTTGCTCTTTTTATTTCCCTAAAATGTGAGCCAAGAAGACTGAAGGTCTTTGCTTTCATCACAAATCAAACAGCTAAGCTGAGAGGCCTCCGAGGGTCTCACAACCAGCCATGGTGAAGGGAGTGAGCATGAGTGAGGGCCAGGTGGCTCTGGGGATAAATAACCCAGCTGTAGGGTCAAAAGGACTCAAGTCTGATGCAAAGTTTCATGAGCCCCACTGCAGTCTCCCTCCTTCCTTCAAGTCCCCTGGAGGGATGGCCGAGAGGGTACCATCACATCTAAATTAGTTTTCTAGAGCTGTCATAGCAAACTACCACAGACTGGGTGGTTTATAACAACAGAAATGTTTGGTTTCACAGTTCTGGAGTCCAGAAGTCCAAAATCAAAGTGTTGGCAGGACCAGCTCCATCTGAAGCCTCTAGAGGAGGATCCTTCCTTGCCTCTTCCAGCTTCCTTGGCTTTGGCTGCCCCGAGTCATGTCTGCCTTTGTCAGCTCAGGGCATCTCCCCGTGTGTCTTCACACTGTCTTTCATCTGCACCTTTGTATCCACTTTCCTTCTCCCTATCACGATATCAGTTGTATCTGATTAGGGGCCCACCCTACTCCAATACGACTTCATCCTAACTAATTACATCTGCGACAACCCTATTTCCAAATAAGGTCACATTCTGAGGTACTGCGGATTAAGACTTTAATGTATCGTTTTCAGGTAGGGGGAACAATTCAAATCCTGACATCATCCATGAGGGTTTGGCAAACTTGAGCTTGACTTGAGGCAGTATATAAATGTCCCAAGGGGCTGACACCGTTGGTCTGTTAAGCTAGCTGATGAACCTCAGTAAATTTGGTGAACTGATTGGACAGCTTGTCAGAAGACAACTTTCATGAGGCCCCAAGGATGAGAATTTATCGTAACAGAGGAAATCACTGGGCATGGAGACTTATTTAGTAGTGCTTTTTTTTCTTCATTGTCTATAAAATAATACAGCATTTATAATAGATGGTGACTTAGATTCAGTGAAATCCAATCATACAAACTTGCTTGCTTCCCCTCTTTCTCAAAGTAGTTTATCCCAGTGACCTCAAATCAACTTCCTTAGGAAATGACTCTTCAACTGACTTTGAATTTATTATAAACAAATGATAGCTTTTGTCAAATGCCTTAATGAAAGAAAAGATACAGCATTTCCAGTATCTACCAGTCTAGTGACCGTGCTTTTTTTAAAAAAAGGCATTAACTCAATCAGCAACTTTTCATTGAGCACCTAGTATATACTAGTTATGGTTCTAAATGGGGATATGTATTTATAGTAAAAAAACACAGATAAGGTCTTTGTTCTTAAGCCTTTTTCCCTAGGGCGTTGCTGTCCAATGGAAATAGAACAGAAGCCACATATGTAATTTTATTTTTTGAGTAGCCACGTTACAAGAAGTAGAAGGAAACAGGCGAAATTAATGTTAATGATGTGTTGTACTTAACATTTGCAAAATATTTTATTAATGAGGCATTTTATATCCCTTTTTATACCAAGTCTTCAAAATCCAGTGCATATGTTTACCTGCAGCATATCCCAGTTAGGACCTGGCACACATTCAAGTGCTCGATAACCACCGTGGCTACTGTGTTGGTCAGCACAGAGGCAGGGAGTGGAGAGATAATAACAATACGTGGAGAGAGATAATGAATAATGAAAAGAAATAAATAAGATTTTTAGATAGGGATATAATCTATGAAGAAAATAAAATAAGGTCATGGGATAAAGAGTGACTGGATGGGGTTCTTTTATTTTTTTATTTATTTATTAATTATTATTTTTTTAAGATTTATTTATTTTAGAGAGAGAGAGCGTGCCTGCAAGCAGGGGGAGGGGCAGTTGGGGAGGGAGAGAGAGGATCTCAAGCAGACTCCCCATTGAGCACAGAGCCCAACCCAGGGCTCGATCTCGTGAACCCACCCCAACCCCCTGACCTGAGCTGAAATTAAGAGTGCAATGTTTAACCGACTGAGCCACCCAGGCATCCCTGGATGGGGTTCTTTTGATAAAGTCTGTGATCAAATGGATGAGAAGGACTCTGCTATGCTACACTGAGGTGGAAGAGGGCTGGGATAATGAGAACAAAGTCTTCGCAGCAGGAAAGCATTTGGAATAGCACAGGAACAGAATGAAGGTCAGTGTGGCAGGGGTCGTGTGAATGGATGTGTGTGCAGTGGGAGATAGGGGATGGGAGGGTGAGGGTGGAGAAGGTAGGAGGGGTGGGATGATAAGAGACCAGGAAGGAGAGGTAAGCAGCCATCTTGTAAGCACTGTAAGGATTTTGGAAAAGATGTTGATTTAAAAGTCTCATTTCTATGTGAAATCACACTTGTTTCTGGTGACTATGTTCATTTTTTAAGTATTCACACCCATTTGTTTAATAATCAGCTCTGGAATTTTGCTGGGGATTGAGATCTAGATTTTCCATGTGAAGTTTTCAAAAGCCATCTCTTTTCCCTTGTTGAACGTTGGGACATCGTCCTTTGGTGTACCCCTTAATTTCCGTGATTTTCCATAGGTCTCTTGAGTCCACACCTGTAAGTTCCTCCAGTACTCAGGGATGTAATCCAAATAGGTCTGGAGTTGTAAACACATTTTCACTGAGTAAATTCTTTTCTTTACCAGATTGTCTCACATTTTTGCTTTCATTTATCTTTTTAGAGTATTTATACTCTTCAGTTCAAAGATGTCACTTGATGGACAAGGCAGAAATACAATAGCAACTGAACTCATTCTGCTTTCTACTGGTTCTTAAAATTGTACCATTTTCCCTACCTTCTTTTTTTGCTCTGAACGTACCAATCTTGGTTGGAGTTTTTTGCATGAGTTTCAGCTCGTAGAGCGTATTGCTTTCTAAATATCGGCGCTTTCATTACTTCTTTGTCTTGGTATTTACAATAGTTGGTGGTGCATCTTCCTCCCATACCCCCACACATCAGGGCATTTTGACTCTTCAGTTTTCCTTATGTCCAACATTTGGACAATCCTTACGTTAGTTAGGACTGTCCATTGAAAGTTAGTAGAAATACAGCTCAGTCAATTTAAGCCAAAAGAAAATGGACGAGTTCGTATGATTGAGAAATTGACCGGTTTCAAGCACAGTAGGATCTCAAGTCTCAAAGATGTTAACAGGACTGTTTTTGGCTTTGGCGGGTTTTTTTTCCTTTGGGTTTTCTATTTATTTTCATCCTCAGGAGGCTCTTCGGCTTTCCCACACCAACAGAAGAAAAAAAAAAAGTCTCATCAGCAAAAATCAGTCGACAGGGGGATATGGTGTTCTCATGGGCCAGGTTTGGGTACAGGTCCCACTCAAGCCAGAAGGCCTGCAAATGGTAAAGGTGGTTCCTTAGGGAAAGATCTATCAGAGTTGTGTTGTGAGAGGAGAGTGTGGATATTATCTAAGCGCAAAATAACAAAGGGTCCCTATAGTCTGGTCACAGTGTGGCTGCTACTTGTTCTCTTCTCCCCATGCTCTTTGCCTGTTTAGCTGAGCTACATTAGATTTTTGCCTGGATTTTTGAAGAAAAGGCTCTTCGCTAGCCTTCTGGATTCTGCTTCTTCAACACAGCCAAATCACACAATTTCATGGGGGCACACTTAGTAGGAAAATCTATGTGAACACACTGCAACACCATGGACCTGATTCCTCCCAACTCCCCCTGCCCAGGTGGTGCCCCCCCAGGATAACCCTCTAACGTGTAGTTCTCAATGGGCCAGAATCTGCAGAGCCCACCAGACCAGGAAGAAAGTCAGGAAGCTCATCATTTAGAAGGAGCAGAGAGATACCATATTGAACAGGTGGGGCCTGGAATCTGATAGAACAAGAAAGAAGATCTGCATTGTATTGGACTAACTGATGTGAGGAACACAAAGCAATACAAGAAACACGGGCCAACCACAACGAACTCACAATATGGTAAAGGGAGAGAACCTCACAAGTATCTGTGATATATCTATGATATATGCAGGTATGTAGGAAGGGCCACACGATAGTCCTGTTCATATGTCATAGATGACTTGTAGCTGGAAGGATGAGGGAGGGCACCATGATAGAGATGACAACTGAGCTGACCCTTGAAAGATAGGTAGGGTTTTATTGGCTAGGAGGAGGGGGGAAGGGAGGTGTGCCTGGCAAAGCGGGCGGCTCAAGCAAAGACATGGCAAGTTGGTAGGAGGTCAGAGAATGGTGAGTTGCCCAGATTAGCAGTGTCCTGGGTGGCTAGAGACAGACGCTGAGACCAAGTTTAGGCAAGACTGTGGAGGGTGTTGAATGCATTGGATTTGGGGGATTATGGAAATGTGGCACGTGACAAAAAAGCACAATTCAAAGGACAAGCAGATGTCCTCTGGTGGTCTGTAGAGCCATTTGCCTTTTCTGTGCCTTTTTTTTTTTTTTTTAAGATTTTACTTATTTGAGAGAGAGAGAGATAGCGAGAGAGAGCATGAGCATGGGTGGGATGGGGAGAGCGAGAAGTAAGCTCCTCGCTGAGCAGGGAGCCTAACTTGGGGCTCGATCCCAGGACCCTGGGACCATGACCTGAGCCAAAGGCAGACGCTCAACCGACTGAGCCACCCAGGCACCCCCCTTCTAGGGGGGTTTCAGGAGAGCGAGAAGGAGAGCTCTTGAGATCTGGCGTGGGGAGCCCATCTCCCGACTGCTGTGTGGCTGGCATTCTCCTGCCATCTACGAGAGGGAGCCCGCCTCTACTTTGGTAGCTAGGACTCATGCCTCCAGAACAGATTTTAGAGCCATCCTGATATTGAAGCCTTATTCTTGGCCCCATCTTTGCCCCCTCCAGCCAGGCTGTGTTTATTTGGGGTTTTCTGGTGAAACTGAGGTGGCCCCAGGGGCGAAGCAAGGTCCTGGGGCAGGCAGTAGAGACAGCGTGGGCCCTATTTGCATGCTCGGTGTGTGGTATACTTTCCCAGCTGGCCAGAAAGGTCAGCCAGGGGATCTTGGTTGTGAAAATAGAAAGAAGCATAAGTTGCTGACTATTTCTTTCTTAACTCGTTCTCTCTCCCTTCTACCATGGGACTGGGAGTTGCGTTATGCTTCTTGCCAGGACTGTTCCTTCCTTGTCAACTGACTGCCTCTCTTTCTTCCCTTCTCAAAAGGAAGGATGGATTTCTTGGCTGTATTTCTGGTAGCTTCTGAAAGGCTTTCAATTCTCTGCTGACAGAGGCTAGCTTCAGTGTGACTCGTTCAGCATGACATGTTATGTGCGTCAGGACTTGGCCCCAAGGTGTCCCGGGAAACACGCTTCAGCAAGGCGGTCCCTGCTGTCCCCTCAGGGATTGCTGAAATGGGGGGGGGGGCGAGCAAGGGCAGAGTTAAAATACATCTGCGTGGGGTGAACTGTGTGACCGGTGTGGGCGGCTTCTCATTCTCCGTGATCCCTGGCCGCTTGGACGAGGTGACAGATGTCTCTTCCCGGTTCAGAAAGTGCTGGGCAGTGAACAGATGCCCAGATGTCCTGTGGGGAGGATTCATTTCTGTAAGACTTTCCAAGTCCTGGGCTGCATTTCACGAGCCTGCTCCTCCTCGTCCTCCTTTTGTTCTTTTGATGGGGTAGGATTCGGGGTCGATCTAAGAAACCAAAGGCAGATGCCTCTCCCCTAGCCCATCAGAAGAACAGGTACTAATCTGTGGGCTGGAAAGATGTCTGGACTTTGGTTGCAATATACTTGAGAAAGCCCCCTGCTCTGTGTGAAGGAAGCCCACGACTGATGTTTGTAAGAAGGAAGCCCACACTGCAGGTGGAGAGAGCATCTTACAGTCAGACAGACCCAGGCAAAAATCCCCAGCTCACCCACCAGCCTGTGAAACTGGCAAACCACGTTCAGAGCATCCGTTTCCATATTTGTTAGATAGGATACTAGCAATGCTCACATCACGATGATAATGGGAGGAATAAACAAGATAAGGCATGTAAAGGGTTTAGCACAGTGCTTGGTGCTTAGTAAGCCCTCAGGAAGTGATAGGTACGGCTGATATGAAGGCAGTGGTTTTGCCTTTATTGTTTGGCGGTGATTAACCGAAGAGGGGGGAATGGTCCCGAGGCAGGTCTCTGCACGCCCCAGACTGCTCTGGTTCCCACAGTCCAGGCAGCTGTTACAAAATAGCATTAACATGGGAGCTAATTTAACACAGTATTAATTTTAAGATGCAGCTGGGTCATCCCCAGGCTCCAGTGCCTTCCCAATCACGTCTGGCACACTGCCCTGGAGAGACAGTCCTCTCTGTGACTTCCAGATCGACCTCAGGAGGGTGTTGGTGGCTCAGCGATCAAAGGGTTGTTAATTTTATAAGCATACCATATTAACACACATTTTAAATGGTCTCATTAGTTTTTCTGCTGATATCCAGCTTTGAAATGATTGCTTTGACTGCAGAGCCCCGGCGGACACGAGCTCTCATTATTTTTAGGGGTAACACCCCCACACACCCATAAATCTAGGACGGCTGCCGTTGGGGTTTTTCTCTGTGGTTTAACTGGTCTATTATATTGGAGAGGTGGGAAGTCAGACACCACTGCTTTGATGTTTGGTTGGGATAAATGCATTAGAGCAAATCAGTTGCACAAATGCAAGAAGTGAGCAGGGTGTGTAGGTGAATAGAATCGGGTGCTACAGTGGACCACAAGCTGGAGAGCAATCGGCATGTAACTCAATTGTGACTAACACTGATTATGGTAATTGTGTGGGTGTCTGTCCCTTATGCTCAGCCCAGTTAACCCCCCAAAGAAGCAACGTTACACAAAGTAAGGACTCAGTATCTCTTATAGAATTTCAAAGGAGATTTTATTTAAGGCCAGCCCAGGGGAATATCTTTCCAACAACCCTTTTAGCTATGAGTGCCAGAATGTTACATTTTTAATTTCGTCTCTCTACAAGTCTTAGACCATTACTTCTCAGGGATTTCTTTTAAAATAAAAGTTAAAAATTACTTTATGAAGCCTTGATTGTTGAAATACCTAGCTGTGCATGGTGCTGTGCTGAGCCCCTTTCAAAAACAAAGGTGGGGGGGAAGGGTGCAAAGCACTTGCACAAGAAGAGCCCATAGTTCTGGGGTGCTCTCCCCTATCTGCAGTCAGTGGTAGGCAGCAGCGGGCCTGATGGTTAGCACTCTCTCTGTGGCTTCCCCCACCCCCTGCTCTAGAAGCACGCAGTCATGCAGGGGCACCCCCAGACCAGGCGTTTACATTCCTCCACCAGCCGCAGAGCAGCCTGAAAAATGTTCATCTCTCTCTCTTTTGGACCGGTGCCTGGAACAGTGACCAGCTTCTTCAGGGGGGCAGGGGAGGAGACATGAGGGATGGGAGCTGAAGACGCGGGGCCCGCCATCAGAATCAGGTCTCCCGTCAGAAACAGAGGCGATTCAAGGTCATTCTGCAAATTTACACAGCTGTCATCCTTGGCATGGAAACCTTGCCAAGGAAGCCACAGCTAACTCTAATCCATCCCGTGGGCAGATGACCGTGCAAACCCGACGACAGTCTGGGGACCTTCCACGAGGAGCACCCCAGCTGCCAATGCAGAGCAGGCACTAAGCCAGCAGGTGCAGGCGCTTTGCGGAGGCGGTTCCCTATTCTGGGTATCATCTGATCCTCGCAGCAACTCTTGAAGTCAATGTCATTATTCCCATTTTACAGATGAGGAAACAATTTGAAAGGTGAAGAGAGCTGTTGTCCTGGGTCTACTCAATAGGTGCGGGGATCGGGATTCAAGCCTAGATTCTCTCCGAAGCAATTCCAAATTTTCTAGGGCGACCCAGGTAGAATCTGACCAGTGGAGAAGCGGATCTGGTGCCACCTTACAAACTCAGTGTCACCTTGCAAACTCAGTGTCACCTTGCAAACTCAGTGTCACCTTGCAAACTCAGGGAAAGTAGGGCCCACTAGCAGTTTTATTAACAACCGTCTAATATACTCTGGCTTTTGATTTTTCTTCCTAACACATGTAAGCGTTTGATCAAAAGGAGTCATTAATAGCATCTGATTGTGTGTGTGTGTTTAAAGATTTATTTATTTATTTATTTTAGAGAGAGAGAGAGCCCAGAGGAACAGGGGGTGGTGGGAGGGGGCAGAGGCAGAAGGAGAAGCAGACTCCCCGCTGAGCACAGAGCCCAACGGGGGACTCGATCCCAGGACCCTGAGATCATGACCTGAGCCAAAACCAGGAGTGGGCCGCTTAACCGACTGAGCCACCCAGGCGCCCCAAGATAATATGTCTTAAAGTATATCAATGTGTTTGAGGTATCTTATCACAGAAAATTTAGAAATACAGAAAGAAAAAAATAAAAGAGAGAAAAAATTACCAGTTGCTTATAATCTTACCAAAATTTAGCATTCTGGTATTTTTTCATTGTACGTGCATATAAACACATGACAAAGTACAAATTAGACTATAAAAAAATCCTGATTCCTATTATTCCTCTCAACTTTATATAATAAGCATTTTCCATATAATTAAGTATTTTTTGAGAGTAATATTTCAAAAACTTCCCACAGGTTCTGGGACATAGTAAATGTGTAGCTATTACTATTTATGACACAATATTCCTCTAGATGAGTGGACTATAATTTATTCGACTTTCTGACTTTGATGAATATTTAAGTTGCTACCTTCCCCCCACTATAATAAACATTTGTGTCAAGAACTTTTTGTAAATAAAATTGTATTTGTGTTTAGGGGCGCCTGGGTGCTCTGTTGGTTGGGTATCTGACTCTTAGTTTTGGCTCAGGTCATGATCTCAGGGCCCTTTTTGGCCTCTGCACTCAGCTCAGTCTGCTTGAGATTCTCTCTCTCCCTCCCTCTCTCCCTCTCTTTCTCCAAAATAAATACGTCTTTTAAAAAAAGAAAATATTAAAATTGTGTTTATCACTATGTTGTACACCTGAAAGAAATGTAATTTAGCCAACTATACTCAAATAAAAATAAAAATAAAATTAAAATGTTTCTAAGTTAATCATTAATTCCTTAGGCTAGACCCCTGGTAAAGAATTACAGGGTCAAAGCTTAGGCACTTTTTAATTTATTTGGGACACACACTGCCAAACCGCTTTCCTAGAAGGAGCATACCTGTTTAAATTCCCCCCCCTTTTTTTTCCCTTTAAGTAGGGTCCACGCTGGGCCTTGAGATCAAGACCTGAGCTGAGATCAAGAGTCAGAAGCTTAACCGACTGAGCCCCCCAGGCACTCCTACCTGTTTAAATTCTAACAGCATTGTGGGAGAGGGTCCGTTTCTCCATTTCCTTTCACACTGAAACTGGGTGAGAGTGTGACTTTGGTGAGAAGGACTATATTTAAAAACAGCCTGACTGGCCCCACATACTTCTCACCCGTGGAGGGACTCAGCTAACAGGTGAGTTGACCTTGAGACAATGCCAGTGAGATCTGGGATTTCCTCTTCAGGTAAACACTTTCGGTAGCTAACATGTTTCTGCCCTAACCTGACCCTTGTTATGTATCCCGAGAACCCCTGTGCTTCTTTTTATGGAATGTTCGCCCCACCGGTAATTACCTGCTTATCATCCATCCTCCCTGCTGGACTGCAAGCTCCACAGGACCTGGTCTCCTTCAGCACACTGAGGTCCAGCACAGAGCCTGGTAGGCAATGGGCATCCAGTGACCACTTGCAGTGGGAGAATCGCGGCTATGCATAAACATGCCCTCAGTTAAAAGCTATGAGCTGAATCATCCTCTTGTGGCTGTGGGGGTTTAAAAATGGAAAAAGTATTTCTTATATATGATCAAACAAGATAAGCAAGTTACAGGACATTCTGTACTTTATGATCCCAGGTCTGCAAGAGGGAGGAAGCAAGACAGAGAAAGAGGGAGGGAGGGGTAGCCAGAGAGCCAGAGACCATCACAGAGGTGGGGAGACCCAGGGAAAGACTTAAACCCTGAAATCTTAACAGTGGTCATCACAGGAAGGGTGATAAGGTTTCCTTTTTTGAGTGTGTCTGCATTTTCCAAAGACTATAATGTATGTGAGTTGGAAACATGTTTTATTACAATTATCTCAAATACTTTGAAGCCTATGTGGTATGAATGGTGATTCGGCAAATGTTACCTTATTCACGGAGCCCCTTGCATCAGCTGGAGCCACTTTATTTATGGGCCCTCTTTTCTTACCAGGGCTGTGATTTTTACTTTTACTTGAAGACCCAGGGTGGAGAGGGTACAGAAAAGCTCTCAAAGTTCCTAGCCGTCTTCCAGGCTGGGATTCCCCAAGCCAGCCAATCTCTTCGGGAAGGCGAGGGAATGATCTTACTGAATGAAGAGGGGATCTAAGGTCAGCATTAAATAGATGTGTTGCTTTTCCCAGAGTTGGCTGGAAAGATCAAGTGACTTCCTCTAAGCGAGAAGTTACAATTCAATGATTAACAGAAATTACTCACAGCTTTACAGGCTCCAGTTCCTATTCCCCCAAGCGCTGGCCTCATTACCATCTCTCCTCTTCAGGGAACCGCAGTCAGAGAGCCCAGTCCCCAGGGAAGAACAGCAGACTTGCAGTTTATATGGCGAGACAGGTACTAAGGGGAGGCGCAGGTGGGGAGGTGAGGGCAGGGGAGAGGGCGGGAAGGGGAGAAAGGGAGAAATGACAGCCTCTATCTCTGAGGGGCTTCTATTCTGTCCAGTATTTCTATTTACTGTTGAAAATTTCCCTCCTCCTACCTTCCTCCCCACTCCCCCCCCGCCCCCGTCCAGTGATTGTAGGATCCTATGGAGATAAATAAATAGTCCCTGGAAATACAGAATCCTGGCATTTTCTGAGCTCATATAGAAGGTAGAATTCTTTTCGTCAGACATGGTTTAGAATGTGTGTTTCTCTTTCTGCCTCAATTTCTGGGCCTGTGTGCATTAATCTCATCAAACACTGCCTCAATGCTCTGGCTAGTTGATCCTGGATCTTTTGCATACTGCCCTTGGCTCCTGGTATATAATGACTTACTTACTTGGTTTTGTATGGTAATTCACATCACAAATGATTATAATCCACCTTAGATGCCCTTTGGGGCTGAAGTGTGGTATATATTCATCTGTTCATTCATTTTTTTTTTTTTTCCTACAGGTTGGGTAAAGGGTAAGCTGCTCTGACGAAAGCCTAGCCCTTTTCTTTCTAATATACACCCCTCGATGTAAGTGCCACAGGCTGGCAGGTGAGCAGGGGGCTCTGCCCCAGGAGCTCCTTTGAAAAGCCAGTTTCCTGAGCGTTGTGGACCCACCATCGAATGGGGTGATGTCACTGGGTGATCCAAAGAGGGCCAGAAGCATGTGCATTTCAACTAGGCAAAGTGAAAGAGTGAAACTCCAGAGCAAACTGGTTATCTTTTTAAAAATAATAATAACTTTATTTTTTAGAGCAATTTTAAGTTCGCAGCAAAACTGGGCTGAGAGTACAGAAAGTTCCCATATACCCCCTCCCCCAACACATGCAGAGATTTCCTACTACCAACACCCTCCGCCAGAGTGGGACATTTGTTACAATTCATGAGCCTACATTGACACGTCATTATTATCCAAAGTCCATAATTTACATTACAGTTCACTCTTGCTGTCGCACATTCTGTGGGTTTGGACAAATGTATAATGACATGTATCCACCATTGTAGTATCATAATAGTCTCACTGTCCTAACAATCCTCTGTGCTCTGCCTATTCATCCCTCCCTCCCCTCTAATCCCTGGCAACCACTGATCTTTTTACTGTCTCCATAGTTTTGCCTTTTCCAGAATGTAATAAACTGGGAATCATACACTATGGAGCCTTTTCAGATTGGCTTCTTTCACTTAGTAATACGCATTGAAGTTTCTCCCTGTCTCCATCAGTCTCCACCTTGCAGATGGTACGTCATGAGACTTCTCAGCTCTCTATAATTGTGTGAGCCAATTCCTCATAATAAATCTCTTTATATACATGTCCTATTTGTTCTCTTTCTCTGAAGAACCCTGACTAGTATATCCCGAAATACAAATCCTCTGTAGAATCCTAGAAACACAGTATCCCCATTTTGAGCTCCTTTTCTGGACTCTAAGTTCCTTGAGGGTGGGAATTGTACCTTTATTTATTGGTGAATTCATTCAACTACACATTTTTTCCAAATAACATAATTTACCAGTAAGGATAGCAATAAAATAATACTTCTCATTTATTTAGTTTGTATGCTATGCCAAGCACTAATGAGCTATGTAATTTATTTATCTTATTCAATTTTCATACCACAAAAGATGAATGGATAAAGAAGGTGTGGTTCATATATACAATGGAATATTACTCAACCATCAGAAAGGATGAATACCTACCATTTATGTCGATGTGGATGGAACTCGAGGGTATTATGCTAAGTGAAATAAGTCGATCAGAGAAAGACAATTATCATACGGTTTCACTCATATGTGGAATATAAGAAATAGCACAGAGGATCATAGGGGAAGGGAGGGAAAACTGAATGGGAAAAAATCAGAGAGGGAGGCAAACCATGAGAGGCTCTTGACTCTGGGAAACAAACAAGGTTGCTGAGGGGAGGGGGGTGGGAGGATGGGGTAACTGGGTGCTGTGATGAGCACTGGGTGTTATACGCAACTAATGAATCATTGAACACTACATCAAAAACTAATGATGTAATGTATGGTGTTTAACAACAATAAAAAAAGTATTAAAAAAAACTAATGATGTACTATATGTTGGCTAACTGAATTTAAATTAAAAATAATAATAATCATACCAAACTGGTGAGAAAGGTAGTAGTATTCTCATTTTGCAGATTAGAAAAAGACAAGTTATTTGAGTAAAGATACACAGCTATAAGTGGTAGATCTAGAATCAGAAACCAAATCTGCCTGACTTCAAGTCTTACTCTTTTTTTTTTTTTTTTTTTTGCTATTAATACCCTCAGTATACAAAACGCAGCTTTTAAAGGTCAATTATCAAATGAAGAGGCTTGTCTAGATGATCTCAGCCAGTCCATCAAGCATTTGTTAAGTGCCTACTATGTATCAGACGATGTGCCAGGCGCTGGGAACACAAGGTTGAAAGGCATGATGTTTCCCTTAAGGGAAGGAGGCCAGTTAATAGACATTAACTTCACTAAGGTGAATGCCCTGGGAGAGACATGGGAGTACAGAGGAGGGGCCCATCCTGGCAATTCATGGAGGCTTTCTGAACAAGGTCCAATCTGACTTGAGTCTTGGAGGAGGAGTAGAAGGTAGACGGGTGGCAAACGTGGGGAGGATACTCTAGGGAGTCCAAGCATGAGAAAGGGCACACAGACATGAGGAGACATGGAGGGGACCCTCCTTCTCCTTTCCCACGGTTTATGTCCATGTGGAGGAAGTTCCCCTATCAATTCCTTCCCTTTCTCTCCCTTTACTAATCAGAGTGGCTTCTGATTAGTAAATCTGAGAAGAGTGATTTGAATATGCCTGATTCAGCTCTCTTTTCTTGTTAATGGTAGTGAGCTCCTTACTGGGAGCTCATGTTTGTCTCCTTCTGGGGTCCACAAAGAGAAAGTTCCCTTGTTTGCAAATAAAAGCCACTTTCTCTAGGGTAGACTTTATCTGTAATAAAGGGGGTATGTTGGTTTTTCACATGTGGTCTCCTTGTCATCTTACTTAATTGATTCAGAACTCTGGCAAGGAAGAAAGGTGCTCTGTAGTGGGCCTTCTAGAACACATGTAACGGGAATGTAAGGTGTAAAGTGAGAAGGGCAGAAGATAAGTTTCAACAGATTTGGAAGAGTCAGCTCATGGACTGCCTTTGTCTTAAAGGCCATGGATGGGATCCCTCTGACTTTGGTTTTAAGGTGGGGAGTAACCCACTCAATTGCATTCTATAGATTAGTCTCTCTGGCAACAGTGTAGAACATGGATGTTGGCGGGATGACAGAAACAAAGTCAAAGGTGGAGAGACGAATCTGTAAGTTACTACAGCTGTGTGTATCAGGGAAGGTGAGTTATGTCGGGGACAAAGCATAGAGGATGATCCAGTAGATGGCTGGGAGACCACATCGGTGAGATTTAATGATAGTTCACTTGTGGTGGAATGTATTATAATAGTCTGGGATGAGTCCCGGTTTTCTGACTTCAGTAACTGAGTGGATTATAATGCCGGTTACCAAGAGAGGAAATAGGAAAACAGTCTGGTTTGGGGAAGGTGAGGCCATGATGCATGTAGTTTGAGCCATGCTGATTTTTATGTTCGGGATCTCCAGGTGAGATGTCCAGGAGCTTACAGTTGGGAAGGGATCTCAAGCCCAGTGGTGATGTTCGTCAGTCTGGAAGATTTCAGTTTGGAAGCCATCCAGCCTCCCTTCCAGGGAGGGGAAACTTAAAATCATGACTGTGTGAGGTAGAGTAGGAAAATAAAACAGTGGGCCAGAAGGAAACCCTTTGGGGAGGGCAAACATTTTAAGAAGTTGGCAGAGGAGCAAGACCCCAGGAAATAGGATAGAAAGGAATGATCAGACATGCAGGAGGAGAATTATGAGAGATGTCCAAGATGTAGAGAATTTCAGGAAGAAATGAAGTCAAACACAGCAGAAAAGCCCAGTTAGACTAGGGGTGTCCAGTGACAATTTGGAGGTAATGCCCTTGAAAGCAGTTTGAGTTGAGTGTCATGGTCAGAGGCCAGATGCAGTGGGTTGAGAAGTGGGAAGTGAAGACCCCATGTAGAGGGGCTATTTTCAAGATGCTTGGCTGGAAAACCAAGGGGACGTCAAGAGAGACTTTCTCCTCTAAAAGTGAGTCTTAATGTAGGGCTGAGGGCAAGAAAGTAAATTTATAGAAGAAGGGGCATTATGGATGGAGCAAGGCCCCAAAGAGGAAAGGAGATAATGAATGAAAAGCTGACATGGGGGTAGAGAGTAGGCTATGTGCATGCGTGCGTGCATGCCACAGGGGGTGGTGGTTCTCTTGAACAGAAGAGATGTCGTCTTCCCTGAGACCCTGAAGATGAGGGAAGGGTGTTTCCAAATGAGGTAAGCATTGTTTCGCCGTTGAAGTAGCTTTTGGTGAAGGCTGAAGTTCATGCCCATGGCCTCAATTTTTTTGGTGAAACGGGAGGCAAAGCTACCTGCTGACATGGCATTGGGACTTGAGAAAAGCTTGGAGGTTTGTCATGAACACCAGGCAGAATAGGAGAGGAGACTCTAACCAAGGAAACGCTTATCTACACCAGAGTTGGCCTGGCTACAGAGGACCGAAGACAGGAGTTTTCCACAGACCGGGTGCAAATGGCAAGAGTGAGCTCCGTGGTGTCTGAATTATTAGCGGTGGCAGGGAGGGCATGAAAGAAATGGATACACAGGAGGTCGTCAGCAGGTGGTGGTTTTGTATAGTGACCCAGCTCTGCAACAATAACTAATATTTGAACAGCTCTGTACGTTTGGGGAAATGTTTTTGCAGACATAGTTCATTGGGTTTTCAAAGCAGCGCTGCGAGGCATATTTACTATACTCCTGCTCTGCAGAGACCAAGTGAGCCTCCCAGAAATAGGCCCTCACTCAAGGTCAGCCAAGTGGCCAAGGCAGGACTTCAAACCATAGTTTTGGTCTCCAGGCCTCATACACACATACAGTTGGATATTTCAAGACGTCAGTGATTCAAGTCAGAAATAAAAACATATACCATGGGTTGCTTTTTCTAAGAGTGAGGATGAGTCTTTTCTTCTCTCCCTGTGACCCTAAGTATGGGGCAGCCAGATGGCTCACTGATGTGATCATGGCCCACAGTGGTCCACGCGCACCCTGTGTTCTTTCACACCCACCCGCTACTCTTCTGCCTACAAGATTCTCCCGGTGGATGTCTCCCTGGCCAGTTCCTACATCTTTCACAACTCCCCCACCACCTTTCTTTCCACAGACTAAGCCAAAGATGCTATTTTGTGCTCCTAATAGTACCCCAGGCTCTTCCCTTATTCCATCACATTGAAATTGTGGCCCATACACCTGTCTCTCTCACTAGATGGAGAGTCCTCTGAGACCAGGAACTGAGTTATGTCTCTTTCCATCTCCATACAAAGTGCCTGGCACAGTGCTTGGTGCAAATATGGGTCGGTCACCTGCAAATATGGAAACTATGACCCTGTGGCATGACTCCCCGTGGAAACCAACTAAGAACATCAGTTAGTCCTTCACACAGTCCGACTTAACTGTTTTTTTGCTGAGAAGGCAAGATGTGGCAGAAGTATTGAGGGGCAGATAATGAGCAAAGGCTTTCCTTCCTTCCCCCAGACTTGTCTTCTTGTTCACATTTGAAGGTCTAGTATTTACATCTATCCAGAACCTGACCACTTTTCCCCACCTCTACCACTGCTACTGGTCCAAACCAACATCATCTCTAGCCTGGACTATTGCAATAGCCTCCTCATTGGTCTCTCCGCTTTACCCTTCCCAGGGGACAGCCTGTTCCCCACACAGCACCAGAGTGATCCTGTTACGGTGCAGGTCAGATGAAGTCGCTCCCCAGCTCAGGAGCTTCGATGGCTTGTTTTCTCATGCTGGTAAAAGCCAAAATCCTTTCAAATCCTTTCCGTGCTCTAGGGGATCTGGCCCTTGCAAACTCGTCGACCCGCCTTCTATTCAGCTACACTGGTATCCTCTGCTATTTTTTAAGGCACCAGGCCCACTCCCTCCTCAGGACCTTGCATGGCCTTCCCCTGCCTGGAATTTTCCTCCTCCTGACTTCATCATCCCTCTCTTCTTCTTTGCTCCCTTAGCTCTTTGGACTCGGGCATGTCCTTGGCATCACCACTGGCTCTCCATCACACATTATAACTTCTGACTCCTAACCCCTGACAGGGGCATCTATCCCCTGCTTTATTTTTCTACTTAGCACTCAACGCTGAGTGGAATACCACACATTGTACTTACTTGTTTATTTTCTGCCTCCCCCAGTGGGGCACGACTTAGAACCGTCTGGTCCATTTCTGTATCCCTCACGGGGAATGGCATCTGGCAGAGTGGGCACTCCATGAATATTGAGTTGAATGAATGATTTCAGATTCCTGTCTGACCCCTTATCTCCTGGTTGAAAATGGATGATTCTCCAATGGTTTCATACCCATTAATTTGACTTGTTTAATTAAAGTATATTCTTGTCAGAAGCAGAGAGCTGGTTTATACTCTGTGCCCATTGATTAACGTGGAGTGACAGCCCTCATAACTCAGCTGCATCTGTCCTTTGTCCCATCCACTCCTCAGCTCGTCCCCGCCCCACCACTGTTTCCTTGGCCTCCCTCTGCCTGTCCTGTTGCCTTATCTCGGGAAAACCTCATCACTCCTGGAGAAATTCTGCCTTTCCACCAGCTTCTGCTGATTTCATCCTTGCCTTTTAATCAGATAAAAGGAGGTGGGGGTGGGAGTGGAGAATGTACTCAGACCATCATACATCATTTTATGGAAGAGAAAGCCTGACATTTTCATTGGCAAATAAATCCTGGAGTTCTGGGACTGGAGGGGACTTAAGAGGTCAGCTCATCCATCTTCACACCTGTGGGCAGTTCTGTATTGAAAAACCAGCCCCCTCAAATGCAACTGTCAAGCCTTTTCTCTGACTATTCTCTAAGAAAGCTAGCTACTTCTCTGACCTCCTTTGATAAGACATTTTAGTATCTTAGTGGAAAATATAGAATTATTATGGAAGCACTTGAATAGATAGAGCCCGAGGCAGGAGGCTGGGCTGGGCTCCGAGGCCAGGCCACACTGGGTTTGAATTTTGAATCGACCCCTGATGAACTGGGTGACCTTGTGCAAGTGAACGTCCAAAAGAGAGATACTTATCAAGTCCTGAGGACTTTTTTTTTTTTTAAAGATTTTATTTATTTATTTGAGAGAGAGAATGAGAGACAGAGAGCATGAGAGGGAAGAGGGCAGAGGGAGAAGCAGACCCCCGCTGAGCAGGGAGCCCGATGCGGGACTCAATCCCGGGACTCCAGGATCATGACCTGAGCCGAAGGCAGTCGCTTAACCAACTGAGCCACCCAGGTGCCCATGTCCTGAGGACTTTATATTCTTATGTGTGTGTGTGTAAATAATAAGTGTATATGCCCCACAGAGGCTGTTTCTCTTCTTCCTTTCTTCTATTCCTCTCCCCTCGCCTGCCCAAATGCATTTCATGTTTAAGGAACCAGCCAAGTCTTCATTATAGAATTTTCAAGTCCAAGAGAACCTCCCAGCCGGGTGATGTCCCAAACATTTGCAGAGGACTATCGCTAAATCATTCCCGTTTGAACATAAATACAGTCGATTTAGAGGACGGACGATGCAGGCTATGGAGACTGTATTGGAATCCCAGCTTCAAAGTGTATCTGCTGAGGGGGGCGCCTGGATGGCTCAGTCGGTTAAGTGTCTGCCTTTGGTTCGGGTCATGGTCTCGGGGTCCTGGGATCGAGCCCCGCGTTGGGCTCCCCTCTCCGCGGCAAGTCTGCTTCTCCCTCTGCCTCTGTGATATCTCTCGCTTTCACTCTCTCCCAAATAAATACATAAAATATTTAAAATACATATATAAATAAATAAAGTCAATGAGGTGCTTCTAAGTCAGTGGGAGGGGTTGATGTTTATTCTGCTAAAGAGAAGGGGTGAACGGGGCTCAGAGAGGTGGGGGTAGAAGGAGCAGTCTGTAGGAGGGGCTGAGGGTGGGAACCGGTCCTTACTGTGTAAACGCTGGATGCTGGCGTTCATTTCTCCAGCCTGAAACAGGGCAGGCTGCCCCTCCCCAGGGCGGTGGTATCCTGGGTGGAAGAGGGGTGACAAGGGGAGCCATAGAACTCAGGGGGCAGTGTCGCTCAGTTTCTGTGGGTCTTCAGTACACATCTCTCCAGAAGTACAAGGGACAGGGAGGGAGGGCTGTGTGATTTCAATCTGTGAAAAAGCCATAGCGGGTCACCCTGACCTATCCAAATAAGGAGCTTGATTTGAGCCTAACAATGGTGTTAATAGCGTTGTCGAAGTGCTCGAAGAACGTTTTCATTTAGCCTGCAGACAGTTTTTTTAATTGTAAAACAAAAATTATAATGACTGTTGTCAAAAACATTAAAGAAGATTGAGCAAGAGAAAATGTTGGGAGACTACGACTGTATTACAATTCATCATGAAAGAGAAAGCCTGCTTCATATTGAAGGTGCCCCTGGCTGTTGAACACCCAGATGATTCCTGACACGGATCTTAGGTGTAATTGTTTTCTACACTAAAAGGTGGAGATGGGCCATTTAAAAATAATAATGCGATTCCAGTTACCAGGTCAGGTGACCGAGCCTGAAAAGTCCTTCCACGAATTGTTATGCTCTACTGAGACACCCAATTTGCTTTAATAATGTTTCAACTTTTAGATTGTGAAATATGAAGGCTAGCTGCTTTCTGAGAGCATTTCTGAATGGGTTCCTGAAATACTTGGGAGGACAGCAGGAGGAACGGGATCCTCCGGCTCACTCCCCAAGCCCCTGACACAGGGGCTCTCTTTCCTTCCGTTCCTACAGCCACCCCCAGGACCTACGAACCTAGCCCCTGCATCCTGCAGTTTCCTCTTTATGGGACAGTTTCTCCCTCTCCCAGTCTCTTGGTGGTTGGCTTCTTATCCAGTAAGTTCATGATTAAATATCATCCCTTAAGAGAGCTTTACTAGGGGCGCCTGGGTGGCTCAGTCGGTTAGGCGTCTGCCTTCGGCTCAGGTCATGGTCCCAGGGTCCTGGGATCGAGCCCCGCATCGGGCTCCCTGCTCCGCGGGGAGCCTGCTTCTCCCTCTGCCTCTGCCTCTCTCCCTGCTCATGCTCTTTCTCTGTCTCTGTGTCTCAAATGAATAAATAAAATCTTAAAAAAAAAAAAAAAAAAAGAGAGCTTTACTGACAACGTCGTCTGTGACTCCAGCTTGCAGTATGCTGGTGTTCCAGAGCACGCATCAGCTTATTTCATGCTTGTTCCCTTGTCCGTGGGAGAGGCTACTAGACTCTAAGATCCGTGAGGGCAGATGGACAGGGTCCATGCCTGTTTCATTCCTCATTATGGCCCTTAGCATCTAGCACACAGGCTGTCATCTAGTGGAAACCCAGCAAATATTGGTTAAATGAGAGAAATAAAAGTTCAATATTTCCTTTTAATTTATCACACATCTATAGAAAATATACTAGAACATGGGTCCTACATAGATCTATGTAGGAAATTCATGCAACCTATTTAGCTGAAGATGGGTGGCTTTTGACCTTGGGTCATTCAAGACCCAGAATAAGATTGTCAAAATGTATTACTCAGTGACATCAGTCTTAGCAAAAAAAAAAAAAAAAAATATATATATATATATATATATTTGTCATGTCTCCTCAGGCAAGGCAACAGAAGCAAAAATAAACAAACATGACTGCATCAAACTAAAACGATTTTGCACAGCAAAGGAAACCATCAACAAAAACAGGAAGGCCACCTACTGAATGGGAGAAGATATTTGCAAACAATACATCCAATAAGGGGTTGATCCGAAATATAAAGAACAACAAAAAACCCCCAAACAACCTAGTTAAAAAATGGGTAGGGGATCTGAATAGATATTTTTCCAAAGACATACAGATGGCCAACAGGCACATGAAAAGATGTTCAACATCACTCATCATCAGGGAAGTGCAAATCAAAACCACAACGAGATACCACCTACATCTGTCAGAATGGGGCTAGTATCCAAAAAGACAAGAAATAACAAGTGTTAGTGAGGATGTGAAAAAAAGGGAACCCTCGTGCACTGTTGGTGGGAATGTAAATTGGTGCATCCACTCTGGAAAATAGCATGGAGATTCCTCAAAAAAATTAAAAATAGAACTACTGTACGATCCAGCAATTCCACTTCTGGGTATTTATCCAAAGAAAAGGAAAACACTAATTCAAAAAGATATATGCACCCCTATGTTCATGGCAGTATTATTTATAATAGCCAAGATATGGAAGCAACCTGTCCATCGATAGATGAGTGAATAAAGAAGATGTGGTACACACACACACACACACACACACACACACACTGGAATATTATTCAGCCATTAAAAAAAGAAATCTCGCCATTTGTGACATGTGTAGACCTATAGGGTATTATGCTAAGTGAAATAAATCAGACGAGAGAAAGACAAATACTGTATGATTTCATTTATATGTGGAATCTAAAAAACAAAACAATGGAAATGCACTCATAGATACAGAGAACAAACTGGTGGTTGTCGAGGGGAGGGGGGTAGAGGGATGGCTAAAATGGGTGAAGGGGATTAAGAGGTAAAAAACTCCAGTTATAAAATGAGTAAGTCACAGGGATGTAATGTACAGCATAAGGAATACAGTCACTAATATGTAATAACTTTGTATGATGACAGATAGTAACTAGACCTATCATGTTGATCATCATATAATGTATAAAAATATCAAATCACTGAGTTGTACACCTGAAACTAATATCATACTGCCTGTCGATTATAATTCAATAAAGAGGGTATTACTCAACTAAATACAGTTTGATTTAAGGCTCATCTCCATTTGAGTGGTTGAGGACAGAGCTTTTTTACTTTTAAAAGAGAAATGAAGGACACCTCGGTGGCTCAGTTAGTTAAGCATCTGCCTTCAGCTCAAGTTATGATTTTGGGGTCCTGGGGTGGAGCCCCACATCGGGCTCCCTGCTCAGCGGGGAGTCTGCTTCTCCCTCTGCCCCTCCCCCCCCGTTCATGCTCTCTCTCTCCTCTCTGTCTCTCAAATAAATAAAACGATAAAAAAAAGAGAGCAAAATGAAAATGCCCTCACCTTGGGCCCTTCATATCTACAAAGCTAATATCTTATACAGCATGGGGACAAAAAATCATGGTCCCTTTCCTTTCCTTATAAAACTGTGAAAGGTAAAGATCAAATCTCAGACTCTTAATAACAGCTGGATTACGAATCCATTGTGTGCCAGGTACTGGGACAATGCTACAGAGTCCTTGGCATAGTAATTCTCATTTTACTAATGATGAAAATGAGGCCAATCAAAATTAAATAACTTACCCCAGCCTCCAGACTTAGCAAGTGGCATGGGGCAAGATCCAAAGCCAGGTCTGTCCAATGCCAAAACTCGTATACTTAGCCCTATAACAGATAAACAGTCCAGTTGTGAACAGCATCGTCTGAGCCTGCACCACACAGAGCCAGCAACGAGCATCCTAGGACACAAGTAAAGAAAAAGAGAGCTGTCTAGGTTGTTACCTTTCCTTGGAATATGTCATCACAACACATACAACACATCCTGAAAATGCACCCAGCAAAGGCAAGGGTGACCTTTCTGAGTAATTAAATGCAGAAGAACAAGAGAATGAGATAACAGGAGTAGGTAGGCAGATTGGAAAGCCTTTGAAAAGGTGAATATAGTTCACTAGATTTTTAAGGAGAGGAGAAAGAGGGATGGAGGAAGGGAGCCCAGGAGTGTGGTTTCCAGGGTGGTCCTTCCTGGCACCTTCAATACCATTAAATGGATGGCCTGAAATAGAGCCAGGAAGGATGAGATGGATGGTCAGGCTATCATGTGACCCAAGTAATAGCCAACATTGGCTGTGAGCTTCTTGAGGACCCAGGGCAGTGACCTTCAGCAGATGAGTAAACCTTCTTTCCTCTTTGCTGTTGTGAATAATGAGCTCCACTGTGACAAAGGGACACGGGGCTGACGTCAGTAGTTGCTGGCACTTTCTCTGGAGTAGGACCCATGTGAGTATGTCCTCCCAGACTGTGCCACCCACGCTGAAGTCATTAGAGTTTATATTTAGAATGAGGTGAAGGAGCTTCTGTGCCCTTATATAACTGTGGGTTCCAGGTTAATCTCCCGAGCTTGCTACAGAGGCCAATGAATATGAGGGACTTTTTTGCAGAGAAGGTTCCCAAAGAGATAATATCTGAAGGAATATCGTAATGATACTTGGGGAACGTTCCTGTATATGTAGCTGGGTTGGAAATATAGGAAACTGTAGATTGAGTTCTAACAAAGGGAATTTGGTTCCTACTGCTGAACCATTTGGTTCCTGTTGTTCCTCCTATTAGGAAGACTCCATAAGTCTTTCTAGAGGACAAGCGCTTCCTCCTCTCGAAAGTGATACCACAAAAAAAGATCTCAGCTTCAGCTAGGAGGATTAACTCTTTCTGGTTCGGAACATTGAATTCTGCCTGATGTTAAGACAAGGAAACACAAATTTATGCTGCCTCCCTGTGCCCTCCCTTCCTCCCCCAGGGTGGGCTCCAGATGAATGAAAGTATGATTCATTTATTCTGTTGAATTCCTTCAAACTCTATTGGCTCTCTTTGTGTATATTCTTATTGGACCATGCTGTGATATTTAGTATGTGCTTAAGGTGGATATCAAAGAAAGCACCTGCTTATTGCCGGCATTTAATACAAGTATCTAATCAAGTTCAGGTTACCGTGCTAATTATCATCCTGTTCTATAAAGTTTAATAGTATTCTACTGCTATTAGTGATTATGTATTCATTCAACTGCTCAGAGGAAAAAAAAAACATTAAATCTGGTTGTGTAAGGTGAATTGTTTTGATTCATCTAACCGTTAGATTTGATCATAAAATGTTTGTTAGAGTAAGATATACAATTCTGGTTTGAACTAGTATCTTTAGTGAGCCCACCATCCACCATAAATTTTCACGAGTCTCTTACCTTCATAGTCTGTCTTGACCATGAATTACATTTATCTAAATTTGTTGTTAAAAATACCACATTTTAAGAATTTTCTCTCTGCATCAAGTTCATGAATGCTTTTTGGAAACTTTCTCTTCATAAGGGGTATGTTGAAAAAGGTACCTTTTCTCCCTCGCAGAGAAAATGAGAGTGGCCAGACAGGAACACTTTCAAATACTTGCTAGTGAACCCGCAGATGTCCCAGCATCCACACCCATTCTCTGCTCCTTCCCTCCCAAGACAGCAGATGCACATTCCTCCTTCCCTCCAACAAGACTGCTCTCCTTGTACTCTGAATCTCAGCCTCGTCATCCTCCGGCGACCTCCGCCTGGACTTGCTTCAACTCCCTCCATGTAACCTGTCACTTCCTTCAGTACTTAAATATCCTCCAAGTTTCTTGTGTTTATAAAATACCCCCCACCTTGACCCAGTGCCCAACCATCCACCCCTGGCTCCATCTTTGCCTCACATTTGCTGCTGGACTTCTTGAAAAGCCATCTGTCTCCATGTCCTCACCAACCAGTCGCTGCACACCCCACTGCAGGCTAGCTCTGCTCCTTCTACCCTACTGAGCTGGCTTGTACCTTTGACCTCCCCGTGTTAAATGCACTAGAGCCACCTTAGCCCTGAGTTTCTTGGCTACTTGGCCACATTTGTTACCACTGACAGTTCCTTCCATGTTGAAGCGGTCTCTTACTTTGGTTTCTGCAAAGCAACCTCATTGCATGGGCTCCTTCCATGTTTCTTTGTTGGGTCCCCTTCTTCTGCTTGACCTTCTAATGTTATTGAGGTTATTGTGCCTGGTTCTTTTTTCACTCAACACATATTCCCTGAGCCACCTCTATCAGTGCTGTTATTAACATCTGTATTCCAAATCTATATCCCCGTGCCCCCCACCCATTCAAATGTATTTCTCACACACTGATCTTAACCCTTCAAGCCACTGAACACATTCTTCAGTGTCTTCCCATCACTCTTAGGATAAAACTGAACCTCCTTACCTTGCACACTCCAGCCTCGGTCTCTTCCCAGACTCCTCCCAGTATTCCATATTCCCACCGTGTTAGACCTCCTTCCTGGTCTTTAATGGCCCATGCTCCTTCAACTCTCGACTTCCTCCATCCAGTTCTTTCCATCTAGAACCTTCTTCTACTGGCCCGCCCACCTGTCACCTTCAGATCTGTGATGAACGTTGCATCCTTTTGGGAGACCTTTCCTCCCCACCAGGCTAAGTTCGGTCCCACTGCCTTGTGACCCCATCACATTTCTGTATGTTTCCTATGAAAATATTCGCTATACTTTATTGATATTCCTGTTTAATTGCTCACTACTCTATCCCACCTCCTAGCCCAATGCCCAATATACACTAGAGTCTCACAACTACTAGTTGAATGAACAAATTTACCTAAAATATGGTAATTGCATGAACATTCATATCTAAGAATTTTCACATTCCTTCTGGAAGGCAGTCCGTGTGCAGTCTCCCATTTGCTAATCCACCACTAATTCCAAACCAACTTGTTCATCCAAAAACAAGTAGACTCTTTTAGAAAATTGTGGAGGAAAAGGCTGCAACACAAAATGATAGCTGTGTTCTTCTCCTGTTGTTGAAAAGGTCTCTAACATCTGATTTGAATAACGCATGGCTTGTATTCCCTTTTGATTTGCCTGCTAATTTGCACATATACTCTGCAACCTGCTTGGAGTAGTATGATTAATGGCTGATCATGAAAACACTGTCCTTTAAACATTTAAAAATGACTATACCTCTGGCTTTATTAACTCTTAGACCTAGGTTTTTCCAAAGGAGGGGGAAATACTGTGACTTCTAATGGAAAAGCAGGATTAACTATGCACACACTAGAGCTTCCTAGAAAAAAAAAAATCGGGAGCATACTAATTTCATATAATTGAAAAAAAAAATCTTTTCGTATACCTCCTTCTGGGTGAGACACATGTAATTGGAATAAGGGTCTTCCTGGGGCCAGTCACGATGTTCATCTGTCTAAATGAATCTTGCCCTACTGATTTTTTAGTCCTGCCATTTTGTAAATATATTTGCCTGATGTTTTCTCTCTATACATCAGGACCCCATATAGTGGGAAATAGCCTAAGACCAACACGACGCTTTGTGAGAGGCCACAGATGACATTCACTAACCCATCAGAATGTGAGGACTCTCTCTGGTACCCCACACCACCGAGAGCGCTATGCTGCCCACGCGGAAGGGATGGGGGCGTGTGCACATGATGGATTTTATTTGGGGGATGTTGGTTTGTGTATCTCGTTGTTGAGCCTAAAATAAATGGCCAGGAATGGAGCGGTGGAGATTTAAACTCAGTCAAAAGGAACATTGCAGGCAGGATGCATCACCGCCAGCCTGGTCGAGAGGCGAGATTTTCTAAAGACAAGGGAGGGAGCAGATGACCTTTCCAGAGCCCTCCAGTCGGCAGATTTTATGATTCCGTGCACGTCCTCTGTCTAGACATGAAGTGTGGATGCTCTTGCTTTTATTGCCGTAGCATGGGGAAAAGCATAATCGCTCCACCTACAGTCTGATCGGGGAAATTACTCAGCTTCAGCCAGAAAAAACAAAAGCAAACAAACAAAACTGGGGAGAAGAAAACCCGCTGGGAAGAAGGTAATTTCAGTCTCTGATAGAGAATATTCCCTCCAAATTACATGTACTTTTACTTCAGCCTTTTAAAATAATTGTCATTTTAATACCTGGGTTTTGCACAGTTATCAGTCTTCACTCCTATATTTGGCATCTAATCTAAGACCGTTGCAGGAGAAAAGGAAGAGATGGGAAATTTGGCTCTTCCTTTGACGAGGGAGGAACAAAGACCTGGAGGGGTAAGTTAGCTGCCCCATGTCAAGACCCAAGGGTCTGACTACCCAGTAGACAGGAGTGCAGGTGTCTACACATTTGAGACTGAGCCAACATTGCAGTACTGTCATCAAAGATTTGACCTCAAGTCCTCTCTCCTTCCATTCACATGTCGCGCTACTCACTCCTTTATATTTCAGGCAGCCTCAAAGTATACCTTGTCCCACATCTGGCCACCTCCCCTTCCTTACCTCTGTCTAGAACTTACAAACTTCCTTCCAGTTCCATCACTTTCCAGATCTTACCAGGCTCAGGTCACAGCAGCCCCATTATTCTTTCTCAGACACACCGAAGACCTGCCCGGCATGCTTCCCTTTCAGTTGCACTCATGGCTGCACCCTCTTTCCATCCGGGTCTCTGCTCAAATGTCACCCCCTCACAGAGGGCTTTCTCAGCTACCTTATCTAAAACAGCACCCCGGGAGTTCTTCATTCAACACCAATGAAATGTATTTTTAAACTTGTATTTATTCTGAAGGGTAATACATCTACTGAATGTTGCATGAGGCGCAAAGCCTTCCTCAACCTGCTGGGCATCCAGCTCTCGTGCCAGATGGTCGCTGACAGGGAGTCTTCCTTGTGTGACACCACCTAGTGGCTGCAGGTCTGAATTACGGAACCAAAGGAGGAAGACAGGAAGAGGAAGAGAGGAAACACTTCCCTACCACTTTGAGTCCTCATTCTTGGTCCCAGCTAAATTCTAAGACTGAGCCTAACATAAGTCTTTCTCTATCAATAGGCACCGAATTTCTAATTACTACTTAAGTAGCTGGAAGCTTGGCATCCCTAAGGGAGTGGAAACTTCCTGTGCCAGCTCTTAATCTGGAAGTCTGATAAACAAATTCCTTCACTTCCTATAGGATGGTACTGGGAACAATAGGATTTTGCGGGCGCCTGGGTGGCTCAGTTGGTTAAGCGACTGCCTTCAGCTCAGGTCATGACCCTGGAGTCCCTGGATCGAGTCCTGCATCGGGCTCCCTGCTCGGCAGGGAGTCTGCTTCTCCCTCTGACCCTCCCCCCTCTCATGTGCTCTCTCTCAAATAAATAAATAAAATTAAAAAAAAAAATAGGATTTTGCAAGGATTGCCCATAACTACCCAATAAGTAATTACAAACTCATCAAGGGACTACTTCTTCTATAACTCCAGCTCTGCAAGAAAGTTTACATTTGGAGCTGACTGCACGATATCATTAGCATAGTTGCTTTAGAGGGAATTTGAACACCTGCTTTAGTGATGGTTTGTCTTTCTCTCAACCTTCTCACCAGTTGCCATGCTGCCTGTGAACTCACAATGGGACATTGAATAACTCAGCTTCTCTCTTTGGACTTGCTTCTTCTGCAAATAAAGGGTTGAACTCATGATCCCTAGTGTCCTTCCTAGGCCTAATATTTTGTGATTCCATCTAGAAGAAGGGTTACGATGTTAGTCATTCACCCCTGCAAGTGAATTCATCCTAGAGGCCTTAACCTAGAGAAAGAGACTGATTGTAGTGGGAGCTGAGCAGTTTTAAGAGCCTCATCACCTGAGGGAAGTAAAATAACAGATAAAAGGGCTTTGGTTCGCAGGTTTGAAATGAATGATAAGAAGGACAACCACTTACTGAGGGCCAACCAGCCGGCACTTTGATCAATGTTCTGTCAGTTCCTCTACCTTACAGCAGTGTATCCTAGCGCAGAACCAAAGGCTGTGAAATTAAACAGACCTCAGTTTAAATCCCGAGTTCAAATCCTGACTTTGCCATGCTTGCTCCGTGACTTTGCACAGATTACCTTCACTTTCCCAGTGGAGGTGGGTGGGGTGGAATTGGGGTGCAGAACCCTTTTAAAACCACTATCTCATTTTCAGAGTTCCACTTTTCCCCCATCAATGCCGCAACTTTAACAGACAAAACTCAGTGATGGGGAATTCAACTTGCTACCAGCACAATTCACCTTGACCTGCATTTCAGAAATTTGGCCCTACAACTATAGGAGATAAGAGTTTATTTTAGGGCAATCATAGAAGTATTTGGGTTCCTTAACTGGACCCTGAACTGGGAATTTAAAGTCACGAACTCAGCATCATCTTTGCCTAAGTTCCTTAGCACACTTAGAAGCAATCAACCAACCCCTTAACCTCAGCTTCCACTAAAATGTTCTATGCCACAAATACTTGGTCCTCCAGAGCCTTGCCTTCTGCAGGCCCTTGATTACAGGTAACTACAAATGATCATTTAAGTATCTGTTTTGCTACTGCATATCATGGACTTCCAATATCCCCTTTTGTTTTGGAAACAGGGTCATTAATGACTTTAAAGCTAATCAAATCAGAGAAGCAATTGCAGATTAACACAGCACTATTTCGGAGAACGGATTCTTTTTTTAAAAATTTTTTAATTCGGGGCGCCTGGGTGGCTCAGTTGGTTAAGCGACTGCCTTCGGCTCAGGTCATGATCCTGGAGTCCGGGGATCGAGTCCCACATCGGGCTCCCTGCTCGGCAGGGAGCCTGCTTCTGCCTCTGACCCTCCCCCCTCTCATGTGCTCTCTCTCTCTCATTCTCTCTGTCTCAAATAAATAAATAAAATCTTTAAAAAAAATTTTTTTTTAATTCAAATATGGTTGACACCCATTAGCTTCAGGTATCCAACATAGTGATTTGAAAAGTCTCTAGCGATCCTATTCTTAAGATTCTGACCACCAGAACCACTATCAGAGTCAAATCCTTTATCAGGTTTCCATCAAGGAAGCAAGGATTTGACCACAGGTAACTGGGAAAGCTGGTCACACAGTGTATATGAGGTGACCGATTCTCTGTCTGGTGTTGGGATCTGAAGTTTGCGGAGGAGGAAGTCAGGAAGAAAAGATAAGCGAGGTGGGCATCAGGGGGTGCCAAAAGCCAGCCAAGAACTTGGGAGGCTCTGCTGGAAATCGTGATGGCAGACTGGCACCTCTGTCGTCCTCTCACAACTTTGAGACGGAGGGCGCGTCAGAGGCTTAACCACACACATCGGGCCCAGAATCTGGAGAAGCTGAAGGGCCTGAGAGGGGAGCTGTGGTTGCCATGGGCCCAGATGCTGCTGTGGGCCAACCACGTGAGCCAGCAGGTGAGTGACAACATGACTGGGCGGCAACAGGGCTTCACAGACGGCGCCATCTTTCCAAGCAGGGAGAGTAAGGTAGGTGCCCCTCCATTTCTGCCTTCTGGATCTGCTGCCGAACGACGTGGTAGCCAGGCTAACCTAGAACTCTGTAGCAAAGTACTTCTGGGAAACCCAGTTCTGGCTTGGCTAAGCTCACATAATACAAGACCACCATATCACTGGTCACTGAAGAAATCTCCCTGGAAATAGAAAATACTTGGAATGGAATAATAATGAAAATGCAACATATCGAATTTTCTGGCAATCACAGCAGGCCTTAGAGGGAATTTTGTGGCTTTAAATGTTTATATTTTTAAAGGAAAAAAAAATTAAATCAATGATCTGAGCTTCTGCCTCAAGAAGTTGGAGGAGGGGAGAGGGAGGGAGCAGAAGAAAGAGAGGGAGAGGAGGAGAGTGACAGAGAGATCAACTTAAACCAGAATAAATAAAAGGAAAAAGAGGAAGAAATTAACAAAACTGAAGACAAGCAATAGAGAAAAATCAACAGAGCCAAAAGTTGGTTCTTTAAAAAAGATCCATTACATGTATATTCTCTCAGCTATACTGAGCAAGAAAAGGAAGAAAACAAATTATCAGTATCAGGAACTAAAAAAGAAACATCAGGACAGATCCTATAAGCATTGAAAGCATAATAGGGGAATGGTACAGACAACTTTATGGCAACAAATTTAAAGACTTAAGTGAAACAGAACAAATTTCTTGAAAAACAGTGTATCAAAACTGACGGAGAAATAAAAATATGAATAGCCTTGTATCTATTAAGAATCTGAATTCATCATCAAAAATCTTCCCACAAAGATAAGTTCAAGCTTGCTTTGGGACAGGCAAAGACTTCTTAGGTGGGACACAAAATGCAGTAATTATGAAAGATGTAAATTGATAAATCGGTCCTAATCAAAATTAAGTAATTTTTCTGTTTTTGATGAAAAAAACACAAGGGAGCGCCTGGGTGGCTCAGTCCATTAAGTGCCTGCCTTTGGCTCAGGTCATGATCCCGAGGTCCTGGGTGGAGTCCCTCATCAGGCTCTCTGCTCAGTGGGGGGGTCTGCTTCTCCCTCTCCCTCCCATTCCCTCTGCTTTTGCTCTGTCAAATAAATAAATAAAATCTTTTTAAAAAAAAACCCCACAATTAAGGACATGTAAAGGCAAGCTACAGATTGGAATAAACATTTGTAATACATATATCTGACAAAGGACTTGTGCCAATATGTAAAGAATTCTTATAAATCAATAATAGAAAGAAAAGCAACCTGATCTAAAAAGTGGCCAAACAACTTGAACAGATGCTTCACAAAAGAAATGCAAAACAGCCAAAAAGCATGAGAAAAGCTGTTTAACATCATTAGTCATAGAAAATGCAAATTAAGCACAAGGAGAGACACTACTCCATAAGCACTAGAATGGCTACAAATAAAGACCCACAATACAGTGTTGGTGAGGATGTGGAGGAAATGGAATTCTCATCATTCGTTGTGGGAATGTAAAATGGTACAACCACTTTGGAGAAGACTTTGACGGTTTCTTCTAAAATTAAACATGCATCTCCCCTAGGACTGAGCAATTATACTAACAGATATTTACCAGAAAGAAAGGGAAAAATAGATCCATACAAAGACTTGTCTGCTTGTTTGTAGCAGCTTTATCCATAATAACCTCACCTAGAAATAACCCAAATATCCATCAGCAGATACGCGGATAAATGAATTCTAATACACTTCAATGGCAGAGCAATAAAAAGGAACAAAGAATAGACATATGCAATAGCATGATTTCAAAACACGTAAGCTAAAAAAAAAAAAAGCTAAACACAAGAGTACATACTATCTGGTTCAATTTATAAGAAATTCTAGAACAGGCAAAATTAATCTCCAGAAGCAGAAAGTAGGTCAGTTGTAACCTAGGGCTGTGGAGAGATTGCAAAGGAGGATAAAACTTTTTCTGGTGAAGGAAATGTTCTGTATCTTCCTTGGGCTGGTGATTCCGTGGTGTACACATTTGTAGAAGCTCATTGAACCATGCAGTGAAAACGAGTACATTTTACTGTCTATAAATTATACCCCCATTAAGTAGACTATATGGAAGAAATCCTAATGAAGGGGTGGACAAAAGCCCCCACAGCCAATTGCTCTCAGATATTGGAATGTGTACTACGTTTCCAGGGTCCTATTTCTTTCCTTGTTTGGGAAGCCAAGTGTTCCTTTAACTAAATGGCTTAGTGTGTAAAATTCTAATTTTAAAATAAAGAGATCACCAAATGCTTTACAAGAAGTAAATGAAAGTCTATAGTACAAATATTTTAAAGTTGAGTGATGGACTCTAGATATCATATGCTATTTTGTGGTTAAGTATGTTTAAGGATATTTGAATCCTGAGTTGTCAAGCAGCTCAGAAAAATGTGCTGAGTACACAAGTGTGCCTTTCAGGAGGGGATGAATCAAATACATTAAATTTCTTATCAAATGTTTAAGAAAATGTGATTAATCAAATCTGTAAACAGTGTTAAGTGTTTAGGAGCATTTAATCAGACTTCTGAGTTAATTGTTGATCAAAGAACTGAAAACATAATTTCTCTTACTATTGTACAAATTTTACTGTACTTATATTTTAATAAGAGGTGGAGCCTAGATTTAAGAAACACTACGACTTAAGGGTATTTTAATGAAGTATTAACATTAAGTATTTATATATTTTTTTCATACCAAAACTCTGCTTTGACAGTGAAGCTCAATAACACAGTTCACACACGTCCTTCTTGCCTTTATGAAATTTAATTTCCAGGGAAGTTAAGTTTCTTCTGCTTTACCTCAAAACCTTGTAAACTGGTCTTATGGTTCACAGCAGTAAATAAATAAAATAAAATAAAATAAAATAAATTTAGCAACAAATAATTTAGCTATCTTACAATTCTTATAAAAAATTCACAGTAGATCATGTGTCAATTTTGGTTTTACTTATGATTTTCCTCTCTGCCCCCTATTTCTAGCTCCCCCCCCATCTTTCACCCTCCAGTGTTAAAGTTGAAAGGACCCAGGGGCTTTTTTCTCCCAGCAATTGATTTCCACTGAGGGCCTATCCTAGGTGTAATGACAATAATCATTGAACCTAGAAAGCAGAGGCATTGAGCACAATTTACATGAAGAATGGCCTCTGCTGACATTTAATTGAGTGTTTCTAACCTATTTCATCTTATTAGGTGGGGAGGATTTCCATCAATTTACAGATAGAGAAACCAAGGTCATGCAATCAGCAAGTGGCAGAGCCAGGACTCATAACTGTTTAAGTCCAAAGCAATTAGTGTCTGTCATTCTTCTCAGGCGAATTACACTCCAGCTGAAGCTATAGCTTTGCCCTCCCTGGTTTGTCATTTCTTGGTGTAATCAACCAATAATTGTGAAGATCTATTTTTTTTCTTTCTGTATCCAGAGCACTGTTATGTAGTAACTGCACACAGATTCAATGAACCCTCTGATCGGTACTCAGACTACTGATTCCTGTATGGACAGAATCCAGGGTACTGGTGGGTTTTGTTGGTTCCCAGTGGAGATGGGGCTTTGGGGGGAAAAAAGGATAGTCCATCCTTGGCGAGGACCCATCTGATTGCTCTTTACTTTCCCTTTGACTCCTCCCAGGCACTCAGCAAATGTCAGCTAATGAATATGTAAGAAGTGAATTATTGGTTAAAAAGGCGGTGATGAAGAATCTACAGAAGAAATATTTGCAGCCCCTCGTGCAGTGTGGGGCACCTGGTAGGGGTTCATTCAATGTTTCCTGAAGAGAATGACACTTCCATTAGTTCCTTCAGCAAAGTATTTATCAAACCCCAACTATGTCTTTTAGGGACACACAGTTTAATACAGTGATGATTCACATACGGTCTCTACTTTGAGGGAATCTGGGGTCTAGAGTAACTAGGGTGCACTTAACAGTGTTAGAGGACAGAAAGCAGTAACTCTGATACAAGACTGCCAGTCAAGGATTTTGACTTTGAAGAAGGTGTGAAGACAAGGAAAGGAAGTTCTTTACCCCCTACATTGGGCTTGTTTCTTGGATATCTTTTTTCACGCTCTCCTCAGACATCTCATGGCCTCAAACTTTTCTTCTCTCTGGGTCAGTCCCAAATCTTCGTTCTGATTCGTCTCCCTACTTTCCCCCTTCTCCCCGGACACCATCTCTATTTAAATAACCTGCCAGCACTGCAGACTCCATGCATCAAAACCTGCACTCGGAATTATCTGCCAGGCCTGTCCCTGACTTCTTGAAGATGGGAAGAGAAAGAAACGTGGGCCAGGGCAATGAGAAGTAGGAAATGCATGGCATGTAGAGACAGGCAGACAGAGGAACATACGCAAAGAATAGGACGGCACCCAATAAAAGTCTCTGGGTTTTTGAAATGTGTTCTTGTACCACCTCCTTCCATTTCCTGATTTCTACCATAAAAGTGGAGAATGCAATCTTGACTTTCCCCTTCTGATCTTCAACTACAAAAGGTTCCAAGTCAAGGGGAAAAGCCTTTCACTTGATGTTCCTCACTTGCACGAATCCTGTCTGAATCCCTCTAATGGAGACCTGGACAATGCTGTAGCTTTCCAGAAACACTGCAGGACCACTTAGCATAATACTGCCTAATAAGACTAGAATTTAAGAAAAAAGGAGGGAGGGCAGAGACTCGTTTGATTATTACTAACATCTTTAGGAAGCCTTCCTCTCCCTATATATTATGTCCCTTCTTTTCTATTAGCTACACAGTAGTAAGAATCTAGAGGAAACTAACACTCATACTTGCAGTAATGGAATTAAGGCGCCAAGACATCCAGGGGACAGATAACTTGAAGCATTCTGGGGGCTCATTCATCTCTTCAAAGCCTTTATTGGGACCCCCAAAAGAATAAATTATGTGAGCATGGCAAACTGGCTAGCTGTTCCAGAAAGCAGTTGCCCTGTCCTCCCAGGCACAATTAAGGCACATTTCCCAGAATCTCTGGTGATCTGAGATGGGCCATTCGACAAAGTTTTGTCCAAAGGAACATGGGTCAGGGATATGCAGGACTTTCGGGCCCTCTTCCCCTGTGGGCTCCTCCAACAAAGAAGACTCTGGAAACTGGAGACAGGCAGCCCCAAGATGGAAAGAGCATGGGTCTCAGAATGACCATGGAAAGCTGTCCACTGACCAAAACACCCACATTGGGCTTTACAAGAGAGAAAAACCTCGGGAAAGTCATGCAACTGCATCCCAATTTCCTAATGTCAAGGACTTGTAACAGTGCCCGACCAAGAGTAAAAGCTCAATAAATATTAGCTGTCATTCCCAACGGTCCAAAACCTCGGGGATGCAGCAGAAGGGGTCCTAAGAGGGAAGTGTATAGCAATACAGGCCTACATCAAGAAGCAAGAAAAATCTCAAATAAACAACCTAAACTTACACCTAAAGAAGCTAGAAAAAGAACAACAAATGAAGCCTAAAGCCAGCAGAAGGAAGGAAATACAGATGAGAGCAGGAACAAATGATCTAGAAACTAAAAGACACCATACAACAGATGAATGAAACCAGGAGCTGGTTCTTTGAAAGAATTAATAAAACTGATAAACCTCTAGCCAGACTCATCCAAAAGAAAAGAGAAAGGACCTTAATAAAGAAAATCACAAATAAGAGGAGAAATAACAACCAACACTATAGAAATACAAGGAAGAAAACATGAAAAACACCAACAAATTAGACAACCTGGAAGAAATGGATAAATTCCTAGAAACATATACACTACACCAAAGATGAGCAGGAAGAAATAGAAAACTTGAATATTAGCTGTCATTATCACAGAAAACAAAGTTTACTTATTAATTTCCTTTGGGGGGGGGCAAAGCGGAGTACTGGAGGCCGGGGGGCGGTGGTCAGTGGAAATCACCGGCTGTATCTATCAGTTACAAAACACCAACTGGTTCTCTACTATGTTTAAGTAGCTCAACACTGTAATAATAACTCAGAAAAAAGTATTTTCTTCTGGATCCCAAGCATTACATTTTATGACTGGTCTCCTGCTAAAACACTCAGATCTAATAAAGATACGAAATATAAAAAGAATGTGATACCCCCTTCTTTCTCCCCTTGACACTGAACATTTGGGGACATTTAAAAGTTCTGAAAATCCACGTCATTTCTGTAGTTTCAAATTGACACAAAATTTGTACAAAGAATACTCTGCTGTTACAATACTTAACTGATACAGTTTAATAATAGTAATAACCAACTTTTATTGATTTTACATAAATACCTTATAGAATGCCTTTTCCAAACCACGTTTTTCCAATATACTTATGCTATATAACATACAACATTTCTTTATGAAACTATTTGTTAAATCTTTTTGCACAGAAAGTGGGGAAAAGTGAGGGGAGAAGAGGGAAAATAAGATTTCAAAACTAATCTTCAGTGATCGGCCTAAATATTTGGCAATTACTTCCTTTTATAGGAAATTATAAGATGGGAACTTTGAAACATTATCAAAAGTGCAGTGCATCCATTTAATTAAAAAAGCAGTACTGTCAAATATATTACCCGGGCATCAAATTTCCCTTTCTAAATATATTCAGCTTCACATCATCTTATTAAATAATGGCTTAAAATAATAACCATCAAAATCTTTAAATAAGCCCAGATCTGGATTAAATTGTGGTAGTATCAGTATTTTTAAAAATTCTGATTTATTTTTTCATCAGTAAAATGTTAATATTTGACAACATCCCCAGAGAATAAGCTTCCTGTGTGTAGGAAGATGATAATCTTATTACACCTGCTATTAATTAGGTCATTTACTTGGCCACGAATACGTTCTATCAGATTTTTTTTTTTTTTCACACTGATGTATCCACTGGAACAAAATACTACAGGTAGTCATTATCATACCAACATTGAAGACTTAACCATTCCTGAAACAAGGAACCATGTTTATATTAGTATTTCTTTGTTATGATGCTTGGTCTTGGTATTATCAAGCACAATGTATTTTTCTTAATGAATATGGGCAGATTAAGGCAAAATGACATAACCTAGTCCCCTCAATAATTTATTCTCTATCCTTACAAAAACTGTTTTTGAGGCTATACAAGTTACAGATATGCTGGCTACAGAGACACGACACGTCCTTGAGACCAACACCTAATATGGTAAACATGAGGTTAAAATCTCGGTGTTCACAGCATTCCTTCCTTGATCTACATCACGATCATTCCTCAGCAGTACCCACAATGCGGACTCTCAAATACCATTTGCTTGCTATGTCTCTTGGTTGTATGTATGTAGATTATTTTTCCTTATTAAAAATATTTCATAATATTTAATAATAGGGCACCAATCTACTCAGTCTTTGTAAACTCCCCACTGAATAATTTTTCATTTTTACAACCATTTTCTGCATGCCTGTTGCACTTTTCTTCTGTCATCTTCTTCACATAACTAAGTGGTCCTTTCCCTTCAAAGGAGGAAGGATTTTTGAATGAGCCTCCAATTCTATCCCACAAGGTGAAATACTGTCCATAGTTATAGTCAAAGAACATGTGGTGGTCTGTATGATGGGCTGAGCCATTAATAAATGGCCTTAAAATGTGGGGAACACGGAAATCACCATCATGAATGGAAATCGTCCAGATGTTGACCAAGATGTACAAACTTAAGTAGACTACCTTGTGTAATGGGAAGATAAAAGGGTATATATGGTAAGGTAGACTCTGAAGGAAGCCATCCACAGGGTGAAAAGCATGACTTGCAAATGGAGTAGGAATCTTCCAGAGATGATGAGGTTTGTGTATGCGCTATAGAAGAAAAGAACACAGTTAAGAACCACCTTTACTTTTCAACTTGGCTTTTCATGCTCACATTGTAGAAATGACATAACTAAAAAAATCTCTTTAAATTCCACAAAATCACTTTATAAAATGCACCCCTTTACCTGAAAACAGTAACATGTTAACACAGCCCCTCCAGACCCATAAAGAACAAAAACAAAATGAACCTGGTATCTGTCAGGACTATGGCTACTCAGGTATTTAATAAGTTAGAGGAAATTCTTGGAAATAGAAAACAGAATTTGGGGGCACCTGGGTGGCTCAGTCAGTTAAATGTCTGCCTCCGGCTCAGGTCATGATCTCAGGGTCCTGGGATCGAGCCCCACTTTGGGTTCCCTGCTCAGTGGGGAGTCTGCTTTTCCCTCTGCCCCTCCACCCTGCTTGTGCATGCTCTCTCTCAAATAAATAAAATCTTAAAAACAAACTAGAAAACAGAATTTGTAACCATACACTGCTGAAATGTATATATTTTTTCTCTTTCCCCTAAAAATGACTCTACCTTATACACAAGTCTATGATGAAGGCCTCTGTGAATCCAGTAGATCAGCATGTCAGTGAAAAACAGGAAGGACAGTATACTAATAAAGAGGCGAATCCAGCCTAGGAGAGATAACAGGACATATCAGAATCAAGATCTGGCTTCCAGGACCAGAATTTATTTGGTACTTGTCCATCTAAGTGCACAAAATGTGAGCTTAGACTCAAACACTATAAACTGTTTTGGCTAATGCAATACATTATAAATTAATCTCCCTTAACTCCCTGGTATCTGCTGCTTTCCTCATTTCCCTCCCATAAAAACTTGAAGCTAAACTATGAAGGCAATTTCGAGATAGAAAAAGCATACACTTAAGGCATCTTTATTATTTAAATCTCTGAGCATAAATAACACCATTTATTTTTCCTTCATATTAATTTTCGTAAAACATATTTTTACATACTATTTTCCTGCTTAGAATTTTTATTTTCCACTAAATACCTCAAGCCTAGCGTTTACTCCATAACCCAACACTTTCTCATCTTTCCAACCTCACCTGTTCCTGTACTAAGCAGGCTGGTTTACTCAATGTCCTCCCAACATCTTGAAAGTCTTACCTCTGTACCTTGACTTGTTCTGTTCCAGGTATCTAGAACACTAGTTCTCCTTTTATTTTTACTCATAATCCTACCCACTTTTCAAGGCCTAGCCAATTCATCACCCTACTGTATAATTTTTGTTCCTTCCTTCAAATATCTTACTTGGACAACAGGTGTGTTGGTGCAAGCAAGCCTGGGTTCCAGTCCCAGATCCACCACTTCCCTGCTGAATGACCTAGGCAAGTTACTGTACATTAATTTACTCACCTATAAAAGGAACACGTCATAGAACTGATGTGGAATAAAACAGACTGATACATGTGAAAAGCTTAGAACTGTAGCTGGTACGTAATAACACTCAATAAATGTTAACTACTATTCTTACTTTCTAATACTAGATACTAGAGATGTATCTTCATTAAATAATTTCAGAATTTCACAAAAATTTAGTTTAGGCACTGCAGGGCTATCTATAATAGAAAAAAAGGAATGATCTAAAGGTCTAAAAAATTGGGGATCATTTAAATAAACTATGGATATCTACACAATGTGATACTATAATATACTATATAATGTCAGTATTTACTGACATGAAAATATGGGCATATATACTACTAAGGAAAAAAAAAATCAAAGTCCAAACCAGTTTATATGGTAGGGCTTCATTTTTGTAACAAATAATGAAGTAGACAGGCATAGAAAAGTGGAAAGATATATGTCAAAAGAGGTAGTTTCTAGGTAGCAGGATAGTGGATTTTAAAACTCTGTCTTTTCTGATTTTTTCTAATTATCATGTACTACTTGAGTTTTTTGTTTTGTTTTGTTTTTAGAGTCTGAATTCAATAAAGAGAATAGTGAATGAATGCAAAGGTCTCTCTGATCATATTCAGCTTTCCCTGGGCACAATTCCATCTACAACCAATACTTTAAAATTGATAGATTAGGAAATGTATGTATGTGGCAAGACATAGTACACAAAAACAGAGCATTAAAAACAATTAAACAACTGGCAATTATTTTCAAAGAAAAAAAGAGGCAGATTGGTTCTTTAGAGAAGCCACTCTGTGCCTGACGTTCATATTATTAACTTACCACTGGGAAACTCTCCTACGTCATCATATAATTTGCTGTAACCTTTTAACTCCAGCAGGAACAGTGACACAGTGGGAATACTAATCCAGGGCAATGACTGGACAGTAAACGTAATCTCTCTATAGACTTGATTCTGAAAATGAAATGGCCAGTACTTAAAAATCACAAAATCTGTGTTAAACACACACCAGCATAAAATCATCTTGGATTTTTACAATCTCTTTTATATGAAGGAGCTTGCCGCCAAACTGTTTCTGTGAAAATGGCAATAAGTGGTAATGAGTGTGTAAGGAGAACATTCCTTTTGTAAAGAGCAAAGGCAATAAATACTTTAAATTCTGAAACTTTCTCTCTTTCCCACAAAATCTGCATGCTAGATTTCTATTTATGGATTAATCATGTCTTTCACGAATAATGTCCATCCCCAACCCTCTATTCATTTTTTTTTTTCAGTCCTTGGGAGTCACTGATAAATACAAATAACTGGAGTAGAAAAATGATTGTAAACAAGTCTACAATCTCCTATCTAGTCAAAAAATGGGTACGTAGTAAAAACATGTTTTCAGTTTGTGGAAGTCAAACATTAAAACAATTACACAAATGTGTGCATTTATTTATTCATCACTATTAGCAAAGAAATTCATTCCTATGTATCTAGGAAGACACAAGACACTTATAATTAAAAAAAAACAAATAACAAAAAAGAAAGTTGGGTTCATTTATTTGTTTAAATTAAGAGAAGGAGAGAGGGGATTAGCCCTACCAAAAACATCTAACCCATCTGAGGCTGGTTGCAAAAATTTTTACTTAATGGCTATAACCAGTTTAATTTGAAAATCTCACATACAAATACCTATTATTTTTACTGTAACAGTAGTTAAAAAGTAGGTAAGAAAATCACTTACCTTTAAAAATTGTGGATGCTTCATCAATGAATGATCATAGACAAAATAATAGCTCAGTGTTGCAAAGAAGAAATAAAGGATATAAGCACCAAGATTTGTTACAATCAGGAGACTAATAGTTTGTCGGAAGATGTCATCCTCAGACCATGAGGCTGGATAGAAGTATGGTGTAAAAAAATAATAATCTGCAGCATTGAGTACAAGATCCATCTTAGCCCCTAAAGGATAAACATGTGCAACAATTATTTACCCTTGCTGATAGTTCCCAATGCAAAAAACCTGGAAAAATTATACAAGAAGTTCCTGCTTTAATAAGCACTTACAGTATAATTCTGTGGCTAGCTACCAGAATCCCTGAAATGCCATCGTTAGAGCCAGAAGGGATCTTAAATATCATCTCTAGTCCAATCTCTTCATATTATACCCGGGGACATCAAAGCTCAGAGAAACTGAGGCCCAGAAAGTTTTTTTTCTCTAACATCCAGCTGATAAATGGCATCAATGTAGATCTAATGCCATCTTTGTGTTCTTTTCCAATGTCTCCTACGGCCACGTGGCAAGTAGTAAAGATGTGGAACGCAGGGCAGTAGATACTCAGATGTTCACTCCTTCGGCTACAAGTTTCAGTGGTACGTCTCTTCTGATTTCAGAGAGTTTTCCTTCAGTGCTGAGACTGAAAGATAAATTTGCTAGATGGATCTATGCTGCCACCTCAGGGACTATCTGTTCTTGTGACAGAAGGAAAGGCCACTCCCATCGACAGAACAAAAGGGGACAGATTCTTGACAGTAAGAACGAGAAGACACTTACTCCTCTCCCCCCAGTCAATACTCCAGATTGGGGGCTGGCAACTGCCAACTTGTAACTAAAAGTTCGAGGAGGAGAATGCACAAACGGGTTGTCTGCGAATAACTTAAAATTTTCAATTGCCTTCAGTCCAGCCTGCCTGGAGCTTGGCTCACCTGTATGTGTTAGTGAACTAGCCTGAAGATTTTTGCCCAGGTATTTTGTGAGGCTCATTCAAACACTGTGGACATGAATATATACTGAGATATCATTTCTTTGCTATTGGATTAATGAACATCCTACAGTTTGGTGATGTTCTCTGCTGGTACGGTTGTATGGAAATAGGCACAATCCTACACTGCTGTGGGCTTGCCAAGTGACGCAGTTCCTATGCAGAGCATTTAACAGTATGCTACTACCACGGTATTCCATACCGCTGCAGATTTATTCAGCACTCAGGCTGTCATCTGCTATTATCTCAGCTAATTCATCAGGGTTATGTTCAGCTGTTTCATGATCAGCAGAATCATTTTCACCATACTTTCAGACATTTTTCACTACATGGCTTCCTAAATTTCTGGCCCCTCCCGTCTTAACACTAACGTTTGTCCTCAGTAGAGCAGTTCTTCATGATATATCCTTGCTTGTTGCCTGATCAACAAAGCAATCAGTGGCATTTATTTACATTCTTGTTGTCAAATCCACTTAATCAAAACATGGTTAGCATCTTCATTTTCTCTCCTGGGCTGTGCTTTCCCATTTTTCATTAGTTCTTGGTCCTCACCACTGGTGTAAAACTTCAGCAATCTGTTTTTCCGGTCTCTAAGTCACACGGGGTGGTAATGCCCACGCTGTCTTCCTCAGTAGGAGGGCTCACAGACAACAGGCACAAGCTCCTACAAGAACTCCATGTCTGTATGGGGCAGGGGCTCAGTCGTCAAGCGTCTGCCTTCGGCTCAGGTCATGACCCCGGGGTCCTGAGATCGAGCCCCGCATCCAGCTCCCTGCTCCACGGGAAGCCTGCTTCTCCCTCTCCCACTCCCCCTGCTTGTGTTCCCTCTCTCACTGTGTCTCTCTCTGTCAAATAAATGAATAAAATCTTTAAAAAAATAAATAAATAAAAAGTGATCAACAGGGGCGCCTGGGTGGCTCAGTCGTTAAGCATCTGCCTTCGGCTCAGGTCATGATCCCAGGGTCCTGGGATTGAGCCCCGCATCGGGCTCCCTGCTTGGCGGGAAGCCTGCTTCTCCCTCTCCCACTCCCTCTGCTGTGTTCCCTCTCTCGCTGTGTCTCTCTCTGTCAAATAAATAAAATCTTAAAAAAAAAAAAAAAAAAGAACTCCATGTCTGTGCCATTCCTAATGACGGATGCTTCCATTCATTCTGTTATTCAGATGGGCTATCTTTAACTATTTAAAACAATATTTCCATCTGCAATTAAACCCAAAGTAACAAAAATAGTCCCCGCAAAGAGCAGAGGTAGGGATATCTGACAGGTGCGCCAACACACAGTGGGCACCTCAGTCAGCTGGAGAAAGCGTGTGTCATCAAATGAGTTTGAGCGCCAGCCTTTAAAAAACAAAAACTTCTAGTTTTTCAGGGCTTTTCAGACTTTGAAACTGTGGCTAAGGGACTGTGGCCGTGCCTTTGTGTGACTTCATTGTCGTTTAACTCATGTATAAGCATTTGGATAGATTCTCACCTTATGCAATTTAAAACAATGCAACAATGATTAATCCAATACTGCATATATTTCTACAAGCAGAAGAGCTATGGCAAAGATCAAATGCGTCGGTAACTTTGGCAGACACTGCTAAATTGCTCTGCATGGGAGCTGCGTCACTTTGCAAGTCCACAGCAGTGTACGATCGTGCCTATATCCCTACAACCTTACCAAAAGAGAATATCATCAAACTTCAGGATGTTCGTTAATCTGATGGCAAAGAAATGATATCTCAGTATATAATTTATCTTTTTCTTAATATGAGTGAGGTTGAGCATCATTCCATATATTTAGCATAATTTATATATTTTTTTCTTTTTTTTTTTAGATTTTTTTTATTCATTTGAGAGAGAGCACAAGCAGGAAGAGAGGCAGAGGGAGAGGGAGAAGCAGACTCCCCGCTGAGTCTGGAGCCTGACGTAGGGCTCAATCCCAGGACCTGGAGATCATGACCTGAGCTGAAGGCAGACACTTAATCATCTGAGCAACCCAGGCGCCCCAATTTATATTTTTTTCAGTGAAATTACGTTTTTATCCTTTGCCCATTTTCCCACTGGGTTTTTAGTTTCTTAAAATCAAATTCTAGAAGTTCTTTATTTATTAAGAGTGTTATCCTTGTTTGTGATATGAGTTGCAAGCATTTTTTTCCCCTCACTTTGTCATGGAAAGGTTTTTTTAAATATATATTTTTTATTTATTCATTTGAGAGAGAAGGAAAGAGAAAGCGCACAAGCAGGGGGACGGCAGGCAGAGGGAGAAGCAGGCTCCCCACTGAGCAAGGAGCCTGATGTGGGACTCGATCCCAGGACCCCGGGATCATAACCTGAGCCGAAGGCAGTCACTTAACCAACTGAGCCACCCAGGAGTCCCTGTCATGGAAGGTTTTAATTAACTAATGTCAAATGCCAGATATTAACATATATCCTTCATTATACATTGTTAATTCATTTAAATAACAAGTATCAAGCACTACACTAGGTAATGAGCATACAAATATTGAAAAGATACAGTCTAAATCCATCTGAAAGGTAAGGCAACTACAGAAACAATTACATCAATACACGTGCTATAATAAAGGTATATACACAAATTCTATATAATCAGAAAAGACAACACAACTACAACAGCTTATAGTAGAAGGCTTCATAGTGACAAGAGCTGACTCTGGCTTTAAAGGACTTTATCAGAAAGAAAAGGTCAGGGATGGCCATTTCAAACAGAAATAACAACTTGCAGTTTACCTGGTGGCTCAGCTGGTTAAGTGTCTAACTCTTGGTTTCGGCTCAGGTCATGATCTCCAGGGTGGTGGGATGGAGCCTCAAGTCCCCGCCCGTGCTCGGCGGGGAGTCTACTTGAAGATTATCTCCCTCTGACCCTCCCCCCACTAAAATAAATAAATAAATCTAAAAAAAATAAATAACAACTTGCAAAGGCATGGAAAAAGTCGTGGTACATTCGTGACTCACTGGGTGTCGCTGGTGGGTGCCAAACAGTGTGACAGGGGTGAAGTAGAGGGGGTGGAAACTGTTCCAGGATAAACCTGGTAAAAGGAAACTGGTGTCAGGCTGTGAAGAGCTGTTGCCCTGCTAGGGAATCTGACTCTCCCTGATAACACGACGGGGAGCTACTAAAGGTTGCTGAGCAGGAAAGACGTTCTAATCAGACCCATATTTCATAGAAACCACTCCATTAGGAATATGAGTATTGATGAGCAGAAGAGAGAGAGACTACTTTGGTTGCTCCCGCGGTAGACTGACTAGCTCAGCAGCTCTGAGAACACACGTGCACCTACACCGGAGACTTAGCAACTAAAACCCCACAGGGCTTGATGACCAATTAAATACTGGAATGTGAACGAGGGAGAAATCTAGGATGGCTGTGAGATTTTAGCTGGCCTGAGTGGATGGTGATGTCACCAGAATCAAAAGAGGGAATGCTGGGAGAGCTGGTAGCTGGTAGTCCCCACAGGAACAGGGGCGCATAAGGAATGAGGGATTCAGTTTGGGTCTTAAATCTAAGTAAGCAGAGACTAATAAGCTTTAAGTCTATGCTTACTCTTAGACATAAGCAGGAGACTACATACAAATATGAATCTGAAGTTCCAAAGTGAGCTTGTAGTAGTTGAAACTGAAGCCATAAGGAGTAGAGACTGCCTTGAGAGATCATGTAGCAAAGAAAGCAGGCAAAGTAATAGCAGGAAACAAACAGTCTGAAACAACCTAACGACTGGAGAAGGATCTTGTGACACCACTAAAGGTGGGTTAAGAGTTTGCAGCCTGATCTGGATGTTACCTTGTGTCCCATAGCCCTAAATCAATACAGTACAGACAAGACTGCACAATGCAGCCCAAACCAACTCAAACAGTAACTAAGACTCTTATTTATTCAACCTTTAATATCAGATGCAAGTAATAACTTTCAAAAGATCTCAGTCCTTAACTTCAAGAAACTCTTTAGTTTTGCTTTTATCTGAAGACCATGCTACTTGTGTTAATTTGTATATTCCCCAGACATAATTGCTGTTACAGTAAACCAGTGCCTGGAAGGGAGGAAGAAATGTACTTCAGTCAATCTAGAGGCAGTTTAGATACTGTGAAATAAAACCTTTTTTAACTGTTTTTAGAATTTTGCTTTCAATTAATTCTATTTGTTGAATGTAATAATTAAATATTCATAAATATATCACTATACTTTCTGACATCTAACAAAAAATCTTCTGAAATCAGGAACAATATGACCTCAAAATTGCATTTCAAATTTGAAGTTTATATTCAAACCCACATCTGTAAAATTATAGAATTGTTGTTAAGGTTTAGAGACTAAGTCCCTAGTGTTTGGGCACCATCTGACAGAGAATTTAGTCAATAAACAGGAGCTATTATTATTGCTGTTATGGGGCCAAAGCTGAGTCAAAATTACTTTAACCTAAGGGAGAAAAAGGTGTCATTTGATTTTTCTTTGAAAAATAATTGGTGATATCTAATATCAATATTTACTATACACTTGGTACCATAAATATTAGCTCCTTCAACACTTTCAAGAAATCCTAAGAGGTAGGTACTAGTGTTACGGATAAAGAAGCTGGGCACAGGAATCTGGGTCATCTGGGTGGCTCAGCCAGTTAACCGTCTGCCTTCGGCTCAGGTCATGATCCCAGCGTCCCAGGATTGAGACCCATGTTGGGCTCCCTGATCAGCAGGAAGTCTGCTTCTCCCTTTGCCCCTCACCCAGCTCGTGCTCTCTCTCTCTCTCTCAAATAAATAAGTAAATAAAATCTTTAAAGATTTTCAAGTAATCTGCTTGGGATCATCAAGTACATAAATGCTGGGGCTGGAACTCAGACACATGCAGTCTGGTTACAAAGTCCCAAAGTTTGTTTAAGTTTTTATTTATTTATTTGAGAGAGAGAAAAAAAGAGAGAGAGCACACGCACACACAAGCAGGGGGAGCGGCAGACAGAGAGAGGGAGAAGCAGGCTCCCGGCTGAGCAGGGAGCCCAATGTGGGACTCTATCCCAGGACCCTGAGATCAAGACCTGAGCCAAAGGCAGATGCCCAACCTAGTGAACCACCCAGGTGCCCCTCAAAGTCCCAAGTTCTTAAACCAAGACTTGAACCAATTTCGACTGCCTCTTCATCACTATCTCAACTCTTCAGCTCCTTAATTTTTTAAATTCTCAGTGACTACAAACTCACAATTTTGCATATAATTTTAAGGCGTTTATACCTCCTTAGGTCAGGGCTCCACAGACCCTAAGTTAAATATCCCTGACTAAAACAAAAGCTTGTATTATTTTACCTTTATAGAAACAAAGAAAACTTTTTCATAAAACACAGTTATTAATAAAACACAATTAAGCTAGAATAACTGAGTCTACTATTACTTTGGCTTTACTTTAAAAGTATTGATAATAATAGTTCACATTTGTTGAGAACCAGGTATTATTTAAAAGCATTTTTTATGTATCACCTCGCTTAATTCTCACAACCCTACGAGGTAGGTAGAGGTAGGTATTTCTATAACTCCTACTTTATAAATAGGGAAACTGAGGGCAGGAGTATTTAAATAACTTGTCAAGTACCAAGTTACACCTGGGACCGTATATTCCAGAGTCTGTTCTGTCAGCTTCGACATTATGTTATCTCTCAACTTGTATACATACAGATGGGGAATTCTGAGTATCTCATGCTAATTACATTACATAATGAATGGAAAAGCATTCCATAAGTGATCAAGGATCATGTATTTATCTTTTTTTAGATGCTCATCATTAGAAACCTAAACACAGGGGCGCCTGGGTGGCTCAGTTGGTTAAGCGACTGCCTTCGGCTCAGGTCATGATCCTGGAGTCCCGGGATCGAGTCCCGCATCGGGCTCCCTGCTCGGTGGGGGGTCTGCTTCTCCCTCTGACCCTCCTCCCTCTCATGCTCTCTGTCTCTCATTCTGTCTCAAATAAATAAATAAAATCTTAAAAAAAAAAAAAAAAGAAACCTAAACACACACACACACACACAACGACGGTGATATAAAGACAGGTAACCTGCCGGAAGGTTTTGGTTAAAAATATCTGGCTACCACAAGCTTTCCAGGTTGGAAACTTTTCGTACTGACACTTGGAACTTCACCCATCTATACCACCTCCAAATCCATTCTGCTATAACATGTGGATTGCCAGTAGACATGATGTTTTCCTTTTACGATGCTAACCTAAAAGATTAGTCCTCTTCCCTTTTAGTCTTCCTTCTCAAACCGCGGACTGTTGTCCTCCCATCTTTTTTTTTTTTTTTTTAAAGATTTTATTTATTTATTTGAGACAGAGAGAATGAGAGACAGAGAACACATGAGAGGGGATAGGGTCAGAGGACGAAGTAGACTCCCTGCCGAGCAGGGAGCCCGATGCGGGACTCGATCCAGGGACTCCAGGATCATGACCTGAGCCAAGGCAGTCGCTTAACCAACTGAGCCACCCAGGCGCCCTCCTCCCATCTTAATTACGTTGCAGTAACTAGGGTTTGCGCTGTAATGGTCAGGAGGTCACAGCCTAATTTCTTTGCCCCTTTAAAAGAGAAAAATCCCTCCAACACAGAAGGATATCCGTCTCAAAGTAAAGCATTAGTGTTCGCTGGACCGACTTCCTTGGATGAGCGCTCTGCAATAGCCAGCATCACACATTTCGTTTTCTGCACGCCCATCTTTGTGCCTGTTTATTTCACGTGCGGGCCTCCTCGGCGCCCCGAAACCTCGTCCGGCCGGGCAGAGCCCCCACCCCCACCCCACCCAGGCCTCCGGGACAGCGGGTGTCCCCTGAGCCCCGCACTCGACGCACCACGGCCCGCGCCGGCTTCCGGGATGCCCGGCTGCCTGCCAATCCCTGCCGCCGGTCACCGATAGCCCAGCGCCCGCCGAGAGCCTGACACTCAGGCGGCGTTCCACCCACGCCCGCCGCTAGTCGGAAAAGGAAAGGCCGGCCGCACATCTTCCCCACCTGGGACCCATCCTGCTGATTGTTCCCCATCCACTTTCCTCCCCGCTCCTCGCCCGTCCCCCTCAGGTGTATTCCGCCTCCTCTTCCCGCCCTCCAGCCACCCCTACCTCCAGAGGGTCTGTGGCCGACTCGGCCTCCGCGGGGACCTAGGCTGCGGGGACCACTGGGCGGCCGGCGGTGGTCAGCCAGCGGGCCAAGCCTGGAGGGGCGGAGCCACGCACACGCTCCTAGCGGCAGACGCCGCCAGCCAATCAGGGGCCGGCGGCATAAGCTGATATGACGGCAGATCGCGCGACTTGGCTGCGCGCGGCTCTCAGTGGTCACGTGGGCGCCGCGTGCTCGGCCACGCCCCCATCGTCCTCTCGTTGGAAGGAAGGGCGGGACCCCGGTTCAGGTACTGAAGCGGCGGAGGCTGGAGTTTCAGGTTTTGTTTTTGTTTGCTTTTCAGCTGCCACTGCGGGTGTAGTTCGGAGTCTTGCACGAAGCAGGTTTACTGTGTTTATGCAGACGTCCCTAAAACCGATGCTCTACCTTGAGGGAAATAGGTATTTCCTTTGAGTTGAATGTCAGAGGCATTTTCCTACTCAAGGAAGCTCAGTAACTGTCAAGCAATTACTAGTATTTCTCAATCGGGAGCCTGCCCTTTTATATAGCATTGAATGGCTGGAATTTGGCCGACCGAGTTTAGGTAGGGGTTTAAATGACAGGAACGTTTTCACAGAACAGAGAAAGCAAACCTATGCAGACTAAACGGGAATCTGTGTGGCTTGCTAGAGGTCTGCTTTGGTCTGGGAGTGTGTAGGTTTTTGTGTGTGTGTGGTTGGTGTTGTTTTGGTTTTTTGTGGTGTTTGCTTTTCTAAACGTAAATTGAGGTGGTCACACTTGTAAATCAAATTCCTGGGAGCCTCAGTGCAGTGCTTCTCAAAGGCCGACCAGCAGGGTCAGCATCATCTGGGCGTTGCTTGGAAATACAAATTCTTCGGAGCCGCTCAGACCTCCTGGATCAGCATCTCCCGGAGGGTCCCAGGAATTTGTATTTTAACAAACCCAAAGTGAGTCTAAACGTTTGTTAAAGTTAGTAAACCACTGTTCTAATGAATTTGACCAGTCAGAAGAGAATTTAGTCCTTCAGTTTTGCGCCCTCCAGAGTGATAAGTAGAAGAAAATGCTGGAAAGTGGGAGATGACTAAGTTTGGTAAAGATCCATTTCTGTTTCCTTATAGGACCATCGGAAGTACGACCATGTTAAGGGGAGAAATTATTAGACTCCAATCATAAAAACCTTTTATATGAATATTGTTTTAAATATCTGTGGCTTGCCTCCTAATTCATTTTTTAAATTGGCCTGTAACCGTATATTAGTTTCAGGTGTACAAAATGACTTGCTAACGGTATATTCGTTTCAGGTGTACAACCTCGACGTGAAATTGGCTCCTACTTTCCAAATCACATTTCTTGTTTACTTTTATTGTTTTCATTTAATCCTTTAATTTTTGAGAGTAAGATTTTTATGTATCATTTCTGAGGAACATAAAAATGTGGTTTGTTAACCTTAAAAATAAAACAGCCAGTTATTTTGCCAGCGAAATGGGTTTATTTGAGAATAGTAGAGGATTGCAATTTGGGACAAGCAAGCTATGGCAAAATCATAGGCAAATCCACAGAACAAAAGAGAGAAACTCTAGTTTATAGAGGAAAAGGGGAAGTTGGGAAGGCTGTTGTAATAAAAAGTCCATTGGAATAAACTGGGAGTTGGAAGTAGAATGGCTTTTCATTGGCTGGGTTGTTGCCAGGGCAGAAGGAAACCTTCCTCTTACCGGGGTAGTAAAGTAATAGCAAAAGTAAATGGGAAAAAAAAAAAAAAAAAGTAAATGGACTTGCAAGGTTAGGCTTTTCCTGTTGGGTCTGCAATTGACTCGGAGTGGTGGGGTGTGAGAGCTCCCCCTGCTGGCATCTGAACTCCATTTTAGTGAGATTTCCTTTCATTCTCACAGATTTAGAGGGTATTTAGTACAAAGGTTCCACATTTGTGGCTGCTGTAGGCTTGCCAATGTTGTTTGTTTAGTCCATAAGTATATTTTTCCCTTTACTTGAATTAAGTAATTTCACATTTTAGAAAAATGATCTATTGTGAAAGACTGGGAAATCTGACATTGAAATTATAAGCAAACCTCAAATATAATATTCTGAATAGCTAGAATTTTATCATTGAATATGTACTAGATAATACACCACCACCAGATGGTGATACATGCTATGAAGAAAACAAAAGGGTGAAAGGATCAAAATTGATGATGGCTGTTTTTTTAGATAGCTGGTCAGAGTCCGTTTCTCTGTGTGGGGAACATCTGACCAGAGTGAAGTTAGGGAGCCTCATTTGCTCAGAAGCTTCTAAACTGAGATTTAGAGTCTGAGTGTTTTTGATGAGCTGATAGGGCCACTGGCTCACAAAAATCTATTTGTGTGAATTTAGTTTTTAGATAGAAAGGAATATTCAAGAAAAAGGTAGGTGCCCAAGTATCCAAAAACAGAGGACGAGAAGATATTTATTCCTCAACCTGGTGCCATGGGTTAGATTTTAACTTCCAGTATGGTACTTAATATTTTAGGGATCAGAGATCCCTCTGAAAATTAGATGAAATCTATGATCTCTGTCCCCCCCTAAAGTACACATTGCATACAGTAGAAGCTCTTCCTAACTAGTGTCCACTTAACTAATGTTCTCAATAGCCTTTCTGAAATATGCCAGCTGATCCCTGGAAAATACTAAAGACACACAGCTGGTAGCCTTCACTTTGGTTCACTCCTGCGTATCTGCTTCCACCAATTGAGTGGAATGCTTAGCAAGAGTCAGTTATGCTTGTTACCAATCTATTGATTTCCGTTGTACTCCTCATAATTATGTAATTAAATTACACAAATTGACAAAATTTGAGTCTGCAAAGAAAAATAATTTGGGTTTTTTTTTTTTAAAGATTTTATTTATTTATTTGACAGAGAGAGGTAGCGAGAGAGGGAACACAAGCAAGGGGAGTGTGAGAGGGAGAAGCAGGCCTCCCACGGAGCAGGGAGCCTGACGCGGGGCTCGATCCCAGGACCCCGGGATCACGACCTGAGCCGAAGGCAGATGCTTAACGACTGAGCCACCCAGGTGCCCCAAGAATTTGGGTTTTTTTAAGATCGATTTATTTGAGAGAAAGCGCACGCGTACATTCTCACGCACAAGCAGGAGGGGCAGAGGGACAGAGAATCTGAAGCAAACTCCCTGTGAGTGTGGAGCCCATCAAGGGGCTTAATCTCAGGACCCCAAGATCACAACCTGTGCTTGGGGCTTACCCAACTGTGGCACCCAGGCACCCCAAGACTTGTTTCTATGAAAACCAAGAATGCTTTGGAAAGACAGCATAAAGATGAGTGCTAATAAAAATTGCTATTGAATTGGGTGTAGGCAAGGTGGTTATGAGAGACTAGAAAGACTTTTTCAAGCCCCAAATCTGGTAGGATTCTGCATTCAATTTGATTTGCAAGAGTCTTTAACTTGTCTCTACTGTGAACAAATTAAAACTGAAAATCAAATGCAAAGCACTAGACATATAGTTTAGGCAATAAAGACTGCCCAGAATTCCAGTCAGAGGGACCGTACTCAAAAGAAAGGCTTTGGGGAATGACTGGAGAGTAAATTGGTAAAAATAAAATTCTTAAGTTATGTATATATATATATATATATATATATATATATATATATATATATAGACGAGGATGTAGGTTAGGCTTCTTGTGACAGACACCCAAAATAATAATGGTTTACTCCAGAGAAAAGTTTTTCTTTCACAGAAAAGTGTTAATTAACATTCTTGTCTGTGGTAACAAAAATTATATAAATTATAATGACCCCAACACAATATAAATTTATTTTTCACTTGAAAAACAGTTCAAATGGATGATCCTGGTCATTGGGTAGCCCTCCTCTAAATGGCATCCAAGTTTTTCCATCCTGTAGTTCTACCATTATCATAACTTTCTGTGTCTTATCTAGAGAAATGGGAAAGAGGGAATGGAACCTGCATACCCACTCTTTTAAAGCCTTGGTCTGAAAATTCCATACATCATCTCTCACATTCTGTTGGCTACAACTCCATGACATGGCTACATCTAACTCTTTGGGAGGCTGAGAAACATAGCCTTCATTCTGGTAGTCTGTTCAGCTAAAATCAGAGTTTCTAGGGGCGCCTGCCTTCAGCTCAGGTCACGATCTCATGGATTCTGGGATCGAGCCCCGAGTCGGGCTCCTTGCTCAGTGGGGAGTCTGCTGCTCCCTCTGCCTCTCCCTTGAGTGCATGCTCTCTCTCTCTCAAATAAATAAAATATTAAAAAAAATAAAATCAGAGTTTCTGTTGCTGTAATAGTTATCTCTTGCTTCGTAACAAATCACTCCAAAACATAATGGCTTAAAACAAGAAACATTTACTTCACGGTTTCTGTGGATCAGGAATCTGGATGTAGCTAAGCTGGGTCCTCTGGCTGTGGCTTGCTCAGAAGGCTGCAGTCAAGGTATTGACCATGGCTCTATTTGGAGAGAGTTGCTCCCAAGCTCACTCAGTTGTCTGCCAGCAGCCTCAGAAGATCCACTTCCAAGTTCACTCACAAGGCCACTGGCAGCCATCGAGTCCTTGTTGGCTATTGCCAGAGAAACTGACTTCTTGCCATGTGGGCCTCTCCATAGGGCAGCTCATAACGTGGACGCTGGAACAGAGCAGGAAGGGGAGAAAGCAAGAGAATGAACAAGATAGAAGCCAGAATCTTTTTGTAACCTAATCTCAGATGTGATTTCTGTATTCTTTTTGTTAGAAGCAAGTCATAGGTCCAGCCCACATTCAGGGAAGTGGATTTCACAAGGTGAGAACACCGGGAGGCAGAGACCAGAGGCAGAGAATTTAAATAAGTTAGCCAAGGGCACAAAACTTGTAAGAATTAGAGGAAGAATTATGAGCTTTTCGTAGCTGGCTGGTGGGTAGATTGGCCCTCTGTGAGTGTTGGGCCCTTTTCCCCTGGATCATCAGTACTCACCAAGGACCCTCTGCAGGTCTCTGGGGTTCTCTCTGTGCAGCTCTCTCCTCTCTGGCACTCTGTCCATGAACTTGAACTGCCTTGGTATCTCCACACTCTTCACTCCATCTCCTCAGCTCAGGGAGCCAACTGGCCTCCACCTTAGTTCTGTCCCTACCCTGCATCCTAGAAACTCTCTGAGCAGAAAACTGGGGCAGTCGCTGGACTCATTCGTTTTCTGTTTTTCAGGCAACACTGTCCTTTGTTACCTGACATCCCGTGTCTTGAAAGCCTTTGATTGGTTGTTGTTTCAGGCAGGAGGGTAAATCTGGTCCCTCCTCCTCCATCTTGTCTACAAGCAAAAGTCAGAGCTCATGCTTTAAGCGCTTCCCTGTATCATCTTCTACAGCATGTAGAAGAGTGCATAACACTTTCGAGAAATTTGTGGCCATCCTTATCGCTATCCTGGGACCGCGATCCCATGTTATGGGGCTGCAGGCCGTAACTGAAGGAGTTTTTGTAAAGACTTCTGTGAATCACAGAGAACAAAGCAAGGCCCCTTTAGGACCAGGTGACAAAACAAGACACACAGTGAGGAGAGGGGCAGCCTCCTCATTTCTTCATGGAACACAGCCCGACTGCAGTCCAGTAAGGGCTGGAGGGTATGCTATGTCATTTTAAACAACCTAGTCTATTTTCATCAAAGATGTGTGTGTGTATTATTTAAAAACAAATAATATATAATAGCTTATAAAGGAAAGAAAAAAAAAGCTGTCTCTACCTCTTAATCTTGCCCTGGCCAGGTAACTATTCGTTACAATTCCAGCTGTATATTATGCCATGTACCCATGTATTCAAACAAATATTAATCACGCTTGCTGTGCCATTTAGGGATATCTGTCTTTCTCACTTTGGAGCCCTGGGATTAGAACTCTGAGCTAGAAACAATGTTTTTACGGAAAGCTGGCCATGTGACTCCTGTTAAAAACTAAAATGTAACTGAGTAGATCTGAGGATCTATTTGGCTTTATCCAGCCACTCATGAATTGTGCAGCATCCCATCTAGCAAGTAGAGAGGAGCTCCAAGGCGGTGTACAAAACGGAAGGTTGTATAGGCAGGAGGAGGGTGAAACAAGGAAGTTAAGAGTAGATTGTTTCAGGCAAGGTCTCCTTCCCTTAGGGGAAAGCAGGGGGTCTTCTGAGGCAGATCACCTCACGAATGCTGATGAGGAAATCCCAGACTGATTGGCTTCAAATTCCACTCCTGGGAGGCTGAAACTGCAGTTTAGTTAGGAAGTCTTGGTGGGGCTTAGCAAAAGTGACTCCATTTTGGGTCTGTTGTTTCTTTTTAGCACTCCCTTGGATGGGTTCCATAACAATAGCAGGACATGGGATCATTCACATGCACCATTGAGGCACACTCATAAGTTCCAGAAACAACAAAGGGAGAGATTTTGTCTGAGACTGCGGGTGAAGGAGCAACCGGTCTGTGACATTTGAACTGTTAGTGTTGATGTGTTGTCATTCGTAACTGTGGGCTGATGGGTCCTGAGGAAATTTGAGTTATAAATAAAAAATACATGCTGGAATAGAATAGTGCACAGATAGGATACTGACTTTCTCTAAGGAACTCCAAGCAGCTTCAGAGGTCGAGTTAAGACTTGAAAGAGAAATGGGAGTTCACTAGTGTCAGGTGATAGGTAGGACTAGAAGGGCAAGGAGTTGTCTGTACTGTGGGTGACAGCATCGAAGAGCATAGCATGTTCTGGAATGTGAACATGGTACTATAAAAGCTCAAGTTGAAAATTGTCTTATAAACGAGACCTTGAAGGATGGACTGATGAATGAGTTCTATTTGTTGGAATTCTTTTGAAGCCTGGGATGAATTTCTTCACGGGAGAATTTAATTAGCATCTGCCAAGCTTCTGGGAATTCTATTAATCCAAGATCTCTCTAACTTAAATTCTCACTTTGAGGTCTTTAATACTACCAAGACAGCAAGGATTTGGCCCGAGGGCTGGCTTTCAGCTCTAAATTCCCCCTTTTTAAAAAAAAATTTTTTTAAGATTTTATTTTTAAGTGATCTCTACCTCCAACGTAGGGCTCAAACCTACAACCCTGAGACAGAGTTGCATGCTCTACTGACTAAGCCAACCAGGCACTCCTCAGTTCTAAATTCTGTCTGTGATTTCCTCCCTTTGCTCAGCAACAACATTTGAATTTATTTATTGACTCCTGTAGTCCCCTGGAGCCAGCGGTGGAAATTTTTTAGTGAAGAACTTTATCCAGACACCTAGGTCACCAAATAATCAGAAACAGAATGAAAACCATCTTTCTGATGAAAGAGGCTAGCATTCTATTTACCGGCATCTTACCTGCTGAGAAAATGATTTCCAAATTTCTGTGCTTTATAAAATTTGAAGAAAGGGAAGAACATGGAAATGGCTAGTCCAAATGACCGAGAGCTGGACTTTCCCAAACATCTTTTATTTGCTTACTGCTTTGCTTATCACCAGTGGATTTTGAATGCCAGAGCTAATTTATTCTGATCCCAAGGTTAGTATCAAGAACAATCGTTTTGAAGACTTGGGTCCAGTGCCGGTATGGTTACACGTAAAGTTTGTAACTTTGGGGATTTGTTCCTCCTCTGTAAAACGCAGAACGCTAATCCATTCTGTACCTAGTAGTTTGCTAGGGCTACCATAACAAAGTACCACAAACCGGGCGACTTAACCGAAATTTATTGTCTGACAGCTTCCGGAGGCTGAGAGTCCAAAATCAAGGTGCCCTGAAATGTTTAGGGAAGAATCCTTCCTTGCCTCTTCCTAGTTGGAGGTAATGGCTCTCAGTCCTTGCTTTTCCTTGCCTTGCAATTGCCTTACCTCAGCCTCTGCCTCTGTCAGTTACGTGGTGTTCTCCCTATGTGTATGTCCAAATTTCCCTTCTTATTAAGGACAGCAGTTACTTGGTGGGATTAGGTATTAGGGCACATACTATGCCAGTAGGACCTGATTTTCATTAACTGATTATTTCCACAACAATGCTATTTCCAAATAAGATTACATCCTGAAACACTGGGAGCTAGAACTCCAACATCACTTTTTTGTGGAATTCAGTTCAATTCATAACAACTATCTTCTAGGTTACTCCCTTCTCTGTGTTCCTCAAAATACATCATAGGTACTGTATATACCTTAGTTATAGCACTTATCCTTGTTTTAAAGGCTGCTAACCTTTTTTAAAAAAATCCAGTATAATTAACATACAATGTTATATTAGTTTCAGGTGTACAATATAGCGATTCAATAATTCTAAATGTTATTCAGCAATATAAACGTACTCCAAATCCACTTCCCCTATTTCCCCATCCCCCCACCCACCTCCCCTCTGGTAACCATCTGTTTGTTCTCTGTAGTTAAGACTCTGTTTTTTGGGGGCACCTGGGTGGCTCAGTCGTTAAGCGTCTGCCTTCGGCTCAGGTCATGATCTCAGGGTCCTGGGATCGAGCCCCGCATCGGGCTCCCTGCTCAGCAGGAAGCCCGCTTCTCCCTCTCCCACTCCCCCTGCTTGTGTTCCCTCTCTCACTGTGTCTCTCTGTCAAATAAATAAATAAAATCTTTAAAAAAAAAAAAAAAAGACTCTGTTTTTTGGTTTATTTCTTTTTAAATTTGTCGGTTTTGTTTCTTAAATTTCACATGAGTGAAATTATATGGTATTTGTCTTTCTCTGACTTACTCCACTTAGCATTATACCCTTTAGATCCATACATGTTGTTGCAAATGGTAGGATTTCATTCCTTTTTATGGCTGAATAATATTCCACTGTGTATGTGTATGTGTGTGTGTATGACATCTTTTTTTTTTTTTTTAAAGATTTTATTTATTTGACAGAGCACAAGCAGGGGGAGCAGGAGAGGGAGAAGCAGACTCCCCACTGAGCAGGGAGCCCGATGCGGGGCTTGATCCCAGGACCCTGGGATCATGACCTGAGCTGAGGGCAGATGCTTAACCAACTAAGCCACCCAAGTGCCCCTACATATAATATCTTCTTTATCTATTCATCTACCGATGGACACTTGGACTGCTTCTATAATTTGCCTGTTGTAAATAATGCAATAAATATAAGGGTACCTATATCTTTTCAATTTGGTGTATTCATATTCTTTGATTAAATACCCAGTAGTGGAATCCTGGATCATATGGTAACTCTATTTTTCATATTTTGGGGAACCTCCTCCATACTGTCTTCCACAGTGGCTAGAGCATTTTGCATTCCCACTAACAGTACGCAAGGGTTCCTTTTTCTCAACATCCTCACCAACACTTGTTGTTTCTTATATTTTTGATTTTAGCTATTCTGACAGGTGTGAGGTGATATCTCATTGTGGTTTTGATTTGCATTTCCCTGATGATGAGTGCTGTTGAGTATCTTCTCATGTGTCTGTTGGCCATCTGGATGTCTTCTTTGGAAAAATGTCTGTCTATTCATATCTTCTGCCCATTTTTAAACTGGATTTTTTTTTTAGTATTGAGGTGTATCAGTTCTTTATATATTTTGAACACTACGCCTTTATTGGCTGTGTCATGGGCAAATACCTTTTGCCTTTCAGTAGGTTGTCTTTTTGCTTTGATTCTTTCCTTTGCTGTGTAGCTTTTTATTTTGATGTAGTCCCCCCAGTAGTTTATTTTTGCTTTTATTTCCCTTGCCTCAAGAGCTATATCTAGATGTTGCTATGGCCAGTGTCAGAGAAATTACTGCCTGTGCTCTCTTCTAGGAATTTTATGGTTTCAGTTCTCACATTTAAATCTTTAATCTATTTTGAGTTTATTTTTGTGTATGGTATAAGAAAGCAATTTTTTAAAATTTCCTTTTTGATTTTTTGGTTGACCCATTCATTGTTTAGTAACATGTTGTTTAACCTCCATGTATTTATGTTATTCCAGGTTTTTTCTTGTGGTTGATTTCTAGTTTCATAGCATTGTGGTCAGAGAAGAAGCATGGTATGACTTCAGTTTTTTTGAATTTGTTGAGACTTGTTTTGTGATCTGTTCTGGAGACTATTCCATGTGTGCTTGAAAAAGAGTGTGTATTTTGCTCTTTTAGGATGGAGTATTCTGAATATATCTGTTAGATCCATCTGGTCCAATATGTCATTCAAAGCCACTATTTTCTTGTTGATTTTCTGTTTGGATGATCTATCCATTGTTGTAAGTGGGGTGTTAATGTCCCCTATGATTATTGCATTACTATCAATTACTTCCTTTATGTTTGTCATTAGATGCTTTATATATTTGGGTGCTCCCACGTTCAGTGCATAAATATTTACAATTATTATATCTTCTTGTTTGTTCATTTTGATTATGCAGTGTCCTTCTTTGTCTCTTGTTACAGTCTTTATTTTAAAGTCTGTTGTCTGATGTAAGTATTTCTACCCCAGCCTTCTTTTCACTTCCATTTGCATGATAAATGCTTTTTCATCCCTTCACTTTCAATCTGCATGTGTTTTTAGGTCTGAAATGAGACTCTTGTAAGCAGCATATAGATGGATCTTACTTTTTTATCCACTCTGTCACCCTGTGTCTTTTGATTGGAGCATTTGGTCCATTTACATTTTTTATTTTTATTTTTTTTTTATTTTTAAAGATTTTATTTATTTTTTTGACCGAGAGAGACACAGCGAGAGCAGGAACACAAGCAGGGGGAGTGGGAGAGGGAGAAGCAGGCTTCCTGCCGAGCAGGGAGCCCGATGTGGGACTCGATCCAGGGACTCCAGGATCATGACCTGAGCCGAAGGCAGTCGCCCAACCAACTGAGCCACCCAGGCGCCCCTGGTCCATTTACATTTACTTATTGATAGGTATGTATGTATTGCCATTTTATTACTTGTTTTATAGTTGTTTTTATAGTTCTTCTCTGTTCCTTCTCTTGCTCTCTTCTCTTACAATTAGTTCACTTTCTTAGTGTTACACTTGGATTCTTTTTTTTTTTGCATATTAGCATTTTTTGATTTTTGGTTACCATTGGGTTTATATTTAATATTTTCTGCATATAGCAGCCTATATTAAGTTGATGGTCACTTAAGTTTGAACCTATTCTAAAAGCATTACATTTTTACTCCTCCAACCCCCCCCCTGAAATTTTAGGCATATGGTGTCATATTACATCCTTTTATTTTGTGAATCCCTTGACCGATTGTTATAGATATACTTAATTTTGCTGCCTTTGTGCTTTCCTTACTCTTACTTTTGGTCTTTCCTTTCCACCACAAGAGTCCCTTTTAACATTTCTTGTAAGGCTGGTTTAGTGGTGATGAATTCCTTCAACTTTTGTCTGGGAAACTTTATCTCTCCTTCTATTCTGAATGGTAGCCTTGCCAGACAGAGTATTCTTGGTTGCAGGTTTTGTTTTGTTTTGTTTTGTTTCTTTTAGCACTTTGAATATATCTTGCCACTTCCTTCTGGCTTGCATAGTTTCTGTGAGAAATCAGCTGATAGTCTTATGGGGTTTCTGTTGTGTGTAGCTATTTTCTTTTGCTGCTTAAAAATTCTTTATTACTGCTTTTTGCTATGTGTCTTGGTATGGACATCCTTGGTTTGATTTTGTTGGGAGCTCTCAGTGCTTCTTGGATCTGGATTTCTGTTTCCTTCCCCAGGTTTGGGTAGTTTTCAGCTATTATTTCTTCAAATGAATTTTCTGCCCTCATGTTCTCTCTCTTCTCTTGCTGAGATCCCTATAATGTGAATGTTATTATGCTTGATGGTGCTGCTGAGTTCCCTAAGTCTATTTTCATTTTGTATCATTCTTGTTTCTCTCTCCCATTCAACTTGATTGCTTTCCATTACTCTGTTCTCCAGGTTGCTGATCCATTTTTCTGCTTCCTCTAGTCTACTATTTATTCCATCTAGTGTATTTTTAATTTCAGTGTTGTTGAGTTCTTCATCTGTGATTGGTTCTTTTTTTATGCTTTCTATATCTTTGTTGAGGGTCTCACTCTACTCTTTTGTCAAGTCCAATGAGTATCTTTATGACCATTCCTTTAAATTCTCTATCAGGCATATTGCTTATCTCCATTTTGTTTAGCTCTCTTGCTGTGATTTTGTCCTGTTCTTTCATTTGGGACATCCTCTTCTGTCTCTTCATTTTGTCTAACTCTCCGTGTGTTTCTCTGTGTTAGGAAAGTCATGAATGTCTTCTGTTATTGAGAGTGGTTGCCTTATAAAGAAGAGGTCCTGTAATGCAGTGTCCCCTGTTCACCAGAACCTGACACTTCAGGGGCATTTTCTGTGTGTGTTGCATGGGCCCTACTGTTATGGCTGAGCTGCTTTTCCCTGTGGTCCAGTTGGCTATAATAGCTCTCTCTGCCTGTTGTGGGCAGGATTTGGTCCCTGTGTTGTTAATGGGCCAGTCTGGGGCCACCCTGGACTTGAGTTGAGTCAGACCAGGCATTTGCCGGAGCTGTGTTAGCACCAAACTGCAGGGCACTCTCCCTGTGTTGTCTCCTGAGAAGCTTTCATTGGTGGGATTGCGCCTATATACCCCAGGCATTTTTCAAACTACTGCTTCTATGTTGTGTCTCAGCAGGGCTCTTTGTTGTACTTTTTAAGGGCCGGGACTCCATTTCCTATCACCCTCTCAGCTCTTTCAGAGCCAGGCTTGCTGATTTTTAAAGTTCTAGGTGTTAAGCCCCACTGATTGTAAGAACTCATAAGTTCAGTGCTTTGACCCACGATTTTAGAGAAATCAGCTTGTTATTTTACTTCTGTGGGATCTCCAGTATGGTCTGAAGCAGCTAGCCCACACGTACAGTTATTATAGTCCTCATTTCCACCTTAGTTTCTATTGCTTCAACTATGGGTAATGATTTTTAATATTGTTATTTTTCACTGAATTCCATGGATTACTAATGTCATTTTCTACTAGGAAAGCCATCCCTGATTACATGTGTAACCAGGAAAGAAAACCAATTCTTCATGATGTTCAGTTCTTAAGGATCTGTTTGTTGGAACCCATACTGACCTCAAACTCTTTATTAGTTAGGATTCAGGTGGGAAATCAGGAAACAGATATTTGACAAGAAGGGATTTAATACATGTATTTAGATACCCGAAAAATTACAGGAAGACCTGGAAGGAGTGAAGGTCAGGGAGAATGGCTGTGAGCTTACAGAAAAGTAGACAGTAGAAGCACAGGAAGCTGTCATAGATGATATCAGGTACCTACAGTACTGAAACAGGAAATTCACAGAACAGCTTCCTGGAAGCCAACCTTATATCTGCCCTCTGCCTACAAGTCTACCTGCCAGGGCTGGTAAATAATGGCTTTCCCATCTCTTCTGTTCTTTACATGTCCTACAAGTGCCTTACATTGGCCAATTCTAAACTCCACCCTAGAAAGGGATTCTTGGGAATGTAATGAATATGCTTCCAAATTTTACAGGTGAAGTGATGATTCCTCCATCAATAAAGCACATTCAACTGCTAGGGAATATTAGAGGCAACAATGAGAAGAAAGATTCTAAAACATGCTCAGAGGCCTTTGAACTAACAACATGAAAAGATGAAGGAAATGGTCCTCAGTTGACAGCAGACAATCCAGCACACTGTATAAATAGTTCCCAAAATATTCCGTGGGATGCTGGTGCTATGATATGATTTGTCAATAAAGGATTTTGTAGCCAAATACATTTGGAAAAAAATCCTAAAACACTAACTCATTCTTAGAGAGTTATAGGACGTATAGTTATATTAAAGAATCTGAGAAAACCTGCATCCTTTTGAATCCATGGAATTCAGAAACCATCCTTTTGCCTAATCTAGCATTCCTCAATATTGTTAACTACTCTGGTTTCTCCCCCGGTATCTGTAGAACATTCTGAAAAACATACTTAGGGAAAGGCCAACAATGAACCATTTCTTTGGTTAGTTTTGTTGGCTTGTGTTAGGTCACCATTGACTAAGTGAAATAGGAAATTGCAAATATAGAAATCCCAAGCCACCATATTTGAAATAGCCTGAAGCAATATTAAAAACATGTAGCAGAAAGACTTATTCATATTGCAACAATTTGTATGCACGAAGTAATAAGGTGGGATATGTATGCCTGTCTGCAAGCAAAAGTTGAAGGAGCTCTTTACATTCTCTGAGGCATAAGAAACACTATAGTACATGGCATCAACATTTTCTAGACAAAGAGTGTTGTATAGTGTTGTATAAAACAATGGGAATATCTGAAAAGCATTCCTCCCGATCAAGGGGTGGGTACTAGTTCAAGTGTGTTTCATTACTTGCTACCAAAAAGTAATAGCTAATACAAAATCAATACGTGAGACGGGCCATGTAATATAGAGCTGAATCTAAGTGAAAGAAGCCAAACACAAGTGGTCACATATTGTAGATTTCATTTATATAAAATATAAAAGTAAAGTTTATATAAAATAAAAGAATAAGTCCACAGAGACAAAGCAGATGAGCAGTTGCCAGGGGCTACAAGAAGGAGAAATAGGGGGGACTACTTGGTGGGTAGGAGGTCCCTTTTGGGGTGATAGAAGTGTTTTTGGAACTAGGTAAAAGTGATGGTTGCACAGTGTTGTGAATGTACTAAATGTCACTGAATTGTACACTTAAAATGGTTAATCTTATATGAATTTTATGTTGATTTTTTTTAAAAAAAATATAAAACTGATCAAGTCAAAGTGGGATGAGAGGAATGTAAGGAAGAACCCTCCATCCAAGGTAGGAAAGCTATCAGAGTTTGTTTTATGCCCAGAAGTTAGTTAAAACATTGTCGTCTTGTCTTGGTGGTTCTAGACTGAGTATCCGCCAAGCTGGAGCACTTGGTGATGTTCCAGTGAAGTAACATGGTGCCGGAATGCTAGCTCTTTCTTTCAGTCTATAGTAAAAACCCAAGAGAAGGACAGAGATGAGTGATATGTTGAGAAAGTTGCAGACTAAGCATATAGGCAACAGCAATACAAGTATATAATTTCGATAAGGAAGACATTTCTGCTCATAATGATTGATCTGAGGTTGCTGGCTGAGAGTCAGGAAAACAAGTATCTTATTGAATTTCAGCAGTAAATTGTGACACCCTAAAATTAGCATGCTGATTGTAAGTAAACTATGGGATATTAGTAAACTGGAAAAGGCACATCCATGTGTATTAATGATCTATTGCTGCTGTGTACTCACAGCCCCTGACCACCCTGCCCATTGCACCAGCCCCCACCTGTCATTCACTGATGCAATCATTGCTCTGCAGCTGGCACGGGACTTTCCGCCTTCTTTTATTTTTATTTTTTTAATTAAAGATTTTATTTATTTGTCAGAGAGAGAGAGGGAGAATGAGTGCACAAGCAGGGGGAGTGGCAAGCAGAGGGAGAAGAAGGCTCCCTGCTGAGCAAGGAGCCCGATGCAGGACTTGATCCTAGGACTCTGGGATCATGACCTGAGCCAAAGGCAGACACTCAACTGACTGAGCCACCCAGGGGTCCCTCTGCCTTCTCTAGAATTTTATTTACCTTCTCTAGCTTATACCTATTTGAGGAAATTTTTAGTGGTGTATTAAAGATTACAATATACATCTTTAACTTACTATGGTTTATTTTTAAATAGTATTATACTATGTTGTAAGCAGTCTAAGAACCTTACAACAATATGATTTTATTTGACACCTCTTTTACATATTGCACTCTGTTGTGTATTTTACTTCTACATGTGCTATAAACACCATAAAACGCTATTGTTTGTGCTTTAAATAGTCCGTGGTCTTTTTTTTTACTTTTTGAATTTTAATGCCAGTATAGTTAACATACTGTTATATTAGTTTCAGGTGTACAATAGAGTGATTCAACAATTCCATATATTACTCAATGCTCAATAAGAGAAGTGTGCTCTTGGGGCACCTGGGTGGCTCAGTGGGTTAAGTGTGCAACTCTTGGTTTCAGCTCAGGTCATAATCTCAGGGTTGTGAGATTGAGCCCTGTGTGGGCTCCCTGTTCAGTGGGGAGTCTCCTTCCCTGCCTTCCTCCTTCTGCCCGCCCCCCCCACTCGTGCACACTCTCTCAAAAAGTAAATGAGTATTTTTTAAAAATAGGTATACTCTTAATCCCCTTCACCTTATTTCATCCTTCCCCCCACTACCCACCTCCCCTCTGGTAACCATCTGTTTGTTCTCTATAGTTGAGAGTCTGTTTTTTGGTTTATCTCCCCTTTGTTCATTTGTTTTGTTTCTAAAATTCCACATATGAGTGAAATCATACGGCATTTAACTTTCTCTGACTTATTTTGCTTAGCATTATACTCTAACTTCACCCACGTTGTCGCAAAAGGCAAGATTTCAATCTTTTTTATGGCTGAATAATATTCCATTGTGTATATACACCACATCTTTTTTATCCATTCATCAATTGATGGACACTTGGGCTGCTTCCATAGTTTGGCTATTGTAAATAATACTGCAGTAAACATAGTGGTGCATATATCCTTTTGAATTAGTGTTTTCATATTCTTTGGGCAAATACCCAGTAGTGGAATTACTGGATCATATGGTAATTCTATCTTTAATTTTTTGAGGAACCTCCATACTGTTTTCCAGACTGGCTGTACCAGTTTGCATTCCCACCAGCAGTGCATGAGGGTCCCATTTACTCCACATCCTTGTGAACACCTGTTGTTTCTTGTGTTTTTTATTTTAGTCATTTAGCAGGTGTGAGGTGATACCTCATTGTAGTTTTGATTTGTATTTCCCTGATGCTGAGTGATGTTGAGCATCTTTTCATGTGTCTGTTGGCCATCTGGATGTCTTCTTTGAAGAAATGACTGTTCATGTCTTCTGCCCATCTTTTAATTGAATTATTTGATTTTTGGTGTTGAGTTGTATAGTTCTTTATATATTTTGGATACTAGCCCTTTATCAGTAGCAAAAATAAACTATTAGGACTACATTACAATATTTGCCGAATATCTTCTCCTATTTGGTAGTCTGTCTTTTTGTTTTGTTGTTGTTTCTTTTGCCATGCAGGAACTTTTTTATTGTAATGTAATCCTAATAGTTTATTTTTGCTTTTGTTTTCTTTGCCTGAGCAGACATAGCTAGAAAAATGTTGCTATGGCCAATGTCAGAGAAATTACTGCCTGTGCTGTCTTCTAGGATTTTTATGGTTTCAGGACTCACTTTAGGTCTTTAATACATTTTGAGTTTATTTTTGTGTATGATGTAAGAAAGTGATCGAGTTTCCTTCTTTTGCATGCTGCTGTCCAGTTTTCCCAGCATCATTTGTGGAAGAAACTGTTTCTCCCATTGCATATTCTTGCCTCCTTGGTCAAAGATTAATTGACCATATAATCATGGGTTTATTTCTGTGCTTTCTATTCTGTTCCATTGATCTATGTGTCTGTTTTTGTGCCAATTCTGTACTGTTTTCATTATTACAGCTTTGTAGTGTATCTTGAAATCTGGAGTTGTGATACCTCCAGCTTTTTTTTTTTTTTCTTTTTCATGATTGCTTTGGTTATTTGGGGTCTTTTGTGGTTCCATACAAGTTTTAGGATTATTTATTTTAATTCTGTGAAAAATGCTGTTGGTATTTTGATAGGAGTTGCATTAAGTCTATAGATTGCTTTGGGTAGTATGGATATTTTAACAACATTTGTTCTCCCAATCTGTGAACATGGAATGTCTTTCCATTTGCTTTTGTTGTCTTCAATTTCTTTCATCAGTGTTTTATGGTTTTTCAGGGTATAGGTTTTTCACCTCCTCGGTTAAGTTTATTCCTAGGTATTTTATTATTTTGCTGCAATTGTAAATTGGATTGTTTTCTTAATTTCTCTTTCTGCTGCTTCATTATTAGTGTATAGAAATGCAACAGACTTCTGTATATTGATTTTGTATCCTGTGACCTTATTGAATTCATTTATCAGTTCTAGTAGTTTTTTTTTGATGAGTCTTTAGGGTTTTCTACTTAAAGTGTCATGTGTTCTGCAAATAGTGAGTTTTACTTCTTCCTTACCAATTTGGATGCTACCTATCTATCTATCATATATTTATTTATTTCAGTACTATGCTGAATGAAAGTGAGAGTGGATATCCTTTTCTTGTTCCTGACTTATTGAAATGATCATATGGTTCTTATCCTTTCTCTTATTGATGTGATGTATCATGTTGATTGATTTACAAATATTGAACTATCTAAGCATACTGGGAATAAATCCCACTTGATCATGGTGAATGATTTTGTTAATGTATCATTAGATTTGGTTTGCTAGTATTTTGTTGAAGAGTTTTGCATCTATATTCATCAGATATTGGCCTGTAGTTTTCTTTTTTTTTTTGTGGTGTCTTTATCTGGTTTTGGTATCAGGGTGATACTAGCCTCATAAAATGAATTTGAGAATAGATATTAACTTTTCTTTAAATATTTGGTAGAATTACCTGTGAAGCCATCTGGTCCTGGACTTTTTTTTTTTTTTTAAGATTTTATTTATTTATTTGTCAGAGAGAAAGCAAGCATAAGCAGGGAGACTGGCAGGCAGAGGGAGAAGCAGGCTCCCTGCTGAGCAAGTAGCCCAACGCGAGACTTGATCCCAGGACCCCGGGATCACAACCCGAGCCAAAGGCAGACGCCTAGCCGACTGAACCACCCAGGTGTCCTTGGTCCTGGACTTTTGTTTGTTGGGTGTTTTTTTTGATTACTGATTCACTTTCATTGCTGATAATTCATCTGTTTAAATTTCCTATTTCTTCCTAATTCAGTTTTGGGAGGTTATAGTTTTCTAGGAATTTATCCATTTCTTGTAGGTTGTCCAATTTGTTGGCATATAATTTTTCATAATACTCTCTTAAAATCCTTTGATTTTCTGTGGTGTTGATTATTTCTCCTCCTTCATTTCTGATTTTGCTTATTTGAGTTCTCTCTCTCTCTCTCTCTCGATGAGTCTGGCTAGAGGTTTATCAATTTTGTTGCTCTTTTCAAAGAACCTGCTCCTGGTTTCATTTATGTGTTCTATTGGTTTTTTAGTTTCTATTTCATTAATTTCTACTCTAATCTTGATTATTTCCTTCCTTCTACTGGTTTTGGTCTTTGTTCTTCTTTTTCTAGATCCTTTACGTGTAAGGTTATGTTGTTTATTTGAGATTTTTCTTGCTTCTTGAGGTAGGCCTGTACTGCTAAAACTTCCCACTTAGAACAGCTTTTGTTGCATCCCAAAGATTTTGGACAATTGTTTTCATTTTCATTTGTCTCCATGTATTTTTTTTATTTCCTCTTTGATTTCATTGTTTAGTAGCATGTCATTTAACCTCCATGTATTTGTGTTATTCCACATTTTTTCTTGTGGTTAATTTCCAGTTTCATAGCATTGTGGTCAGAGAAGATGCATGGTATGACTTCAGTCTTTTTGAATTTGTTGAGACTTGTTATGTGGCCTAATATGTGATCTCTTCTGGAGAATGTTCCAGAGCGTTCACTTGAAAAGAATGTGTATTCCAGTTTTAGAATGGAATGATCTGAATATATCTGGTTAAATCCATCTGGTCCAAAGTGTCATTAAAAGTTACTGTTTCCTTGTTGATTTTCTGTTTGGATGATCTGTCCATTATTGTAAGTGGAGTCTTAATGTCCCCTCCTATATTGTATTACTATCAGTTACTTCCATTATGTTTGTTATTAACTGCTTTAAGTATATGGGTCCACCCATGTTGGGTGCAGATATATTTACAATTGTTATATCTTCTTGTTGGATTGTTCCATTTATTATTCTGTTGTGTCCTTGGTCTCTTGTTGCTGTCTTTGTTTTAAAGTCTGTTTTGTCTGATACCAGTATTTCTATCCTGGCATTCTTTTCACATTTATTTTCATGATAAATGCTTCTCCATCCTTTCACTTTCAATCTGCGTGCATCTTTAGCCTCTTTGTAGGGAGTGTATAGATGGATCTTGCTTTTTTATCCACTCTGTCACCCTCCGTCTTTTGATTGGAGCATTTAGTCAGTTTACATTCAAAGTAATTATTTATAGGTAAGTATTTATTGCCATGTTGTTACTTGTTTTATGGTTGTTTTTGTAGTTCTTCTCTTCCTTTCTTCCCTGTTCTCTTCTCTCCCGATTAGTTGGCTTTTTAGTGATATACTTGGATTCCTTTCTCCCTATTTTTTTCATATCTACTACTGGTTTTTGATTTGTGGTTACCATTCAGTTTGTATATAAAAATCTTCTACATATAGCAGTCTATACTAAGCTGATGGTCGCGTAAGTTTGAACCCATTCTTTACTCCTCCCCCTCCCAATGTTTTAGGTATATGGTGTCATACTTTACGTCCTTTCATTTTGAGTCTTTTGACTGAGTTTTTACAGATATGCTTATTTTTACTGCTTTTGTGCTTTCCTTACTCTTGCTTATAGCCTTTCCTTTGCACTTGAAGAATCTCCTTTAACATTTCTTGTAGGGCTAGTTTATTGGTCATGAATTCCTTTAACTTCCATTTGCCTGGGAAATTGTTTATCTCTCTTTCTATTCTGAATGAAAGCCTTGCTGGATAGAGTATTCTTGGTTGCAGATATTTTCCTTTCAGCACTTTGAATATATTATGCCAATCCCTTCTGTCCTGCAAAATGTCTGCTAAAAAATCAGATGATAGCCTTAAGGAGTTTCCCTTGTATGTAACTGTTTTCTTTTCTATTTCAGATTAAAAACTCTCTTTATCATTACTTTTAGCCATTTTCATTACCCTGTGTCTTGGTGTGGACCTCCTTGGGTTGATTTTGTTGGGGGCACTCTGTTCCTCCTGGGTCTGGATTTCTGTTTCCCTCCGGGTTTGGGAAATTTTCAGCTATTATTTCTTCAAATAAATTTTCTGCCCCCATTTTCTCTCTTCCTTCTAGGATCCCTATAAGGCAAATGTTATTATGCTTGATGGTGTCACTGAGTTCTCTAAGGCTATTTTTGCTTTTAATAATTCTGTCTCCTCTCAACCTGATTTCTTCCATTGTTCTGTCTTCCATGTCACTCATCTGTTCTTCTGGCTCTAGTCTACTATTTATTTCACCTCATATATATATATATATATATATATATATATATATATATATATATATACACATATACATATAAAATACATGTATTATGTATATATATGTATATATATACATTTTTAAAGATTTTATTTATTTGAGAGGGAGAGAGAGAAAGAGAATGTGAGTGGGGGGAGGAGCCGAGGGACAGGGACAAACAGACTGTGCTGAGCACAGAGCCCAGTGCAGGGCTTGATCTCACAACCCTAAGATCATGACCTGAGCCAAAACCAAGAGTTGGACACCTAGCCGACTGAGCCACCCAGGCACCCCTCCACCTCATATATTTTTAATTTCATTTATTGAGTTCTTCATCTCTGATTGGTTCTTTTTTATGTTTTCTGTCTCTTTTTCTCATGTCCAGTGAGTATCTTCATGATCATTACTTTAAATTCTTTTTTTTTTTTTTTTAAAGATTTTATTTATTTATTTGATGGAGAGAGACACAGCGAGAGCAGGAACACAAGCGGGGGGAGTGGGAGAAGGAGAAGCAGGCTTCCCGCGGAGCAGGGAGCCTGATGCGGGGCTCGATCCCAGGACCCTGGGATCATGACCTGAGCCGAAAGCAGACGCTTAACGACTGAGCCACCCAGGCGCCCCTCATTACTTTAAATTCTTGATCAGGCATATTATGTATGTCCATTTCACTTAGGTCTCTTGCTGTGATTTTGTCCTTTTCTTTCATTTGGGACATATGAAGATGTCTCCTCATTTTGTTTCTGTCTCTGTGTCATAGGAAAGTCAGCTATGTGTCCTGCTCTTGGAAGTTAGTGGCCTTATGAAGAAGAGGCCCTGTAGTGTCCTGTAGCACAGTGCCTCCTGTTCACCAGAACCTGGTTCTTCAGGGGTGTCTTCTATGTGTGTTGCATGCACCCTACTCTTGTGGCTTGGCCACTTTTTCCTTCAGTCTACTCATCTGTGATGGCTCTCTTTTCCTGTTGTGTGCAGTGTTTGGTCTCTGTGGTGTTAGTGGGCCAGACTACAACTGCTTTGAGCTTGAGTTGAGTCAGAGCAGGCTTTTGCCAGAGATGCAGATACCAAAGTTCAGGGCACTTTCCATGTGTTGTCCCTTAAGAAGCTTTCACTGATGCGTGGGGCATGCAGCCAGACTAGATGTCTGCCTCCAACATACTGCCAAGGCAACAGCTGGACTTTTGTGTGTGCTTATCTTCCCCTCTTTCCGGGGAAGGAGTCACTTTGGAGTGGTGCCAGCCGCTGTTGGGGCTGCTTGCACACTGCCAGGCCTATGGCATCGCCCTGGATGGGCTCCAGGCAAACAGTATTGGAAGGCTCGGATTTGCCTTGTGGGCGGGGGAGCAGGGTGGCACGTGTGGTGGTGTTAGCAAGGCTTGTGTGCTCCTTGTCCTCTGTAGAAAGGGCACTTGCAACACTGGGCCTGAGATAGGACTGGCTGCAGGGGTCACATCCACCAAACGGCAGGGGCAGTACAGTGGTGTTAGCAAATTAGGCTGCGAGTATAGGCATTGCACTGGTTCCCACAGGTGGCCCTGTGTTTCTGCCGGGGGGTTGGGGAGGGAAATGATGCTTGCCAGCTCCTTTGTTCCCGGAGGAGCCTCCCAGCCATCTCTGTCTCTCTGGGGACATGCTCTGAGATTAGTAAGTAACCCTTCCGCATGTCCCAGGTGTTTTTGAAACTGCTGCTTATAATCTTCATCTCCATAGGGCTGTTTGTTGTGTTGTTTCTTTAAGGGTGGGGACTCAGTTTTCTATCCATTTTCCCAATCCTCCCAGAGCCACGCCCACTGATTTTTAAAATTCCAGGGTTTGGGTGATGGGTATGAAGGAAGGCACTTGTTATAATGAGCACTGGGTGTTGTTATCTAAGTGATGAATCACTAAATTCTACTCCTGAAACCAATATTACACTATATGTTAACTAATTAGAATTTAAATAAAAATTTGGAAAGTTGGGGCGCCTGGGTGGCTCAGTCGGTTAAGCATCTGCCTTCGGCTCAGGTCATGATCCCAGGGTCCTGGGATTGAGCCCCGAGTAGGGCTCCCTGCATAGTCAGGAGCCTGCTTCTCTCTCTGCCTGCAGCTCTCCCTGCTTATGCTCTCTCTCTCTCTCTGACAAATAAATAAATAAAAATTTTAAAAATTTTGGAAAGAAAAAAATAAAATGGAATTCCCGGGTTTAAGTCCCACTGGTTGTAAGAACTCATGAAAATTCATCCCCTCTTATTTTCAAAGCCAGATGTTATGGGGACTCATCTTCCTTGTGTGGGCTCCCCTGTGTAAGGATCTGTTTCTCTCCCCTCCCTGCCTGTGGGTCCCCCACCCCCAACAGACAGTCCTGTGATCTGTTTAACTCCCCACTGCATCTCTGCCCTTCCTGCCTTCTTCGATGGGGCCTCTTCTGTCTTTAGTTGTGAAGTTTGTTCTGCCAATCTTTGGGTCATTTTCTGGGTTATTACACTGATGTGAGTGTTGATCTCTTTGTATCTGTGGGAGGAGGTGAGCTTAGGGTCCTCATACTCTGTCATCTTCCCTGGAAGTCCATTCCATAGTCTTTTAAAGAAATGTAGCTATAAATGTATAATTCTTTAAAAAGATTAAATTTGTCTTTACTTACCCACATAATTTTCTTGTGTTCATTCCTTTCTTCAGCTCTGAGCTTCCATCTGGTATCATTTCCCCGTAGCCTGAATTACTCTTTTAGTGTTTATTGCAATGCAGCTCTTCTGGAGATGAAATCTCTCCTCTTTTGTCTATCTTAAAATGTATTTTTCATTTGTTTTTGAGTGATATATTTTGCTGCATATAGAATTCTAGGTTACCTTTTTTCTTCTTCGGGCACTTAAACACTTTCCATTGTCTTCTGGACCACCTGGTCAGCAGTAATTCTGTTATTTCCCTGTATGTAATATATGTGGCTGCTTTTAAATTTTATCTTGGTTTTCAGCAGTTTGAGTCTGATGTGCCTAGGTGTACTGGGTACTCTGTGTGTGTGTGTGTGTGTGTGTGTGTATACACACTTCTGTTGCTTGGAGTTTGCTAATTAACATCTTTCAACACTTTTGGAAAACTCTCAGCCATTGTCTCTTCAACAATTTCTTCTACCCCATTCTCTCTTTTTCCTGGTATTTGAATTACATATATGTGTCTCATAGATCTCAGATACTTCATTGTATTTTCTTTCTAATTTTTGTGTTTTGGTTTATATAATTTCTACTCTCTTTGTTATAGATCATTTTCTTCCTCTGTGCCCAGGCTGCTTCTGATCCTATTGAATGAATTCTTCACTTAGGATATTTTCCATTTCTAGCACTTGCATTTCATCATTTTTATCATTTCAGTCTCTCTGCTGACATTCGCCATATGTTTGTGAATGTTGTCTAGCTTTCCTATTAGATCCTCTAACATTTCCACGGTTACTTTAGAGTCCCTGTCTCATAATTCCAATGGCCAATCCATCTCTTGGTCTGCTTCTTCCCTCTCATGATCATGAGCTGCATTTTCTTCTTTGTATGTCTCACAGTTTTAATTGTACATTGCATACAGTGTATAAAAGAATAGTAGAGGTTAAAGGAAATAGTATTTTCCCTGGAAAATTAATCAGCCCTTCTTCTGTCAGAATGCCTAGAATCCCTAGCTCTATAGAGGCACCAAGTAAGTACCAATAAGACCTCAGAAATTTCTTTGTTAATTTACAGACTAGACACCAGCTTTTTGAACCATGAGAGATCTCTCTCTGCTTCACAGCCTATTTTCTAACTTTTTGAGTCACTAGAAATTTCTGTTGGCTCTTCAGTTCCATCCTTATCTTTATATACCCAAGGAGAGCTCTCTCTGTTCTACTCTTCTGCTTTCAGTCTTTGGAATTTCCTGCTTTGCCCTCAGTAAAAGCCCAGAGTGCCTGAGAGAGATTTCTCTCCTCTTTCTGCCTTGCTCTTACACTTCACTGAGCATTATATTTACTTGGGAGAGGTCTGAGCACCTTATATGGGATCACTCTGAGCTCTTCTGTTCTTCTCTTAGCCTTTTGCATGTTATCCACGTGCCCTCTGTGAGGGCCTATGGTAAATAGCAGGCAGGTGCACACTCTGTGGTTGGGGCTCCTTGGGGTTCTAGTTCATCATGCTAGTTTCCATGCAGTCATTAAGAGTTCATTAAAACGTGGCTGGCTTCTGCTTATCACCTACTATGATGATTCTTTCATCTTTCAGTGTCTCCACTAGGATGAAAACAACTATAGTTTTCTACTCTTAAAGGAAGGACTCTTTACTTTCTTTTCATTTAGTTAGATTTATTTTCTGTCCTCAGGTCTCCGCTGGGTTTAAAAACTATGATTTTGTAGCTTATCTGGTTTGTAATAATTAGGGTAGCACCAGCAATCTTTCGTGATTCGAAGTTGGAAGGTCTGGATTTTGCATTTTAATCGCCTCTAATCGACAGGAGGCAAAGTCTGGATCCAAAGAAGGGTAGGAAGTAGAATCCAAGATTCTAGTATAAGCCAGAACTCTAGAAAGGGTTGATGTAGAAACTAACCACTCAAAGGGAAACTTATCTGTTTAGGTTGGTTCTAGAATGAGTAGGAAAAGAAAAAAAGAATCTACTTTGGAATTTTGAACCATAAGCCCACACTCATGCTGTTTTGGGGACAAAATTCATGCTGACTGTGTGGTCTGAATACTATCAAGCCAGATTTCATTTTAAAGTAGCTATAGATTGGTATTGTCCCTATGCTCCTGGCCTGGCAGGAGCAAAGCAAATCTTCCCTGTATGATTGATGAGTGGGTTTCAGCTCTTTCTGTACCTAGAACAGTCATGACTCATGGTCCTGAAGCAAATCGCAGCTCCAAAGCATTAGATACTAAACATACTAATGTTTTTGTCCTTTATGCATCCACTGGGCCCTCTCACTATTTTACTAAAGAACAGACTCAGGTGTGCTCTGAGAGGAGAGAAAGTAGATCTGCATCCAGTGATTCCTTAAGCTTGATGGCAGGCTGCATATCAAGATAGGATACGCTGCCAGTTTTATGAATGTCTTCAACATTGACAAGAGTGGTGAGGATTTCCATCTAATCTGTGACCCAAGGGTCACTTTGCTGTTTATCATTATGCCTGAGGAGGCCAAGTAGAAGTTCTGTGACATGAGAAAGATCTTTGTGGGCACCACCCAGATTGACAATCCTCTAGATTGATTTGGAGCTTGGCCAAATCAATTGGGCATTCCATCAAGTTTCGCTAGTCTGTGTATGTTGGCTGAATGTGCTAACGTGGGCCACAGAGAGAGAGCAAGACAAGCTGCTCTTGATGGGTCTCATGTGAAAGATGGCAGTAGCTTTGCCACCAGGCTTTCCAAAATACTCATCTTTGGAGAAGACGACAAACCATGGATTTCCCTGCCCAAAAGAAGGAGTAATTGCCCCACCATTGCTCAAGACAGACAGAGACTGTTATTCAGACAGAGCAATGGGTGAAATGATTTCCAGATAAGAGAAATTGAGATCTCCTTGCAGTTAATTAAGGATATACTAGCAGGGGTGGGGGGGTAGGGGGCACAAAACATTATTTTGAGAGAACTGCCACATAGGGAACAGGCACTCACAATTTTTTCTTAATTACTAAAGCACATGAAGAAACAAGCCCGAATAAATGAAAGTCAGCAGGAAGAACAAACAAAAAAACCCCTGAAGGGTCAGACTCCCAAGACTGATGTTGGAATTATTAGATACAGATTACATATCAACAGTGTTTAGTCTGTCTAAATTTTAGCTGCATAATGAAAATGAGAATCTTAAAAATCACAGTACTGAATGAAAAACAAGTCTAAAATTGGTAACACAGATAAACAAATTTTAGTCTATTCGTACAGCACCATATCATAGAGCAGTTTGAAAAAAATGCACTGGGGCTATCTATACATACCAACGTGGATGAATCTCAGAAGTAGAATGAAGAGTGAGAAAAGCATTTGAAAATATAATAGTTCTTTTAGATAAGTTTCAAAATCTAGAAAAATTAAACCTATTGTTTAGTGATACATCATATATTGTAAAACTATTAAAGGTATCTGCTAATTTATAATTCAGAATATTGGCCTCATATGGATGGAAGGAAAGGGAGAAGATCAGAAAGGGAGCTCAGTTAGCTTAAAAGATTTATTGGGTTAAGTTTTATTTCTTAAGACAGGAGGTTTAACACACAGGTGTTTGTTTTTATTAACATTAAGTATGTGAATATATTTTATTCATTATTTTGTATGAATGGTTTACTTTTTAAAACTCAAATCTTGTTTTAAGATCAGTGATCTAAATCTTTATTGGGAAGATTTCACTGAATGTAGAACTGCTTTTTCTCTGAAGACAAAATATCAAATAGGTCCATCTAGTGGTGGATTGCCGAATCTCAAACAGGGACACTCCAGCTTACAGGAATACATGAGGATGTAAGGCTTTCGCTCAAAAATAGCACCTTCAACAAATAATTCAGTTAAAAAATGGGCAGAAGACATGAATAGACATTTCTGAAAAGAAGACATCCAGATGACTAACACACACATGAAAAATGCTTAACATCACTCATCAGGGAAATACAAATCAAAACTACAATGAGATATCACCTCACACCTGTCAGAATGGCTAAAATTAACAACACAGGAGACAACAGGTATTGGTGAGGATGCAGAGAAAGGGGAACCCTCCTACACTGTGGGTGGAAATGCAAACTGGTGTAGCCACTCTAGAAAACAGCATAGATGTTCCTCAATAAGTTAAAAATAGAGCTACCCTACAATCCAGCAATTGCACTACTATGTATTTACCCAAAGAATACAAAATACTGATTTGAAGGGATACCTGGACCCTGATGTTTATAGCAGCATTATCAACAATAGCCAAATTATAGAAAGAGCCCAAATGTGCATCAACTGATAAATGGATAAAGAAGGTGTAGTAAATATATACAATGGAATATTACCCATCCATAAAAAATGAAATCTTGCCATTTGCAATGCCGTGGATGGAGTTGAGAATATTATACCAAGTGAAATAAGTGAGAGAAAGATAAATACCAGATGATTTCACTCATATATGGAATTTAAGAAACAAAACAGATGAACATGGGGCGGGGGGAGAGAGAGGCAAATGGGAAAACAGTCTCTTAACTATAGGGAACAAACTGAGGTTTACTGGAGAGGAGGTGGCTGGGGGGTGGGCTAAATGGGTGATGTACATTAAGGAGGGCACTTGTGATGAGCACTGGGTGTTGTATGGAAGTGATGAATCACTAGACTGTACATCTGAAACACACACTGTATGTTAACTACCTAGAATTTAAATAAAAACTTGAAAAAAATAGCCATGAGTACAAATAAAAAAAAAAATCATGAATCAAGTGACGAACTCTTTGTTTTCAGAAGCATGGTAAAACTTTCAGTTTCTCTCTAACTTGTTGAAAGATTAAAAATCAACTTTAGGCAATTTGTGGGACTCCAACCTCCCATCTGCATCACTTTTATCCCTCATTGGCAGATTTTTCCCCTTAGTTCCCAGTGCTGTGGCCGTTTCCTCCAGACCTTCTATTCTTTATTGCATCTTCCTTGCCTGAGCATTGGAGAACTCCTTCCCACCCCATTTTTTTGCCTAAGCTCAAATGCTGCCCTCACCTCTACTTTAAGGTCATGAGATATATTCCTGCAGCTATTCAAGATTCAGGACACTCTATATGTGTGAATAAATTCTCAAATGAAAATGCATAGAGGACAGAACTGTTTGCAGCACATGTTCCCATTTTTTAAAAGATTTATTTATTTATTTGAGAGAGACAGAGAGTACACAAGCGGGTGGAGGGGCAGAGGCAGAGGGAGAGGGAAAAGCAGTCTCACCACTGAGCAGGGAGCAACGCGAGGCTGGATCCCAGGATCCTGAGATCATGACCTGAGTCGAAGGCAGACGCTTAATGGACTGAGCCTCCCAGGCGATCCCCCCATTTGTATTTTTTAAAAAGATACATATGTATTTTCATATATAGAAACTATCTGGGGAAGAACACACAAGAAACTCATAACCTAGGCCTTTGGGGTGGTGGGGGGAGGACTCTGGGGAAACTGAGAAAGAGACTTTGTTTTTCTTTTACTGTCTTGATGCTGATTGAGTTTTTTTGCAATGTGCATATATTACTTCCTCATACAAATTTTAAAGGGAGGAAATGCTCTGTATTCTATACATGTAGATACTATGACACTGATAAACTTCCTACAGATAAAATACATCGATACTAATGGATTTTATTTATATCTTCTGCACTGGATATATTTGTGTAAACATGTATTTATTCATGCACTGTGGCTGGAGTGTAAGACAGACTTGGGTTGTGAGAGGAATGGTCTTGCTTGGATTGAAAGTCTCTCTCTTGTGTGTCTTTGGACATATTCATTGCATTTAATATTTAGCTGTGACTTTTAGCTTAGAATGATTTATCTTACAATCTTTTTTTTTCCAATTAGGTCAAAAAAATTAGTTTACACTTTTTATTTACGTTTGAGGCTTGATACTTTATCAACTGCGTGAGATCTAACAGCAAACTCAGACTGGCACATAATCTTTGCAAAGATCTTATTTTAGACACTAACTGGAAGACACACCATAATTCCTTTTATCTTCGCAAACTCCAAAATGAATGTACAATCAAGTATCACCAGTGAAAATGCAAGTGTTTCTGAGCAAATATTTTGTAGTGGATGGAGTGCTTGATTCTTCAACACTCACTCTCCCCTTCCCATCGTATGGCAGCAGTAAGCTTTGAGGAACTTCCCTGAGCTCACTGATAGGCCCTGGTTAGGAAGCCAGTGACTGTTTCAAGGACCGAGCCCTACCATTGTTTGGGGGAAATGTAAATTGGCCCCCAAAGACTGAAGACAAAGACTTCCTTTTGGTGGCTTAGGGAGAGGCAATTTCTCTCCTCTGCTGGCTGTAAACAAAGGCCTAAGCAGGCCTCACTGTAACTGGCAACTGTCCTACAGCCTGGAGGGGAAACAGTCATGGATTGACACAGATCCTATGGTTATAGAGCAAAGAGAGGGAAAGAAGCTATATTCTTTTTTTTTTTTTTTAAGATTTTATTTTATCCATTTATTCATGAGAGACAGAGAGAGAGAGAGAGAGGCAGAGGGAGAAGCAGGCTCCTTGCTGAGCAGGGAGCCCGATGCGGGACTCGATCCCGGGACTCCAGGATCATGACCTGAGCCGAAGGCAGACGCTTAACCATCTGAGCCACCCAGGTGCCCCAAGAAGCTATATTCTTGATGACACGAGCCCCTCAACCAACCAACCCTGGAGCCTGCCCCATCTCTGGACTTCATGTAAAAGCCAGCTGGTCAGTTTTTTATTGTTTGAGTCAGATTGCTTTGGTTGTTTTTTCCTATTCCAACTGAAAGCATCCTGATGCGTATTTCAGTAGAACAGTTAAGAAAAACCCTCAGTAAGTAAATGACACAGTATCAAGGTCGGATTTTGAGTTGAGTTACTTGAATATTTTAATTATAAAAGCACAAATATATTTCAGAGCATGGGTATTTATATGAAGGATTGGACTGTACATTCTCCCACTAGCATGGTGAGTGTCTTCCGGCCGCCAGAACCATGAGAACTAAAGGTCTGCTGCTGGAGCCGCCCAGCCTGTGGTATAGTGTTAGAGCAGTCCGGACAGACTAAGACCCCCACCGTGCATGGGTGCCAGCAGGGTCAGGTTCTTGGTGAGGCGCTCTTCCTGGCTTACAGTGGCCACCTTCGTTATTGCATCCTCACGTGGCAGAGAGACATTTCTTTCATGGCTCTTTTTATAAGAGCACTGATCTCCTTCACGGGGGCTCCACCCTCATGACCTTATTATTTCCCGTGGTCCTACCTCCCAATCTCATTACATTTGGGATTAGGACTTCGACATAGGAATTTTGGGTAGTCCTCGACTTCCAGTGCATAGCATGGAGTGTAACATGGATAGTATTAAACGTTAAACCAGATATTCTATCGTGAGAGAGAAAGAACCCTAGATTAACCATTTAAGCCAAATCAGCACATGCTTAGGTGTTCTAACAAAACAATTATAATGCCATATTATTCTATAAAAAATACCATAAACTGGATGGCTTATAAACAACAAATATTTATGCCTGACAGTTCTGGAGGCTAGGAAGTCCGAGGTCAAGGTACTGGCAGATGTAGTATCTGGTGAGTCCCCTCTTCCTGGTTCATAGATGGCCATCGTTTTGGTTTTTGTTTGGTTTTCCCTATGTTCTCGTATGGAGAAAGAGGTAAGGGAGCTCTCTGGGGCCTCTTTTATAAGGGCACTAATTCCATTCACAAGAGCTCCACCCTCAAGACCTGTTCACCTCCCAAAGGCCCCTCCTTTTCATATCCTTACATTAGGGTTCAGCATATGAATTTTGGGAGGATGTATTTAGTCTGTAGCAGTAGGGCACTAGAGAAAGAAGGACGTCATGGAACTTTTCCAAATTGTAATAAAGTCAGTTTTAGATCAGGTTTTAGGAATTCAGTGTGTCCTGATACTTAAACTAGAAATCAGCTCTGTGATTCAGAAGCTCCATATAAGTTGGCTGGTTTTTCATCCATTTATCTAGCCACTCAAGTGATTGTAGACTGTAAACTTCTAATTAAGCTGCTTTCATGGTTTTAGATACATTCAAGCTTTCTGTTTTCCTTTGAGTCAGTTTTAACAAATACCATTTGTATCTGTAGGAAATGGCCCATTTTGTCTGCATTTTCTAATTTAATGGCAGAAAAGTTGTTCACAGTGTTCTCTTATTTTTAAAATCTCCGCAGGACGTGTTATGACCCCTTTTCTCTTCTAACAACTTTGAATTTTTTCCTTGTCTTTTTCTGTACTAGTCATGTCAGGGTTTTTATTTTCTCACATTTTAGTAATCTTTCTAAGCAACTATCTTGATGGTGTTAAATAATCTTAAAAAAGAGTAAAGAAAAAGGAATATTTCTTCCACACATTAGAACGTATTTTAAACCTAGGACTGATACAAAAACAGAAACTTCCAAGAGTATGACAGTGTAGAAAATCTATTAATATATGAAATTACACATGAAATTTAATCTATAATGAGTGTCATAAATGAGATTAATGTGTATACATGTTTGTGTACGTATATGCATATACTTTGTAAACCTCATCAATAAAGTACACGAACAATTCATTCACACAGAAGGAATATCAACTCATAACATTTTAAAATCTAATATTGTTAATCATAACACAAATCCAAATGGTAATAAAATACCATTTACACCTAATGAGAGAAAAAGTAAAAAAGTCAGTGTAATATCCTAATTTACATACGTCTTCAAGATAACGGGTTAGCTCAACATTTGTAAGAATGTTATAATTCATTTTGGATCCCTGTTTGACAATATGCATTAGAACCCATAGAAATAATATCCACATCTCTTGTTCTAATGAAGCACATAAGGATTTATCTTAAAATAATTCAAAAGATAAAACTATATTCATGATGTTTAATGCAGCATTAATCATAAAATTGAAAACGGGGGGGAAAACCTCTAAATGTTCAATAGAGGGAGTGGTTAGGAAAAGCATCATCTATAAACTGGGTTAAACATGTGCTTCTTAAAAACTACAAATGTAGAGCTTGATGTGTATGTATCACCATTTATTGAGCACTTGCTATGAAGCAGGAAGCAATAGTTGATATAGATTACCTCTAAATCTCATAATCCCTCTGTAAATTAAGTACACTTCGTTCTCAGTTTAAAGGTTCTAGGCCCGGTGCTCTGTGACATTAAGTCACTTGTTCAAGGCTTGGTCCCATGCCAGGGCAGTGCCTGCCACACCCATGGCCCAGTGAAGGGGGAAAAGGCCCTGCTCACAGTCCCTACCATGTGATTTCTGCACCTGCACCCCAGCCACCCTTCCTACTGCCATCAGGGTTCGGGTCTTGCCCAAGGGCAGCCAACGCGAGGTCAGGCTAGCATTTTGTGATATGGTCTGTCACGGAATGTTCTGCTAGAGAGGAGAGGCATTATATCCGTTCTTGCTCTTTGTTTACTTTTAGGAATAATGAGCCAATCAGGCAGTTGTTGGGAACTGAAACTAGGAGAATGTGAGAAAGCTTAGAGGGCATTTGAAACTGGGTGCTACAGAACTAGACTGCTGGGTCACCCATGCCAGAAAGACTTGGTGGGTTCAAATGGCGCAGAAAAAAACTAATCAAAATATGAAGTAAAGGGAAATGGTCGTCAACCACACTGAATTCTGCAAACAATGCCTACACTTATAAAATCATGCTCGTTATGTAGTCTAGTCCCTTCACAATCTTGTCGCTTCTCCAGGCTCATCTCTTAACTCCAGCTAGGTCAGACAACTCATGCGTCTATAAGCACACTGTGCCGGTTATCAGGTTATTGCTTCTCAGCTCCAGATTCACCCTTTGCCTGAATTAGTAAGTACTCTGTGCAGTCCTCTCCCTAGAATGCATTTTCGTTTGCCTAGCTTATTCCTTTGCATCTTCCAAGACTTCGTTCAAGAGAAACTTACTCTAAAAAGTTTTCCATGATCTTCTCCATCACGCTGAATCCACCTGAGCACAACTCCATGGAGACCCTCTTGGCTGTAAAGGCTTTATATCAGGAGAAGCTCATTTGAGTAATGATCAGATGTGCAATAAGCAGAAAACAGAAGAGAGTATTAAGTAGCAGCTGTTACAAGGACTGACTCAGGAATGAACATATCAGCCCCTAAAAGTGCTTCCTCAAGAGAGGGAGGCAGACATATGAGTTATAATGGTTTACACATCCTTATTTTACCTCCTGAGTTAAGGTAGGTATATAGTATATATGGATATATGTATTGTATGATGTATATATAAAATACTAATTATTATACTTCAATATATATGTATATAATTGAAAGCCTTAAGTGGACAGACTTTTTTTTTTTAAATCCATTTGTAACTGGGGCAAAACTGATCTGGCTCTAAATTAATGAGAATGACACACTATAATAGCAATTTGTGTTACAAACTGTTCTTGAGGCAACCATCTATACTACACAAATAAATTTGCCTCTGAAACTGCAAGACAACACTTTCCCAGAGTCCTACAGAGAATCCAGATGCAAATTTGCCTGGCTCGCTGCCTTTGCTATCTCTCTTTGGCTCACCACTTTGTGAGCAAATTTATATAGAAAATTTACAAAGCTGGCTCAGGACTCTAGTGTGAGGCAGAAACATAATAACAGCAATTTGTATTTATGAAAGTAGAATATTTGTCCTAAATGATCAGATCATTTCAAAATATGCTCTCATTCATTTACACCATATTATCAAAAGCTGAGAAGGCTTAAATATTTTAAAGTGATTTAAAGTAAGGGGTCTTTTCAACAGTCTACAGTAGTTTGAACGAGACATGGGTGTTGTAATTTGTATGTTCCTTAGGGAATGTTCCTATGGAGTAGTTCTTTCAACCCAGAAATTTTCTCGCCAACTGATTGTTTGAAGTCCCATAAGGTTTTATTTCTTTATCTATTATGCCTATGATCTACCAAATACTGAGCTCAGAACTAGAAATAAGCGAAATCATAAGACCCAAACTTTGGAACACATAAAACTTACAGCTTAATTATTCTTTTCTTCCCCCAACTTTATGGAGATATAATTACATAGAACATATATAAATTTAAGGTGTACAGTTGTGATGGTTTGATAGGTATATCTATTGTGAACCACAGAAATGTTGGATGAACACATCCTTTACCTCACATAATTACCATTGTTGTTAACCTAAGAACACTCCAAATCTACTCTTATGGCAGCTTTTAATATTCAGTATGGTATTGTTAACCATGGTCACCATGCTGTGCATTAGATTCCTGGAACGTATTCCTTGTATAACTTGGAAGCTTGCACTCTGACCATCATCTCCTCAATTCCCCACCTCCAGTCCCTGGCAACCAAGGTTCTACTCTTTGCTTCTGTGAGTTCACCTTTTTAAAATTCTACATTTAAGAGATCATATAGTATTTGTCTTTCTCTTTCTGACTTAATTCATTTAGCATAATGCCCTCAAGGTCCATCCATGTTGTTACAATGGTAGGATTTCCTTCTTTTTAAAGGCTGAATAAACATTCTGTTGTATGTTTATGTGTGTATGTGTGTGTGTATATATAGTATATATATAATTTATTAATCTGTCGACGGACACTGGTTGTTTTCATGTCCTGGCTATTGTGAATGCTACTGCAGTGAACACGGGTGCAGATACCTCTCGAGACAGTGATTTCATTTCCTTTGAATATATAGCCAGAAGTGAAATTGTTGGATCATGTGATAGTTAGAGTTAAAAAATTTTTTTTCCCATTTTTGATTTTTTGAGTAATCTCTACAGTTTTCCACAGTGGTTGACACCAGGTTACATTCCCATCAACAATGCTTAAGGGTTCCCTCTTCTTCGCATTCTCGCCATCACTTCTTATCTCTTGTCTTTTTGATGCTAGTCATTGTAACAGGTGTGAAGTGGTTTCTCATTGTGGTTTTGATTTGAATTTCCCTGATGACTAGTGAGGCTGAGCACCTTTTCATGTATCTGCTGGCCATTTGTATGTCGTCTGTGGAACAATGTCTATTCAGGTCCTTTGCCCATTTTTTAATTGGATTGTGTGTGTGTGTGTCTTTTGTTTTGCAATTAAGTTGTATGATGTTTTATATTTTAGATACTAACTCCTTGTTAGGTGGTTTGCAAATACTTTCTCCCATTCCATAGGTTTCCTGTTCATTTTATTCCTTGTTTCTTTTGCTGTGCAGAGCTATTTATTTTTATTTTTATCATTTTATTTTATCGTAAGTGTACTCTTAATCCCCATCTCCCCACCCACCTCACCTCTGGTAGCCATCAGTTTGTTCTCTATAGTTAAGAGTCTGTTTCTTGGTTTGTGTCTGTCTCTTCTTTTTCTTTGCTCATTTGTTTTGTTTCTTAAACTCCACATATGAGTGAAATCATGTGGTATTTGTCTTTCTCTGCTGACTTATTTCACTCAGCATGATACTCTCTAGCTCCATCCATGTTGTTGCAAATGACAAGATTTCATTCTTTTTTATGGTTGAGTAATATTCCATGGTGTGTGTGTGTGTGTGTGTGTGTGTGTATCACATCTTCTTTATCCATTCATTTATTGGTGGACAATAATGAATGTAGAAGTGTCCCCACCTCTTCAATTTCTTGGAAGAGTTTGATAGGGATTAATGTTAATTCTTTAAATGTTTGATAGAATTCATCCATGAAGCCATCTGGTCATGGGTGTTTCTTTGTTGGGAGGTTTGTTTTGGTTTGGTTTGGTTTGGTTTGTTTTAAGTAGACTCCACACCCAATGTGGAGCCCAACACAGGGCTTGAACTCACGACCCTGACATCAAGACCTGAGCTGAAATCAAGAGTCAGACACTTAACCAACTGAACCACCCAGGTGTCCCTGTTGGGAGGTTTTTGATTACTGATTCAATCTTGCTCAGTATTGGTATGTTCAGATTTTTTATTTCTTCCTGATTCAGTCTTGGTAGGTTGTATGTTTCTAGGAATTTATTTCTTCTAGGTTGTCCAGTTTGTTGGCATAATTGTTCATAATTGCTTCTTAGGATCTTTTGTATTTCTTTGTATCTGCTGTAATGTCACCTCTTTCATTTATAGTATTATTTGAGTCCTTTTTTGTTGGTAAGTCTAGCCAAAGGTTTATCAATTTTACCATTTCATAACACCAATTCCTAATTTTGTTGATCTTTTCTATTTTTCTGTTTTTTATTTCTGCTCTGATCTTTGTTATTTCCTTTTTTCTGTTGATTTTGGACTCTGGGCTTAGTGTGTTCTTTTTCTGATTCCTTGATGTGTAAAGTTAGGTTGTTTATTTGAGATCTTTCTTTTTTCTGTGCTCGCTTTGGCAGCACATATACTGAGATCTTTCTTTTTTCTTAATTTAGGCATTTATCACTATAAACTTTCCTCTTAGAACTGTTTTTGCTACATCTCAAGTTTTGTTTCATTGTTTCCTTTTTTTGTTTGGAGATTTTTTATTTCCCTTTTGATTTCTTCTTCACTAGCTGTTCAGAAGTGTGTTGTTTAACTTTCACATGTTTGTGAATTTCCTAGTCTTCCTTTTTTTATTGATTTCTAGTTTCATACCATTGTGGTTGGAAAAGTTACTTGGTATGATTTCAGTATTCTTTAAATTGCTAAGGCTTGTTTTGTGGTCTAGCATACGATCCATCCTAGAGGATGTTCCTTGTGCACTTGAGAAGAATGTGTGTTCTGCTGCTGTTGGATGGGATGTTTTGTATATTTGTATATTTCTGTTAGATCCATTTGGTCTAAAATATAGTTCAAGTCCAGTGTTTCCTTAGTAATTTTCTGTCTGGATGCTCTTTCCATTGTTAAAAATGGGGTATTGAAGTTCCCTATCATAATTGTATTGTTGTCTATATCTCCCTTTATATCTCCTGGCATATACTTAATACATTTATATATAAGTTTATGTATATTAACTTTATAGGTTTACTATGTTCCTTTGGTGGTAGCATGTTTCCCTGATTTCTTCACCATCCCTCTAGCCTTGTATTAGATGTCTGTGCATTTGAAGACACAGTCATCTCTTCCAGACTTTATGGACTGATTTTGTTAGGAAAGACCTTTACCCCCGTTGGTGGGGACATGCCAGAGCATGTTGGAACCCTGGGTCTAGCAGTATAGAGCACCACATGTGGGGACTTGTGATGGTCCAGCTCAGGCTTCTGGGGTCCATGACATCAACAGCTACATGGTTCTAGACAAGGACTGCAGAGGAATTGCAGTGACTACAAGGCATATTGGAGTCCTCAATGGTGCCTCCAGGTCCAGTGGCCAGGGACCAGGGTGAACAGAGCTGGTGACGTGCAGATACTTGGTTGTGGGGACCAGCTGTAAATGCCTTGTAGCGGCAGGGGTTGGATCAGGCACAGAGGTGGTGGCCAGGGCCAGCGGCATGGTACCGCAGCTAACTGTGGGTGCACTAGCAGCTGTAGGGGGTCTTGGCCGTCGGCGTGCACCCTGTACTTGCCGACTCACCCTACAGGCACAGGACAGCAGTCTAAGCCAAGGATGGGGGTCAGCCTGGGGGCATGCTCATGCATCGTGGGAGGGGCTAGCTGCAGGGGAGCCCCGTGGTGCAGACCAGTGCCAGCGACAGGGCCGGATCCAGGCCCACAAACAGCTGTAAGGGCCCTGGCTTTTGGTGGTCACTGTTGTGGCTGCAGGATCTCTCCAGGGGTGTGCATGTGCTGGTGGAGGCTGGCAGTGGGAATCAGGCCAGGGGCATGTAGGTGCCCAGCTGGGGGGGCTAGTTAGCCCCAGATGTGCACGCAGGGGCGGGGTGTCAGCCACCAGCATCTCGGCTGGCATCTTGTACTCACGCAGCCACAGAGGCCAGGGCGGGCTCCCTACGTAGATACTAGTTCCGGGAGGGGGGCCGGATTGGGCCCAGAGCAAGGAGGGCATCAGGTAGGCGTTGGCTGTGATGGGGGAAACCTTTGGGGGGAAACCCTCAGTGGTGAACTCTGTAGGTTCCACATTGGCTGTGTTGGTCATTGGTTTCTTCAGTGGCAAAAGCTACTGCTGTCCCCTGCGGAACAGTTCACTGGGGACCACAGTCCCTCCTGCTGTGTGGCTGCAACTGGAAGCCCTACTCTTCTTCCTTGCTCCTAGCTACCACTATATGTCACAGCCTTTTCCGCCTCTGGGTGTGTTGAGACCAAAGTGGGTCCCTTGTGCAGTGCCCCCCAAAGCTAGGGGAGCTTGTCACTCTCCCTGCTCTCCCTTTGCCAGTGAGGGAACTCTTGGTACTGTGCAGTATTAGCCTGGGGGGTGCCATGATGCAGGCAAAGCAATCCTGTTCCTCCTTCCTCTTCTGTGTGGTGGTTCTCAGGTTTTTTTGTTCTGTTGTGGTGCTTGCTGAAGTTTAAGTGGACCCTGAACTCTATCAGAGCTATTTTTTTGTTTGTGGGTAGCTGTCTAATTGTTGATCTTTGTGGTTGGATGGAGGCTTGGGGTCCCTTACTCTGCCATAGCGGCGATGACACCCAGCTTAATTATTCTTAGCAGTAACTTGGCACCTCTTCTAAAAATCAGATGTTTGCTTTCTAGCATGCTTTTAAAAGTATTATAGATTTAATACAGACTTATTTTAAAAATTTGAAAATATAAAGCAAAAGGAAGAAAAAGCAAAAGGAAGAATATGAAGCCATCTGTAATCTTAACATTTAGGAATAGCTACTGTTAAAAATTTGGTACATCTTGGGGTGCCTGGATGCCTCAGTCAGTTGAGCATTCCACTCTTAATTTTGGCTCAGGTCATGATCTCGGGATCCTGGGATCGAGCCCCATGTCAGGCTCCCTGCTCAGTGGGGAGTCTGCTTGTCTCCCTCTCCCTCTGCCCCTCCCCCTGCTCTCTCTCAAATATAAATAGATAAATCTTTCTTTAATTTTATTTATTTTTAAAGATTTTATTTATTTGAGTGAAAGAGTATGAGCTGGGAGAGGGCAGAGGCAGAGAGAGAAGCAGACTCCCTGCTGAGCAGGGAGCCTGATGTGAGACTCGATTCCAGGACCCTGAGATCGTGACCTGAGCCGAAGGCAGATGCTTAACAGACTGAACCACCCAGGTGCCGTGGTAAATCTTTTTTTAAAAATTGGTACATCTTGTAGTCTTTTAAAGTACTCACATTAAAATATAAATTTTATGTAGTTTATACAGACCTTATTTTCCAAATGAAACATAATGTGAATTTTCAAGTGGCAAAATACCCTTCACAAACTTTATTTTAATGACTGCATGGTCATTTACACAACCATTAAATATTTTTATACATCTTATTATGTCATTTCCTCATTTCTCGCAGGTTTAAGTACAAACTTGGCAATGCCTCCAAGACTATTATTAAACTTTGCCTTGCCCCCATCTCATGCTTTCCTCCTTCACATTCTAGACTAGCTGTACTTAGTTTCCATGTATCATATTCTGTCTCATCTCCTGGACTCTATATATTTGTGTCATTCTAAGACATTTTTATTCTTTTTCCTCCTCATTCCCTCTCTCCACTTCTCCCACTCCTTTTTTCTAGTTAACACCTACCAATCTTTGATGGAGAGTGTGTGGATAGAAAACTAGAGGGAGGTCTAAGACTAAGTCCTTGACACCTCACTTATAAAAGCAGAGAACCAGGAGAAGGATGAAGAAAAAAAAGAATGAGAACTGGCCAAAGAGGAAAACCAGGAGAATACAGTATCACAGAAAGTAAGCAAGGAAAAGAAATGTCAAAATGTATAGGCCAACAGAACAGAGTCCATAAATAGACCCATGTCATATATTGCATATATTGTCAATTGATTTTGACAAAAGAAATAAGGTAACTAAATGAGGGACAAAAATAGTCTTTTCAACAAAGAGGGCTGGAACAACCAGATATCCATATAGAAAGGAAGAACTTTAAACTTTACCTCACACCGTATACAAAATTAACTCAAAATAAATCATGTACCAAAATGTAAGGACTAAACTACAAAATTTCTAGATGAAAACATAAAATATAATCTTTGAGATTTTGGAGTAGGCAAATAATTCTTAGGACATAAAAGCATGAATCATAAGAAAAAATTTCATGAAATGAACATCAGAATTAAAATATTCTCAAACACCATTAAGAAAATGAAAAGACAAGTCATAAAGTGGGGGAAAATGTATGAATGTGTGATTTATTTAGAATATAAAGAACACTTGCATCTCAGTAAGACAAACAGCCCATAAAAAAATAAGCCAAAGCTTTGAACACTTTATAAAAAAGATATGCAAATAGTTAATGAGCACACGAGATGTTCAGCATCATTAGTCATCAGGGAAATGTAAGTTATAACTACAAGATACCACAAAACATCTATTAGACCAATTAAAATTTTAAAAAGTGACCATGACAAGTGTTGGTGAGGTGTGGAGTAACTGGAACTCTCATCATTGCTAGTGAGAATGTAAAATGGTACAACCACTTTGGAAATAGCTTGGTATTTCTTATAAATTAAAATATGCCCTTATTTTATGACCCAGCAATTCCATCCTAAGTATTTATTCAATATATGTCCACACAAATACTGATACATGAATGTTCATGACAACTTTATTTGTAAAAGCCCCAGACCAGAAACATCCCAAATGTCTATCAACAGGTAGATAAACAAATTGTAGCTTGTCTATACAATCTCCATATTACTCACTAATAAAAAGGAATGAGCCACTAATACATGCAGTAACAGATAAATCTCAAAAATATACTGAGCAAAATAAGTCAAAACAAGAATACATCATGTATGATTCCATTAATATGAAGCTCTAAGAAAAATCTAAAATACAGTAACAGCATTATCAGTTGTTGTTTAGGGTCAGGATGATTGTGGGGATGGATTGGAATGGGCACAAGGGTCCCTTTTGTGGTAGTGGTTGGTACAGAGATGAATATATTTGTCAAAATTCATCAAATTGTACACTTAGCATGTGTACATTTTATTGGAAATTACACATCAATAAACTTGAGTTTAAAAAATTGTTTCAATTGCTCTTGAGACTTTAGGTAAATCAAGGACAGAGAAGGGGCTTTGGAAATGGCAATATTAGAAGTCATGGGTAATGTCATTAAGAAGACTTTCAGTGAAGGGGGGTGAGGACCAAAACCTGATTGAAGTGGGTTTATTTTGTTTAATATTGTTTTTTAATTTCAATATAGTTAATGTACAGTGTTATATTAGTTTCAGGTGTACAATATAGTCATTCAATTCTGTACATTTCTCAGTACTATTTAATCCCATCACCTGTATCACTTATCTCCCCCCCACCCCGTAACCATCTGTTCTCTCTTGTTAAGTCTGTTTCTTGGTTTGTCTCTTTTTCCCCCCCTTTGCTCATTTGTTTTGTTTCTTAAATTCCACATATACATGAAATCATATGGTATTTGTCTTTCCTGACTTATTTCACTTAGCATTATTCGCTCTAGCTCCATCCACTTCTTTATCCGTTCATCTGTCGATAGACATTTGGGCTGCTTCCATAATTTACCTATTGTAAATAATGCTGAAATAAACATAGGGGTGCGTGTATCCCTTTGAATTAATGTTTTTGTATTCTTTGGGTAAGTACCCAGTAGTGCGATAATTGGATCGTAGGGTAGTTCTATTTTTAACTTTTTGAGGAACCCCCATACTGTGTTCCAGACTGCCTGCACCAGTTTGCATTTCCACCACCAGTGTAAGAGGGTTCCTTTTTCTCCACATCCTTGCCATCACCTGTTGTTTCTTGTGTTGTTGACTTTAGCCATTCTGACAGGTGGGAGGTGACAGCTCATTGTACTTTTAATTGCATTTCCCTGATGATGAGTGATGTTGAGCATCTTTTCATGTGCCTGTGGGCCATCTGTCTGCCTTCTTTGGAGAAATGTCTGTTCATGTCTTCTGCCCATTTTTTAATTGGATTAGTTGTTGTTTGGGTGTTAAGTTGTATTAACTCTTTATATTTCTTGGGTACTAACCCTTTGTGGGATATGTCATTTGCAAATCTCTCCTCCCACTCAGTAGGTTGCCTTTTAGTTGATTGTTTCCTTCACTGTGCAGAAGCTTTTTATTTTGATACAGTTCCAGCAGATTATTTTTGCTTGTTTCCCTTGTCTCAGGAGACCTCTAGAAAAATGTTATGGCCAATGCCAGAGAAATTACTGCGTGTGCTCTCTTCTAGGATTTTTATGTTTCAGGTCTCACATTTAGATCCCTAATCCATTTTGAGTTTTTGTGTATGGTATAAGAAAGTGGTCTAGTTTCATTCTTTTGTATGTAGCTGTCCAGTTTTCCCAACAACATTTGTTGAAGAGAACTGTCCCATTGCATATTCTTGCCTCCTTTGTTGTATAGTTTCAGATCTCACACTGAGGTCCTCAGTCTATCTTGAGGGTTTTTTTGTGTGTGCATGGTGTAAGAAAGTGGTCCAGTTTCATTCCTTTGCATGTAGCTGTCCAGTTACCCAGCACCATTTGCTGAAGAGGCTTTTTCCCTTTGTATATTCTTGCCTCCTTTGTTGTAGATTAATTACCATGTAATTGTGGGTTTATTTTTGGGCTCTCTATTCTGTTCCATTGATCTATGGGTCTATTTTTGTGTTAGTACCATACTGTTTTGGATTACTAAAGTTTTGTAGTATATCTTGAAACCTGGAATTGTGATACCTCCAGTTTTGTTTTTCTTTTTCAAGATTGCTTTGGCTATTCAGGGTCTTTTGTGGTCCCATACAAATTCTAGGATTGTTTGTTCTAGTTCTGTGAAAAATGCTGTTGGTATTTTGCTAGGGATTGCATTATATCTGTAGATTGCTATAGGTAGCATGGACAAGTTAATATTTTTTCTCCCAATCCATGGGCATGGAATATCTTTCCATTTGTTACCTTCCGTTTCTTTCACCAGTATTTTATAGTTTTCAGACCAAAGGTCTTTCACCTCTTTGGTTAAGTTTATTCCTAGGTATCTTACTGTGTTTTGGAGCAATTGAAAATGGGATTGCTTTCTTAATTCCACTTTCTGCTGCTTCATTATTAGTGTGCAGGAATACAACAGATGTCTGTATATTGATTTTGTATCCTGCAACTTTACTGAATTCATTTATCAGTTCTAGTAGTTTTTTTGGTGGAGTCTTTAGGGTTTTTTATATATAGTATGTCATCTGCAAATAGTGAAAAGTTTTACTTCTTCCTTACCAATTTGGATGCCATTTATTTCTTTTTGTTGTCTGATGGTTGTGGCTAGGACTTCAGGTAATAGGTTGAATAAAATTAGAGTGGCCATCCTTGTCTAGTTCCTGACCTTAGAGGAAAGGCTGTCAGTTTTTCCGCATTGTTAGATGTGAGGTTTTCCATATAAGGCCTTTATTCAGACCTACTTTGTTGAGGGTTTTTATCATGAATGGATGTTATATTTTGTCAAATGCCTTTTCTACATCTACTGAAAGGATCAAATGTTGATTGACTTGCGAATATTGGACCATTCTTGCAGGCCAAGAATCTCTCTTGATTGTAGTGAGTGATTTTTTTTTTTTTTAATGTGTTGTTGGATTCGATTTGCTAGTATTTTGTTGAGGATTTCTGCATCTGTGTTCATCAGAGATATTGGCCTGTAGTTATTTTTTTGTGGTGTCTTTATCTGGTTTTGGTATCAGGGTGTTACTGGCCTCATAGAATTAATTTGGAAGTGTTCCTTCCTCTTCTATTTTTTGCAATAGTTTGAGACAAGTAGGTATTAACTCTTTTTTAAATGTTTGGTAGAATTCGCTTGTGAAGCCACCTGGTCCTAGACTTTTGTTTGTAGGGAGTTTTTGATTACAGATTCAATTTCATTGCTGGTTATCAGTCTGTTCAAATTTTCTATTTCTTCCTGTTTCAGTTTTAGTAGGTTATATGTCTCTGGGAATTTATCTGTTTCTTCTAGGTTGTCCAATTTGTTGGCATATGGTTTTTCATGATCTTCTCTTAGAATCCTTTGTATTTCCGTGGTGTTGGTTTTTTCTCCTCTCTCATCTGTGATTTTGGGCCTTTTTTCTTTTGATGAGTCTGGCTAGCGGTTTATCAATTTTGTTGATCTTTTCAAAGAAAAAGCTCCTGGTTTAATTGTTCTTTTGTTTTTTGTTTCTATATCATTTATTTCTGCTGTAATCTTTATTATTTCCTTCCTTCTACTGGTTTGGGGCTTTGTTTGTTCCTTTTTACCTCCCTTAGGTGTAAGGTTAGGTTGTTTGAGATTTTTCTTCTTGACGTAGGCCTGTATTACTATAAAATTCCTCTTAGAAAAGATTTTGTTGCATCCCAGAGATTTTGGACCATTGTATTTTCATCTCCATTTGTCTCCACATATTTTTTTTATTCCTCTTTTTTTGGTTGACCCATTCATTGTTTAATAGCATGTTATTTAACATTCATATATTTGTGCTCTTTCCAGACTTTTTTCTTGTGGTTGATTTCTAGTTTTACACCATTGTGATCAGAAAAGATGCATGGAGGACTTCAGCCTTTGAATTTGTTGAGACTTATTTTGTGGTCTCACCTGTGAACTCTTCTGGAGAATGTTTTATGTGCACTTAAAAAGAATGTGTCTTCTGCTGTTTTGGGATGGGATGTTCTGAATATATCTGTTAGATCCATCTGGTCCAGTGTGTCATTCAAAGTCATTGTTTCCTTGTTGATTTTGTTTGGAAGATTTATCCACTGATACATGTGAAGTGTTACAGCCCCCTGCTTTATTCTGTCAATATCAATTACCTTGGTACTAACTGCTTTATGGATTTGGATGCTCCCATGTCCATGTTGTGTGTGTAAATATTTACAATTGACATATCTTCTTGTTCTATTGCTCCCTTTGATTATGCAGTGTCCCTTATCTCTTGTTAGTCTTTTTTTTTTTTTTTTTTTGTCTGATCTATTTCTATGCTGGCTTTCTTCTCACTTCCATTTGCATGATAAGTGCTTTACATCCCTTCACTTGTAATCTGCATGTGTCTTTAGGTCTGAAATTATAGATGGGTCTTGCTTTTTTATCCATTCCATCATCCTATGTCTTTTGATTGGAGCCATTTAGTCCATTTACAGAAAAAATGGCATTTAAAATAACATAATGTAGCCATTCTGGAAAACAGATTCTCCTCACTCTTGGGGTTTGCTATATATCTAGGGTTTTTCTGAATTATGTAGTCTAATCTTTGTGTGGCTGAATTCTCTGATTAGCTTAGTGGTGAGCCAATAATTGGACACAGATTTCCTTAGATGCCTAGAACCATTGTCTTCCAGTCTTTGCAGAAGGGCTCTGTATGGGGGCAGGTCTTCAACATCCTGCCAAGCTGTTTACAACTCTGTTTTAGCTTTTACTTTCTGCTTGAGTGGAGCCTCAAGGGTACCCAGAAGTGAGGTCCTAGGACTCTCCCAGCTCTTTGCTGAGCATGTGCATGGTGCTGGCCTTCACACAACTTTATGCATCCATATTGCCTTCTAGAGTCCTAGGAACAGGTCACAGCATTTCAGAGACTGTCAATAGATATCTTATTCATTTTTCTTTTATCCCCCTGATTTTTGGTTATCCTATTGTGTTTTGAACAAACAGCTCCTTTCTGCATCTCTAGTAATTGCCAGGCTGCTGGCTTTAGCTGTGATTGTGGGCTCCTGGTTTTCATGGGCACCATAGAGTTGGAGGAGGGGGTGGTGGTGGAATGGGAATAGGGCAAGTTAAAATGCCACAAGGCTTACTGTTCTTGCCAAGATTTGGCCATTTTTTCTTGAAATGTTTCCCGATTGCTTGGCAGTTTCTGCCAGTGTTCTCATGGCTTTTAGAGAGAACTTTTAGATGTCCTGACTGCCGTTTTTAGTAATATCACCTGTGTCATCTTAAGTTTATTTTTTAAAACTGAAAATATATTGTCCAATAGGTTTTAAATAAGAGGTCTATTTATACTGAAAAGAACAGTGATGTAGTCTTCTAATAGTCAAATTTTTGTTTATTTGACAGAGACACAGCGAGAGAGGGAACACAAGCAGGGGGAGTGGGAGAAGCAGGCTTCCTGCCGATCAGGGAGCCCGATGCGGGGCTCGGTTCCAGGACCCTGGGACCATGACCTGAGCTGAAGGCAGACGCTTAATGACTGAGCCACCCAGGTGCCCCGTAATAGTCAAATGTTTTATTGTGGAAAGAGATGTTGGGAACAAGGCAATGAGGGAAGGATGAATTTTACATCCTGATTCTGTAAGTGCTCTACCTGGTTAGGAGGTACATGTAAATATCAGCTTGGAGGGAGGGTTATGTATTAAATGAAGTGGAAATATCCATATTCCTCAAGATTTATTAATAAATTGGGAATGTTATTAGGAATTAAGGTGGTCTCTGGCTATGTTAAACATGGAGGAATATTTTACTCTGGAAAATTCAACCTCCCTAAGCGCTTGAAAAAGTAAAAGGGCTTTCTTTTTTCCAACAAATCACAAGTTAGAACAAAATCTCTCATACAGTGTCTCTTTAAGATTCTAAACTATCAGGCATTTAATCTTAATGGTGTGACCCAGTACACCTTTTTATCGGGCTGGTAGATAATAAGCACTGAAATGCAATGTCTACCCTCTAAAGCAGTGGTTAGTTCTGAGCCTTTTGCTGCCATGACATGCTTGATAAATGATGCTCTTATGTGGGAAACACTCTCAAGGGCACATTCATATTTTGACAAACATCTCCCAAATTTGGAAGTCATGCACTGTGATAATTTGTAATCATCAGAACAGTTAACTGCCCATCTGTAGTGGTGCCTCTTTGTGATCAATTGCAGAGATGAACTTGGGCTGTAGGGCAGGACCATTCTCAGTAATGCCTTTCTCTTGTGTCCCGGAATTCATGGTTCTGTATATATAATTTCAGCACTTTGGGCTCCAAAGACTTCAAGAAGATGACACCTACTCACCACACTCTTGCCTAGAAGACAATCAAATATTTGGTAGGTTTTAGATTATTTTGAAATATGAAAGTTAACCACAAGCATGGAGTCTAAAATTCAGTTCTGTCTTTTTGTATTTACTATTCAAGAACTAAGACAAGTTTCTGGTGAAGCATGACCCTTTGTATAAGCAGATGTTGAAAGGGGAATTCTTGTTTTCCATGCTTGAGCAGCAAGAACGGTAATAGAAGTTCCTGTGAATGGTTTTCATTTCTGTTCCTTTTAAAGTGTAATTAGAATGACAGTCTATCATGTAGGTTACAATATTTGCTGGTAAACAACTTATTCACATGTTTCTTCTGAAATGATAAGTGATTAAAATGCATGAGACCATTTTCTGGAATGAATCATTCAAGCATCCTTTCTGATGGTGGGAACTGAATTAGAAAAGTGAGAGCTTATACAACTTAAAAAACACCATATGAAGATACTTAAGTATATTTATGTAAGAGGATTTTTCCCCACCTCAAACATTTGCTAACACCAATAATTTGTTTTATGTAGCATCCATTTTGAAAAATAAAAGCCATTTCCTGACCAGTGCCTCATGGCCCTTGGTGTTGCATTGTATCCTGGGCTTTCTCCTACCTTTTCCTGATTTTTAATTTAGGTGGAAAAAAGAATGGAGGGTGAAGGATTTGGGAACTGTGGAGAAGGGAATTCTAATAGCTCGTGTGTACTGAGAATATTGCATGAAAAGTGATGATTCCCTTTCTGCTTGGCAATGCAACTGAGCCTAGCTGACCTCCAGGTGTCTACCATACAATATCTACTCTGTGGAGGGAAAGCACCTTACCACAGAATGACCAGACTGTGTATCTTTACTGTGTAATAGATCAATGTTTTTAATTCCAAGGCCTCACAATATAAAAGTCTTACCCCTCTCAGATTGCAATGATTCCCAAGAGGAATGCACATTACATCCTTTGCAAATTTCTACCAGTCAAGAGGTCAGTCTTTTGTATAGTCTATATTATAAAAGAAAAAGATAAAATTATACATTTGGAAAACAAAAGTCATCTTAAATATGCTTTTATTCTATAAACAGTGCCCCTTCCCCAAAATGACAAAATGCATTGGGGGATGATGTCTTATTATCCATGGATGAGAATTACTGCTACAAATGAGTGGTCCCCAGATTCACTGGGGGTGGGCAGAACCTGTTAAACTTTACTAATAGTGAAAGTTAACACTGATACCAATCAGTTGAGAGTAAGTCAACACCTACCTGTGACATACTGAACCTGAGTGTTTTGAGGAAAGAAAGGGAATTTGAGTGTGGAAGGTTTAACAGTGGTACTTTCCTTCATTTGCTACTTTTTATCACATTGTAACTTAGGCAATTTACACTAATTTAAGTGGAATTTATAAGCCTAAGCACAACACAATAATTAGATTAAAATTAAGCATCTTTAATATGAAAATACCTGTACCATTAAGTTTTAGAGCCATGGAGTATTTAATGAAAAAAACTTAGGATCAAGCTAAAGCGGTTCTTAAAAACTTATGTTAGAAAAAAACAAAGCATTAGCTAAGCCTACACTTTGAGGAGTTAGGAAAAATAACAAAGAATGTAATAAGAACAAGCCAAAGCTAATAAAATAGAACACAAATACAATTAGAAAAGCTTTACAAAATGTTGATTATTTGAAACAATTGACAAAACTGCCAAGATGGATTTAAAAAAGTAGTCTAATAAACCTCAGGAATGAAAAGATTGCTGCAGATGCAGACATTTAAAAAGATAATCCACTTAATGCCAATATTTATTTGAGAGAGAGCACAAGCAGGGGGAGTGACAGGGAGAGGAAGAAGCAGGCTCCCCACTGAGCAGGGAGCCCGATGCGGGGCTCCATCCCAGGACCCTGGGATCATGAGCTGAAGGCAGATGCTTAACAACAGAGCCATCCAGGCACCCCTAATGGCAATATTTAAAATTTAAATATGATGGAAAAATCTCTAGAAAAGTAACTGCTAGAAGTCAGTTCTATTAAAAGTAAAAATAGAGAACCAAAATAGTAAAAACTATTAAGGGAATTGAAACGATAGTTAAAAATTATAGAGTCTATAAAACAAAGGAAAATTTCTAATCTTCTAAAAATAATTGCAGAGAATTTTTTAAAATAGGAACTATTCTGGAATTCATGAAGATAGCATAATTTTGGTATACAATTCCAGTGAGGACAGTGTAAGAAAACGTATAGGCCGTTATAAACTTAGCAATAGTGTTCAAAAAGATTAATATTTCACAAGCAAGTTTTATGTATCCAAGGAATGCAAAATTGGCATAATACTAGGAAATGCACAATAAGGAGAAAACCCATATAGAATTCTATAGATGGGAAAGCATTTGAGAAAATTCAACATCCAGATGTAAAACATAGTAAAAATAAGGGACCTTCCATAAACTAATAAAGAATATTCACAATGGAGACAAAGTTTTCATTTGTATCAGCAACAAGACAAAAGCACCTGCCATCACTCCTATTAAGAGTGTCCTTGATATCCTACCTAACAGTAAAATAAGAAAAAAGGACTGGAATGAAAAAAATTTTAATAGACAAAAGGCAATCGTATTTCAACATAGCACCAGTTAGAAGATCTATTTATCGGAGGGGTAGACGAACCGTGAGAGACGATGGACTCTGAAAAACAAACAGGGCTCTAGAGGGGAGGGGTGTGGGAGGATGGGTTAGCCTGGTGGTGGGTATTGAGGAGGGCACATTCTGCATGGAGCACTGGGTGTTATGCACAAACAATGAATCATGGAACACTTCATCTAGAACTAATGATGTAATGTATGGGGATTAACATAAGAATAAAAAAAACCCCTACTATATATGCTAACATATAATAGGCTTTTGATTTTAATAAAGTATTTAAAAATTAAAAAAAAAGATCTATTTAGAAACAAATACTGCTTACATTAAAAAAATTAGGAATTTTTTTTTTTGAAGGTAAGAACCTCAGGAGGGGAACGAAAAGTACATTATTTGGAAAGATTTAAAACCTAAATAGAACATACTATGTTCCTGGCTAGGAAATCTCATAAAGATAGCAGTTTTCAAATGGATCTTTGGATTCAGTGCAAGTCCAATCAAAAACCCAACAGAAATTTCCCAAAACACCACAACAAACCTAAGTTTTGTTTGTATGAATGCCACACCTGTTATGGAACAGCAAATGCCAAAGAATGGCCAAGACACTCTTGATAGAAACTGTTAGGGAACAAGAAGTCCTGTCCCCTTCAGGGTTCCAGGGTGGACTAAGAATCAAAATGGACATGAGACAGATTAACAGGAAAAAAAAAAAAAAATTTAATAGTGTCCATATGGGGGAACCTACCCAGACATGGAAAGCCCAGAGACAGGCAAAATGGGGTGAACAGGTCATTTGAACTAAGGAGAAAAGGGTAGGGGGTCTGGGATTTCGGGGGAAAGGATTGTACTTCACAGGGTGATGAGAGAATTGTTTGGTAATTAGATGTTTACCCTGCCATACAGATGGCTCACTCGGATAAAATTAATCTCTGCCAGTAACTCTTGTTCTGGGGAAGACTACCAATTTAGACTCTTACATGTAGTTAAGGGAGGAGCAAAAATTTCTCCTGATCTCATAGGGTCTTGATTGCCTTCAGCTCGGAATAACATTTATGCCAAAGTGGTTCATTTTGGGGCAGCCTGCCCTGGGCCCCTACAGTTACCTTCTTTGAAACTTCCATGAATTTTTAGACACAAAAGTTGAGCTGGTGCAGATATACCGAGGTAACTGCCACATCAGCATAACCCAGAAAATCATAGCGGCCACACTGAAAACGGTAGGAAGGGCGGAGGTACCGTCAGCAACCAAACTAATCTGCAAGGCTAACCGCCAATGGGAGGGACACCACAAGCAAGGAGAGGAACAGACCCACAACCAGGCACCCCAGACAGAGGGGTATCTACATGGGAAGACAAGTCCTCGTTTGGCTTTAAAAACCAGAGGGGCTTAACTTTGTGGGTGCTTAATAAGTGGGGCTTAACATCGGGAACCTTAAAAATCAGTGGGTCCAACTCAGGGCTGGAAAGCAATAGGAAATGAAGTCCCCACCCTTAAAGAGAACAGCATAACAAACTACCACCCCCAGATACAGCATAGAAGCAGCAGTTTGAAAAGAGACGAGGGTCTATGGGGAAGGAGTTGTATTCACTCATCTCAGAACTGGTGGTGAAGGGGCAGGGATCTTTAGGAGACATCTCAAGAGCAAAGAGCTGATGGTGTCTCTTCTCTCCCCTGCCCCCTGCCCCCAGCCTAGATACACAGACGCCAGCGGGAACCAGTGTGGAACGCTCGCCACCTAGCTTTTGCTAACAGCATGCCTTGCTCCTGAGTTCTCCTGAAGACTGTCCCATCCAACCTGCCTCACTCCAAAGGCCTCCCTCCAAAGCGATACCACAAGGGCCTCATTGCACAAACAGCCTCAACAGGGGTCAGCGCCACCCCGACGTGACTCTTGCCCTGGGGAGAGGAGGAGATACCCACACACACACACAGCAGTTCAATGGCAGCCCCAGCAAGGGGCGGCAGGCAGACGTCAGACTGCCTGCCCCCCCCCCCACCAACAGAAACCTCATAGGGTGGGGGCAGCACAAAGAGAACCCAGTAGTTCAGGGTCACTGCAGCCACCATAGAAGACTGGGGACAGACATCTGCTCTGACTCCTGACCTTGCCCACCAATGAAAGCCTCTTGGGGACAACAGAGGGAGAGAACCCTGTAGTTCAGCGCAGCCACAGTTCCAGCAAGTGGGCTGAAGGCAAGCATCTGGTCTGACCTAACTCAAGCCCAGAGTGGCCCCAGACTGGCACCTTAACAGCACAGGGACCAAACCCTGATGACAACAACTGGCCTAAAGGCAAATGTGGCTCAAGCACAACAGTAGGGTGCATGCAACACACATAGGAGACACCCCTGGAACATCAGGTTCTAGTGAGGAGGGGACTGCACTACGGGGCATTTCAGGATCTCTTCATAAGGCCACTACTTTCAAGATCAGGAGACAGAGCTTACTTTAATACATAGAAGCAGAATTAGGAATTATGCCCCAAATGAAACAAGACAAAAAAGACAATTTAATGTAATTGTCATAAAGATACTCACTGGACTTAAGCTTGAAAGATCTCCATGTGACCTTCAACAAAAATAGAATATATAAAAAAGAGGAGTGCCTGGGTGGCTCAGTCAGTTAAGCGTCTGCCTTCGGCTCAGGTCATGATCCCAGGGTCCTGGGATCGAGCCCCACGTCGGGCTTCTTGCTCAGCAGGGGGCGAAGAGTTCTGAAACTAAAAATACACTAGAGTGAATAAGTAGACTAGAGGAAGCAGAAAAACAGACAAGAAGCTAGAAGACCGTAATGGAGAGGAACCAAGCTGAACAGGAAAAAAAACAAAAAATAGGTTAAGAGAACTCAGCAACATCATGTGTAATAACATTCACATTCTAGGGATCCCAGAAGGAGAAGAGAGAAAAGGGGGCAGAAATTTTGATTAGGAAAGTTTTCAGATACTTAATCTGGGGAAGTATCTAAAACTTTCCAAAATCTAGGTCCAGGAGGCACAGAGAGCCACCAAAAAGAAAAAAAAAAAAAAAAAAATCAAGGAGGTCCACACCAACACACATAATTAAAATGGCAAAAAGTAGTGAGAAATTTAAAAGCAGCAAGAGAAAAAACAATTACATACATACAAGGGAACCTCCAGAAAGCTGTGAGCAGATTTTTCAGCAGCAGCTTTGCAGTCCAGAGGGGAGTGGGATGGTATGTTCAAAGTGCTGAAAGAAAAACCTGCAGCCAAGAATACTCTATCCAGCAAGACTATCATTCAGAATACAAGGAGAAATAGAGTTTTTCAGACAAATAAAAGCAAAAGGAGTGCATGGCCACTAAACCAGCCCAACAAGAAACACTAAAGGGAATTCTTTGAGTGGGAATGAAAGGCCATAATCAGGTATAAGAAAATTAGGGAAGGAAACAATTTCTCAGGCACATGAAAACATAAAGTAGATTAACCAGTGTATAAAACCAGTATAGAGATTAAAGCACAAAAGCAGTAAAATCAATTAGATCTATAAAATAGTAAATAAAGGGACTCACAAAAGAATGTAAAGTATGACATCATATACATAAACGTGTGGGGGTGGGGAGAGTAAAAGTTAACTTGTCCATGCTACCCATAGCAATCTACAGATACAATGCAATCCCTAGCAAAATACCAACAGCATTTTTCACAGAACTAGAACAATCCTAAAATTTGCATGGAACCACAAAAGATCCTGAATAGCCAAAGCAATCTTGAAAAAAACTGGAGGTATCACAATTCCAGATTTCAAGATATACTACAAAACTATAGTAATCAAAAACAGTATGGTACTAACACAAAAATAGACCCATAGATCAATGGAATAGAATAGAGAGCCCAAAAATAAACCCACAATTACATGGTTAATTAATCTACAACAAAGGAGGCAAGAATATACAATGAGAAAAAGCCTCTTCAACAAATGGTGCTGGGAAACCTGGACAGCTACATGCAAAGGAATGAAACTGGATCTTATACACCACACACACACACACACACACACACACACACACACACACACACACACAAAACCTCAAAATGGATTGCGGACCTGTGTGAGATCTGAAATTATACAACAAAGGAGGCAAGAATATGCAATGGGACAGTTCTCTTCAACAAATGTTGTTGGGAAAACTGGACAGCTACATACAAAAGAATGAAACTAGACCACTTTCTTATACCATACACAAAAACTCAAAATGGATTAGGGATCTAAATGTGAGACCTGAAGCCTAAAAATCCTAGAAGAGAATACATGCAGCAGTTTCTCTGCCAGTGGCCATAATATTTTTCTACAGGTCTTCTGAGGCAAGGGAAACAAAAGCAAAAATAATCTGTTGCAACTACATCAAAATAAAAAGCTTCTGCACAGTGAAGGAAACAATCAACTAAAAGGCAACCTACTAAGTGGGAGGAGAGATTTGCAAATGACATATCCCACAAAGGGTTAGTACCCAAGAAATATAAAGAGTTAATACAACTTAACACCCAAACAACAACTAATCCAATTAAAAAATGGGCAGAAGACATGAACAGACATTTCTCCAAAGAAGGCAGACAGATGGCCCACAGGCACATGAAAAGATGCTCATCACTCATCATCAGGGAAATGCGATTAAAAGTACAATGAGCTGTCACCTCCCACCTGTCAGAATGGCTAAAGTCAACAACACAAGAAACAACAGGTGATGGCAAGGATGTGGAGAAAAAGGAACCCTCTTGCACTGGTGGTGGAAATGCAAACTGGTCCAGCCAGTCTGGAACACAGTATGGGGGGTTCCTCAAAGAGTTAAAAATAGAATATCCTAAGATCCAGTAATCGCACTACTGGGTATTTACCCACAGAAAACAAAAACACTAAATCAAAAAGATACAAGCATCCCTAGGTTTATTGCAGCATTATTTATGATAGCCAAGATGTGGAAGCAGCCCAAATGTCCTTCCATAGATAAAGATGTGGTATAAATACAGAATGGAATATTACTCTGCCATAAAAAAGAAATTTTGACATTTGCAACATAGAAATATAATTATATCCTCTAGATCCATCTGAGTGAAATAAGTCAGAGAAAGGCCTATCATAGGATTTCACTCATAAATGGAATTTCAGAAATAAGAGAAACCAAAAAACATTGAACTATAGAGAACTGATGGTTATCAGAAGGGATGTGGGTGGGGATATGGGTGAAATAGGTGATGGGGGTTAAAAGTACACTTACTGAGCACTGAGTAATGTATAGAATTTTTGAATCATTGTATTGTACACTTGAATACTTTGTTACATTTAGATTAAAAATAAAGATGTAATTTTCTTTAAAAATTGAGCTGGTAGTTTCACTGAATTGGTCTCTTGGTCATCCTGACAATAATTAGTCTCTTGGTCATCCTGACAATAGTCAAACTCACTTTAGGAGGCAGTAAAGCAGGAGGCATTTCTATGGTTTATACATGAGCTGCTGTTGTGATTTCTCTGAAGTTTACATCAAGTCATTTATACTTCGTTCACAGGCCTTCAGGAAAAAGGGCAGTTTTAATTCTCAAGTTATTCCAAGTCAGCAAGTTGAAAGAAAAATAAAAATATTAGTTTGGAAAGTTATAGCCAGACATTTGAGGATACTAGAAGAAATCAGGATCCAGTCCAGTTTATAATGGATAGCATTAAAATCTAATACCTACAAAGATGTAATCACCTGCATTTTTAAAAATGAAAGAGTAAATTAACACTGGTTTGTGTGCAAAATTAGTTTAAAAACAAACTTGGCCTGAATATTTATGTAAGTGTAGCAGGAATACTGTTGGGTTAGGTGGATCTGAGATCTGGTCTGCCTCCGACTCCTCCCCCGAGATTGCCTTTATGCTGAGAATGGGATTCCTCATCAGACACAGAGAGGTCCGGCTCCTTTTTTAAACCCCGCTTTTCTGGAACTTTTCATAAGGTACCTCTAGACTGAACTTCTAACAGCATCTCATGGCCTGAAACCAAGCTAAATACTTGACATCAGACTTTGCCTACAATACCTATGGATTTGAGTAAATTCATCTCTTTGAGGTTTCTGCAACTGCCAGGAAGGGACCTTCTTTACTCACCTGGTAAGGCTGCTGGGAACTCTGTAATGAAAGTATCAGGCTGAGATTTCCAAGGGGCTTCACTTGCTCCATAAAGTCAATCTTAGTTTTTTTTTTTTAAAGCTGTCTGGTCATAAATGAATCTATGTATGTCTCTTGCAAATATTAAATTCCAGTCAAAGCCATATTTCCAGTTGTGTCCTAAGGAAAACATACTCTTATTGAACTTATGCAAATAAATATTGCCATAAAAATCTAAGAAAACCGAGAGACTGAATTCTCAAGGGTTCAGTTAGGGAGAAAAGATCAATGTTTCAATTTGTTCAAGGGTATATTTTATCAAATTGCTGTAAGTTAGCTTAAGAGAAAAAAGTTCACTTAAATCTGGAGAAAAAGATTGCTGGGAAGATGGCAGTGTAGGAGGACCCTAAGGTCACCTCGTTCCATGGATACAACTACTTAACTCTCACATTAGTGTAAATAACACAGAAATGACCTGAAGGCTGGGAGAACAGACTCTACAATTAAATATAGAGAAGCCACATTAAAGAAGGTATGAAGGGTGGGGTGCCTGGGTGGCTCAGCCATTAAGCATCTGTCTTCAGCTCAGGTCATGATCCCAGGGTCCTGGGATCGAGCCCCGCATCGGGCTCCCTGCTCAGCGGGAAGCCTGCTTCTCCCTCTCCCTCCCCCCGCTTGTGTTCCCTCTCTCGCTGTCTCTGTCAAATAAATAAATAAAAATTCTTAAAAAAAAAAAAAAAGGTATGAAGGATGGAGTCCTGGTGGGTTGCTAAAGGGACCATGGGCCATCTATGGGAGGGAGGGACCCATAGGCGCAGACAAGGGAGAGAAACAGACTATCACACTGAGGGGAGCCCACATGGGGAAGACAAATCACCATAACATTTGGTTTTGAAAACCAGAGGGATCAAATTCTGTGAGTTCTTACAACCAGCATGACTGAAGACCTGGAACTTAAAAAATGAGCAGGCTGAGTTCTGGGAGAGTCCAGAGGGTGATAGGAAGCTGAGTTCCTACCCTTAAAGAGACAGTACAACAAACAGCCCTGGGAGATACAGCATAGAAGCAGTTTTTGAAAATGCCTGAGACATTTGGGAGGGACTGTATTCATTTTGGAGCAGGTCCCAGAGGAGAGGGATGGCTAAAAGAATTCTCCAGGAACAAAGTTGCTGGCAGGTGCCATCTCCCTTCCCCATGCCACATCCAGCATAAATGTGCTGTCACCTGTGGGAACCACAGCAGTGTCAACATTTACTACCTAACTTGCTTACACCAAGCCCCATCCCCTACCCTTTGGCAGATCTGTCCTTTCCAGTCACACCGGTCTCAGTCCCAGTGCTACGGGTCCCCTCCCCCAGGACACTGGGGCAATCCCTGCCAACACCCCATGCATTTCGTGGGGCCTCGGTCCTGACAGCAGGCCCTGCAGAAACTGGAGGTGCACCCTGTGAAAATTGCACACCACACCCACACACACTTTGCCAATATGCCCAGGCTGGTCCTCACCCTTTCTGTGGCAGGTCTCATTGTGCAAGCAGGACCAGCACACCACACTGCAGCTGGGGACCAAACACAGCCCAAAAGTCAGAGAGCACTCATGCAGATGAGGGGACTGATAGAAAAAAAGGGCCAGGACACAACAGCAAGGCACAAATAATATAAACAGCAGACAGCCCCCAAAGTGCCAGGTTCTGAGGACCAGGGAACATTGCACTGCAGGGCACTGTGGGACCTCTTCTTCATAAAGCCATTATTTTCAGGAGCAGGAAACGTAGCCGACTTCCTTAGCACACAGACTTAGACAAGAGGAGACAGAGGAATAGGTCCTAAATGAAAGAACAAGATAAAGCCACAACAAGAGACCGAAGTGAAATGGGTATAAGAAATATGCCTGATAGAGAATATACAATAATGATTATAAAGATATGTACTGGACTTGAGAAAAGAGTACAGGACACCAGTGAGACCCTTAAAAGAGATAAAAATAACCAACCAGAGATGAACACAATAAATGAAATTAAAACCCCACTAGATGGAAGTGTGCCTGGGTGCCTCAGTAGGTTAAACGTCCAACTCAACCTCAGCTCAGGTCTTAATCTTGGGTCAGGAGTTCAAGCCCTATGTTGAGCTCCATGCTGGGCATGGAGCCTACTTAAAAAACAACAACAACAAAAATCCCACACTAGAAGGAATAAATAGCAGGCTAGAGGAAGCAGAGGAACCAATTAGTGCCCTGGAAGACAGAGTACTGAAAAGTAATAAAGCTGAGCAGATGAGAGAAAAAAAAATTTATGAATAGGAGAACAGCTTTAGGGAACTCAGCAACTGCATCAAGCATTTTAACATTTGCATTGTAGGGATCCCAGAAGGAGAAGAGAGAAAAGGGGGAAGGGGGCAGGAAATTTGAAGTAATAGCTGAAAACTTCCTTAATCTGGGGAAGGAAACATATCCAGATCCAGGAGGCACAGAATTCGCCCAACAAAATCAACCCAGGGAGGTCTACACCAAGACACGTAATTAAAATAGCAAAGAGTAGTGATAAAGAGAATTTTAAAAGCAGCAAGAGAAAAGACGACCTTTACATACAAGGGGAACCCCATCCCCCCAACCCCTTGCCTGAGGCTGTGAGATTTTTCAGCATAAACTTTGCAGGCCAGAAAGGAATGGGATGATCTATTCAAATTGTTGAAAGAAAGGAAAAAAAACTGCAGCCAAGAATACTCTATCCAGCAATGCTATCATTCAGAATGGAAAGATAGTCACTCAAACAAAAGGTACAGATCATGACCACTAAACCAGCCCTACAAAAAACATTAAAGGGGACTTGGAGTGGAAAGGAAAGACCACAACTAAGAGCAAGAAAAGTAGGAAACACAAAAGCAGTAAAAATAAGTATATCTGTACAAATCAGTCAAAGGACTCACAAAATTACAGTATAGAACCACATACCTAAAATGTGGGGTTTGGAGGTAGGAAGAAAAGAACGGGTTCAAACTTAACCATCAACTTAATATAGACTGCTATATGCAGAAGATGTTATATACAAATCTAATGGTGACCACAAATCAAAAAAACAGTAATAGAGGTGCCAAGAATAAAGAAAAAGGATTCCAAGCATATCACTAAAAACAGCCAGCAAATCATGAAAGAGGAGAGCAAGAAAAAGAAAGGGTCAGAGAAAAACTATAAAACCCACCACAAATAGGGGAAAGATGGTGGAGTAGGGGACCCTATTTCAACTGGTCCCTGGAATTGAGCTGGATATCTACCAGACCACTCTGAGCACCCACGAAATCAGCATGAAATGTAAGAAGATCTGGATCTCTACAAACAGAATACTGCAGGTGGTTGGTTTTGAGGTAGGAAGTGGAGAGCCGTGATTCTGCGGGCAGATATCGGAGGATAAACGGCAGCGGGAGGGAGCCTGGCCGTGGGGATCCTACACCACCGGTGAGTGACAGCCTCGCGAGCTGGGGACGGGGCACAGACTCGCAGACCAGTAGTGGCGAGGAAGGGACTGTAGGGCAGCCCCCCAGGGCAGAAACCTGGAGCGGCGGGGTCGTGTGCGTGCGTGAACTGGGAGCGGCTGGCGGTTTTAGAAGCACAAAGGGCAGAGACGTGCCCCGACCTGGAGGCAGGACTGGGAGCGCTGCGGAGGGGCGCATAACCCAGGCCGCTGCAGTTTATAGCAGCATGGACAGAAACGGAGACAGTGTGGCCTGGAGAGCTCACTGAAGAACAGACTGCGGTCTCTCTGCTCTGAGGCAGAGGGTTGGAAACGGTCTCTTCTGCTCTGACTCACGGAAGAGACGTGGAAAGCCGCCAGAGAACAAAAGCCCCAAAAACTGATTCCTGCTGAGCCCATCCCCCGCCACAGGGGCACAGGGCAACTCCATCCCAACAGGGTTGCCTGAGTAACAGCGCGGCAGGCCCCTCCCGCAGAAGACAGGCTGGGAAAACAAGAGGCCAGCAACCCTAAGGTCCCAAGAAAACAGGTGCATCTTGCTTGGGTTCTGGTCAATAATTTGGACTCTGTGCATTCCCTCAAACACCCATCAACAGAATGACTAGGAGGAGGAGCCCCCAAAATAGAAAAGACTCAGAGATTATGACTTATGCTGCAAATTTACAAATGGATGCAGATATAACCAAGATGTCAGAGATGGAATTCAGGCTAGCAATTGTGAAGACAATAGCTAGAATGGAGAAATCAATTAATGGCAACAGAGTCTCTAAGGGCAGAAATAAAAGGTGAATTGGCAGAACTTAAAAATGCTATCAGTGAGATCCAATCCAATCTAGATAATCTAACAGCTAGGGTAACTGAGGCAGAAGAGCCAATAAGCAACCTGGAAGACAATATAATAGATAAAAAGGGAAAAGAGGAGGCCGGGGAAAAACAACTCAGAATCCATGAAAATAGAATCAGAGAAATAAGTGACACCATGAAGCGTTCCAATGTCAGAATAATTGGAATCCCAGAGGGAGTGGAGAGAGAGAGAGGACTAGAAGGTGTATTTGAGTAAACTGTAGCTGAGAACTTCCATAAACTGGGGAATGAAACAAACATTCCAGTCCTAGAGGCAGAGAGGACCCCTCCTAAGATCAAGGCAAACAGGCCAAAACCCCGGCATGTGATAGTAAAACTCGCAAGTCTTAGAACCAAGGAAACCACCTTAAGGGCAGTTAGGGGGAAGAGATTCCTTACGTACAGAGGGAGGAACATCAGAATAACGTCAGACCTATCCACAGAGACCTGGCAAGCCAGAAGGGCCTGGCAAGACCTATTCAGGGTAATAAACCAGAAGAACATGCAGCCAAGAATACTTTATCCGGCAAGGCTTTCATTTAGAATGGATGGAGAGACGCAGAGCTTCCAAGACCAGCAGAAACTGAATATGTGACCACTAAGCCGGCCCTGCAAGAAATATTAAGGGGGGGGGTTCTATAAAAGGAGAAAGACCCCAAGAGTGATATACAACAGAAATTTACAGGGACAATCTATAAAAACAAGGTCTTCACAGGCAACATGACGATAAATAATTCATATCTTTCAATAATCTCGCTCAACGTGAATGGCCTAAATGCTCCCATAAAACAGCACAGGGTTGCAGATTGGATAAAAAGACAGGACCCATCCATATGCTGTCTACAAGAGACTCATTTTGAACCTAAAGATACATCCAGACTGAAAGTGAAGGGATGGAGATCCATCTTCCATGCCAGCGGACCTCAAAAGCAAGCTGGGGTAGCAATTCTTATATCAGACAAATTAGATTTTAAACTAAAGTCTGTAATAAGAGACACAGAAGGACACTATATCATTCTTAAAGGGACTATCCAACAAGAAGATCCAACAATTGTAAATATCTATGCCCCCAACATGGGAGCAGCCATCTACATAAGCCACTGTTAACCAAAATAAACAGTCATATTGATAACAATACGTTAATTGTAGGAGACCTCAATACTCCACTCTCAGCAATGGACAGGTCATCTAAGCAGAAAATCAACAAGGAAACAACAGCTTTGAATGATACACTGGACCAGATGGACCTCATAGATCTATACAGAACAGTCCACCCTAAAACAACAGAATACTCATTCTTCTCAAGCACATATGGAACTTTCTCCAGAATAGACCACATACTGGGTCACAAATCAGGTCTCAACTGATACCAAAAGATTGAGATTATTCCCTGCATGTTCTCAGACCATAATGCTTTAAAACTGGAACTCAATCACAAGAAAAAATTTGGCAGAAATTCAAACACTTGGAAGCTAAAGACCACTCTGCTCAAGAATGTTTGGGTCAACCAGGAAATCAAAAAAGAACTTAAACAATTCATGGAAACCAATGAGAACAAAAACACATCAGTCCAAAACCTATGGGATACTGCAAAGGTGGTCCTAAGGGGGAAATACACAGCCATCCAAGCCTCACTCAAAAAAATAGAAAAATCCCAAATTCACCAATTAAGTCTACACCTTAAAGAACTAGAGAAAAAGCAACAAACGATGCCTAAGCCACGCATTAGAGGAGAAATAATTAAGGTTAGAGCAGAGATCAATGAATTAGAAACCAGAAACACAGTAGATCAGATCAACGAAACTAGAAGCTGGTTTTTTGAAAGAATTAGTAAGATTGATAAACCACTGGCCAGACTTATCCGAAAGAAAAGAGAAAGGACCCAAATTAATAAAACTATGAATGAAAGGGGAGAGATCATGACTAACACCAAGGAAATAGAAACAATTATTAGAAATTATTATCAACAACTATATGCCAATAAACTGAGCAACCTGAGTGAAATGGATGTCTTCCTGGAAACCTATAAACTCCCAAGACTGAAACAGGAAGAAATTGACAACGTGAATAGACCAATAACCACTAACAAGATTGAAGCAGTGATCAAAAACCTCCCCCAAAACAAGAGTTCAGGGCCTGATGGATTCCCTGGGGAATTCTACCAAACATTCAAAGAAGAAATAATACCTATTCTCCTGAAGCTGTTTCAAAAAATAGAAACAGAAGGAAAGCTTCCAGACTCATTCTATGAGGCCAGCATTACCTTAATCCCCAAACCAGGCAAAGACCCCATCAAAAAGGAGAATTTCAGACCGATATCCCTGATGAATATGGATTCCAAAATCCTCAACAAAATCCTAGCTAATAGGATCCAACAATACATTAAAAGGATCATCCACCACGACCAAGTGGGATTTATCCCCGGGATGCAAGGGTGGTTCAACTTTCACAAATCAATCAATGTGATAGAACACATTAATAAGAGGAGAGAGAAGAACCATATGGTCCTCTCAATTGATGCAGAAAAAGCATTTGACAAAATACAGCATCCTTTCCTGATCAAAACTCTTCAGAGTATAGAGATAGAGGGAACATTCCTCAAGTTCATAAAATCCATCTATGAAAACCCACAGCAAATATCATCCTCAATGGGGAAAAGCTGGGAGCCTTTCCCTTAAGATCAGGAACACGTCAAGGATGCCCACTCTCGCCACTATTGTTCAACATAGTACTAGAAGTCCTAGCCACAGCAATCAGACAACAAAAAGAAATAAAAGGTATTCAAATTGGCAAAGAAGAAGTCAAACTCTCTTTTCGCAGACGACATGATACTTTATGTGGAAAACCCAAAAGACTACACCCCCAAATTACTAGAACTCACAGCAATTCAGTAATGTGGCAGGATACAAAATCAATGCCCAGAAATCAGTTGCTTTCTTATACACTAACAATGCAACTGTAGAAAGAGAAATTAGAGAAACAATTCCATTTACAATAGCACCAAAACCCATAAGATACCTCGGAATAAACCTAACCAAAGAGGTAAAGGATCCTTACTCTAGGAGCTACATTCATGAAAGAAATTGAAGAAGACACAAAAAGATGGAAAAATATTCCATGCTCATGGATTGGAAGAATAAACATTGTTAAAATGTCTATGCTACCCAGAGCAATCTATACCTTCAATGCCATCCCAAAATTCCAATGACATTTTTCAAAGTGCTGGAACAAATAATCCTAAAATTTGTGTGGAATCAGAAAAGATCCCGAATCGCCAAGGAAATGTTGAAAAAGAAAATATGGGGGCATCACGTTGCCCGATTTCAAGCTATATCACAAAGCTGTGATCGCCAAGACAACATGGTACTGGCACAAAAACAGACATATAGACCAATGGAACAGAATAGAGAACCCAGATATGGACCCTCAACTCTATGGTCAAATAATCTTTGACAAAGCAGGAAAAAACATGCAATGGAAAAAGGACAGTCTCTTCAATAAATGGTGCTGGGAAAATTGGACAGCCACATGCAGAAGAATGAAACTCGACCATTCCCTAACACCAAAGATAAACTCAAAGGGGAAGAAAGACCTCAATGTGAGACAGGCAGTAACCTCTTTGACATCGCCCACAGCAACTTCTTTCAAGACACATCTCCAAAAGCTGGTGAAACAAAAGCAAAAATGAACTTTTGGGACTTCATCAAGATAAAAAGCTTCTGCACAGCAAAGGAAACAGTCAACAAAACAAAGAGGCAACCCACAGAATGGGAGAAGATATTTGCAAATGACACTACAGATAAAGGGCTGGTATCCAAGATCTATAAAGAACTTCTCAAACTCAACACCCAAAAAACAAATAATCAAGTCAAAAAGTGGGCAGAAGATATGAAAAGACACTTCTCTGAAGACCTACAAATGGCTAACAGACATGTGAAAAAATGTTCATCATCATTAGCCATCAGGGAAATCCAAATCAAAACCACATTGAGATACCACCTTACACCAGTTAGAATGGCAAAAATGGACAGGGAAAGAAACAACAAATGTTGGAGAGGTTGTGGAGAAAGGGGAACCCTCTTACACTGTTGGTGGGAATGCAAGTTGGTATAGCCACTTTGGAAAACAGTGTGGAGGTTCCTCAAAAATTTAAAGATAGAGCTACCCTATGACCCAGCAATTGCACTACTGGGTATGTACCCCAAAGGCACAAATGTAGTGAAAAGAAGAGCCATATGCACCCCAATGTTCATAGCAGCAATGTCCGCAATAGCCAAACTGTGGAAAGAGCCGAGATGCCCTTCAACAGATGAATGGATAAAGAAGATGTGGTCCATATATACAATGGAATATTACTCAGCCATCAGAAAGGATGAATACTCAACTTTTACATCAACATGGATGGCACTGGAGATTATGCTAAGTGAAATAAGTCAAGCAGAGAAAGTCAATTATCATACAGTTTCACTTATTTGTGGAACATAAGGAATAGCATGGAGGACATTAGGAGAAGGAAGAGAAAAATGGGGGGGCGGAATTGGAGGGAGAGATGAACCATGAGACACTACGGGCTCTGAGAAACAAACAGGGTTTTAGAGGGGAGGGGGGATTGGTTAGCCCCGTGATGGGTGTTAAGGAGGGCACATACTGCATGGAGCACTGGGTTTTATATGAAAACAATGGATCGTGGATCACCACATCAAAAACCAATGATGTATTGTATGGTGACTAACATAATAAAATTTAAAAAAATAAAAATAAATAAAAATAAGTCAATCAGAAAAAAAATGAGGGGTAAAATATCAAAATTTTAAATAAAGACATGTTTACTAAGTTAAAAAAGTAAATAAAACGTACCACAAAACAACAAAATGCTAATAATATATATCAATAATTACCTTGAATGTAAATGGACTAAATGCTTCCATCAAAAGACATCTGGTGATGGAATGGATTAAGAAACAAGTCCCATTTATATTCTGACTCCAAGAGACTCATTTCAGACCAAAGACACCTGCAGATTGAAAGTGAGGAGACAGAGAAACATCTATCATGCAAATGGATGTCAAGAGAAAGCTGGGCTAGCAATACTTATATCGAACAAAATACACTTTAAAACAAAGACTGTAATGAGACAAAGGACACTTTAATAATAAAGGGGATCCAACAAGATAGAACAATTGTAAATATTTATGCACTCAAACCTGGGAGTACCCAAACACATTAAACAGGTAATGACAGAAAGGGACTAATCAGTCATAATGCAGTAATAGTAGGGAACTTGAACACCCCATGTACATCAATGGACAGATCACCCAAACATAAAATCAACACGGAAACAGTGGCTTTCAGTGACACCCTGGATTAGATAGATTTAACCTATACATTCAGAACATTCCATCCTAAAACAGCGGAATACACATTCGTCTCAAGAACACATGGAACATTCTCCAGAAGAGATCACATATTAGGCCACAAAACAAGTCTCAACCAATTCAAAAAGACTGAAGTCGTACCATGCATCTTCTCTGACCACAATGCTATGAAACCAGAAATCAACCACAAGAAAAAATCTGGAATAACACAAATACATGGAGGTTAAATAACACGTTACTAAACAATGAATGGGTCAACCAAGAAATCAAAGAATAAATAAAAAATTACATGGAGAGAAATGAAAATGAAAACAGTCTAAAATCTTTGGAATGCAGCAAAGGCAGTTTATAGCAATTTATAGCAATAAAAGCTACTCAAGAAAAAAAAAATCTCAAAGCACCTAACTTTACACCTAAAGGAGCTAGAAAAAAAACAAAAAAACCCTAAGATCAGCAGAAGGAAGGAAATAAAGATTAGAGCAGAAATGATTGATATAGTAACCAAAACAACAACAAAAACAAACAGATCAATGAAACCAGGACTAACACCACAGAAATATGAACAATTATCAGAGATTATGAAAAACTACATGCCAATAAATTGGACAACCTATAAAAAATGGATAAAATCCTAGAAACATATCAACTACCAAAACAATCAGTAAGAAATAGAAAATTTGAACAGACTGATTACCAGTAATGAAATGGAATCAGTAATCAAAAAACTCCCAACAAACAGAAGTCCAGGACCAGATGGCTGCATGGGTGAATCCAACCAAATATCTAAAGAGTTAATACCTATTCTTCTCAAATTATTCCAAAAATAAATAAATAAATAGAAGAGGAAGGAATACTTCCAAATTCATTCTATGAGGCCAGTAACACCCTGATACCAAAACCAGATAAAGACAGCATGAAAGAAGAACTATAGGCCAATATCTCTGATGAACACAGATGCAAAAATCCTTAACCAAATACTAGCAAACCAAATCCACAACACATTAAAAAAACAAAACAAAACAAAACAAAAACAATCACTCACCACTCACCACAATCAGGTTGGATTTATTCCCAACATGCAAGGGTGGTTCAGTATTTGCAAGTCAATCAACATCCTACATCACATCGATAAGAGAAAGGATAAAAACCATATGATCCTTTCAGTAGATGTAGAAAAAGCATTGACAAAATACAACATCCATTCATGATAAAAAAAAAAAAAAAAAAATCCCTGAACAAAGTAGGTCTAGAGGGAACATACCTCAATATAATAAAGGCCTCATATGAAAAACCCACAGTGAACATCATAATCAGGAAAAATAGAGCTTTTCACCTAAGGTCAGGAACAAGACAGGTATGTCCACTTCTCACTTCTATTCAACGTAGTACTGGAAGTCCAAGCCAGACAACAAAAAGAAATAAAAGGCATCCAAATTGGTAAGGAAGGAGTAAAACTTCCACTTATTTGCAAATGACATGATACTCTATATATAGAAAACCCAAGACTACACCAATAAACTGCTAGAACTGACAAATTCAGTAAAGTTGCTGGATAGAAAAATCAATGTACAGAAATCTGTTGCATTCCTATACACTAATAACGAAGCAGAACGGAAATTAAGAAAACAATTCATTTATAAGTGCAACAAAAAATAGCTAGGCATAGACTTAACCCAAAAGGTGAAAAACCTGTACTCTGAAAACTATAACACACTGGTGAAAGAAATTGAAGATGATACAAACAAATGGAAAGCTATTCCATGCTCATGGATTGGGAGAATATTGTTAAGAGGTCTATAATACTCAAAGCAACCTACAGACTTAATGCAATTCCTATCAAAATACCAACAGTATCTTTTCCACAGAACTGGAATAATCCTAAAATCTGAATGGAACCATGAGAGACCCTGAATAGTCAAAGCAGTCTTGAAAAAGAAAAAACTGGAGGGATCACAATTCCAGACTTTAAGTTATATTACAAAGTTATAGTCATCAAGACAATATGGTACTGGCACACACATAGACACATAGATCAATGGAACAGAAAACCCAGACATAAACCTATGATTATAGGGTGAATTGGTCTTCCACCAAGGAGGCAAGAATATGCAGTGGGAGAAAGACAATTTCTTCAGCGAATGGTGTTAGGGAAACTGGAGAGAACATGCAAAAGAATGAAACTAGATCACTTTCTTATACCAGACACAAAAATAAAACAGATTAGGGACCTCAATAGGAGACCTGAAATCAGGAAAATCCTTGAAGAGAGCACAGGCAGTAATTTTTCTGACACTGGTTATAGCAACATTTTTCTAGATAGGTCTCCTGAGGCAAGGGAAACAAAAGCAGAAATAAATCAACTATTGGGACTACATCAAAATAAAAAGTCTTTGCACAGTAAAGGAAATGAAACTGAAAGGCAACCTACTGAATGGGAGAAGATATTTGCAAAAGACATATTTCATAAAGGGTTAGTATCCAAAACATATAGGGAGTTTATACAACACCCAAAAAAACAATCTAAAAATGGTCAGAAGACATGAATAGACATTTAGCCAAAGAAGACATCCAGATGGTCAAGACACATGAAAAGATGCTCAACAGCACTCATCAGGGAAATGCAAATTAAAAGTACAATGAGCTATCACCTCACATCTGTCAGAATGGCAAAATACAAGAAACAACAGATGATGGCAAGGATATGGGGAAAAAGGAACCCTCTTGCACTGTTGGTGGGAATTCCAACTGGTGCAGCCACTCTGGAAAACAGTATGGGCGTTCTTCAAAAAGTTAAAACTAGAACTACCCTACGATCCAATTATCACCTACTGGGTATTTACCCAAAGAATACAAAAACACTAATTCAAAGGGATACATGCACCCTTATGTTTATTGCAACTTCACAACAGCCAAATTTCCTAGTGTCCATTGATAGATGAATGGATAAAGAAGGTGTGGAATATATATACAACAGAATATTATTCATCCATAAGAATGAAATCCTGCCATTTACAACAACATGGATGGATCTAGAGAGTATAATGCTACACGATATAAGTCAGACAAAGAGAAATACCATACGATTTCATTCCTATGTGAAATTTAAGAAACAAAGAGACAAATAAAAAGCCAGACTCAACTATAGAGAATCAAGTGAGGGTTAACAGAGGGGAGGTGGGGGTGGGGGGAGCAAAACAGGTGAATGGGATTAAGAGTACCCTTAATGAGCACTTAGTAATGTATGGAACTGTTGAGTCACTATACTGTACCTGAAACTAATATAACACTGTAAGTTAACTACACTGGAATTAAAATATAAGTATCTGGAGAAAAACTTTAAAGAGTGTTTCAAACAAAAAGTCCTAAAAAGTATGATGAGGGAACAGAAGGCAAGCTGAGGACAAAGCAGAAGCTGACACCCTACACGTCCCCCTCCCCCCGCTTTGGGATACAAGTGACATTCCTCAGGCACTCCTGGCCGCCCTAAAAGAAAAACAAATGGTTAACTGATAGAGATCACAGTCCTGCAGGACAGGAGTCTCCCTCAGTTTACAAATGTCCTGGTGATTTACAAGGAAGCAGCTTTCTTATCAATAGCCTAACTTTCAGAGACCCATAACTCAGTTCCTGAAGCCCCATCATCATCCTCCCCTCCCTAAAATTAAGGGAGGCTGAGGCAGAAGGAAATGTAAGTAAAATTGAATTTCTTCTAAACCTCAAGCCCATTGGCAAGGACGTGTGATAGGAGGAATGCAACATTCCTCCAGGAAACTCCCAACTGTCTTCATGTTAGTGCCTCATTAGAGGGGAAAACAGCCTTGGCTTGACAAATAACCAGGCCTCCAGTATCCAGAGAGTCTTTAGCATAGGACAGTCCTTCTGGACACCCCCTTTTCCCTCAACTCCCCAATTCCTGAGTATATAATCGGCCACCCCTCACAACCCCGGGGCAGCAGGTCTTTCTGCCCACGGGTCCTGTCCCTGTGCTCTAATAAAATCACCTTTTTGCACCTATAAAAGAGACGTCTTAAGAATTCTTTCTTGGTCATCAGCTCCGGACCTCACTTATATTCTAAAACTTCAAGTATAATCATCTTTCTTTATTCAGTCCCATATTATTAATTCTTGTTCTGCCTGAATCCAGTTTTTCTACTAGTTCTGGAAATTTTTACCTAAGTTTAGTTTTAGGATTTTGAGGTTATCGGAAACCTGTATGCTGCTTTCCCCCCCTCCATGAGTCCCACTGAAGATGAAGCACATTTGTAGGAATATTTTTATTCCTTTATAGGTCTGTAAATAATAAGACAAAATGGCTATGGCTAAAGATCTGATTAGAGTTCATTACAAGGTAACTGACAAGGAAATTTGGTAATTTTTGTTACATACAACACTTCAAGATACCATACCAGAACATCAGATTCCTAGACAAGTTAGAACACTGAACTTCATATCTATAGCAATGTAATCTAAGAGGGTTTAATATCATTTCACAATGCTTCCCATGTAATTTAACATATCAGATAAACCTAATTAGCTTAATTTCTCACAATTCTTTTTTCCTTGAAATGTGCCAGGGGCCCGCTGGAAAATTTCAGTTAGACTGGTCAAAAGCCTTCTGTTTAGAGTTTGATTTGAGGAAGTAGAGACAGACACACAGACACACAACCCTTCCCCCAAAAATGGTTTGGACATTTAATAGGATCACCAATCATTATGAAACAATAATTCTACACTGAAAGCTTACGGTCACTTTGGTTAAATGGCAAATACAGACAGTTATATATTTGTGAGCAAAATTTAGTGATTTTACTCTTAAGACTCCATTTTCTTAAGTAGTCAAAGATCTGATAAGTATAGCAAATTATTATGGGAAACAATCATTTTTTTAGGTAGATAACTTAAAAAGAAAAACTTGTTTACAATTTCTTATGAAGAGCAGACCAATAGTTCAAGAAAACTAAAGATTTGCGAGAGAGAGAGAGAGAGAGCGAGAGAGCGCACACACAAGAAAGCAGGAGGAGAGGCAGAGAGAGAGGAGAATCCTCAAGCAGACTCCCCACAGAGCATAGAGCCCAACTCCGGGTTTGATTTCACGACCCTGAGATCATGACCTGAGCCGAAATCAAGAGTTGGATGCTTAACTGACTTAGCCATCCAGGTACCCCAAGAAAACTTTATTAAAGAGAAAACAAAAACTTTCCATCAGTATGATGAGGGAACAGAAGGCAAGCTGAGGACAAAGCAGAAGCTGACACCCCACGACCTCCCCCGCCCCATGGGATATATGTGACATTCCTCAGGCACTCCTGGCTGTCCTAAAGGAAAGGAAAAACAACTTCTAGAGATCACAATCCTGCAAGACATGAGTCTCCTTCAGTTTACAAAAGTCTTAGCAATCTACAAGAACAAAACATTTCTATCAATAACCTAGCTTCCAGAAGGAAATGTAGATACAATTAAATGTCCTTATAATTTGCTGCCCATTGACAGATACTTGAAATGGGCAAAGTGCAATGTTCCTCCAGGAAGTTCCCAACTATCTTCATGTGTAATGCCTTACTAGAGGGGTAAACAACCTTAACTTGACAATGGCAAGGCCTCCGGTATCCTGTAGGTCTTAACATATGAAAATCCTTTTGAAAACCTCCCTTTTCCCTCACCTCCCCTAATCCCATAGTATATAATCAGCCACCCTTCACAACCCTGGGGCAGCAGCTCCTTCTGCCCGTGGGTCCTATCCCCGTGCTTTAATAAACCACCATTTTTGCACCAAAGACATCTCAAGAATTCTTCCTTGGTCATCGGCTTGGACTCCACCCCACTGAACCTCACTTATATTCCAAAACCACATCAAGTATACTTTTGATATTAAAACTCATTTACTTCAATTTATCCTCTTAGCTAGTACTGACTATACACAAAATTTCTTTCCAGAGATTTTTCTAGATAAACCTCTTCGCTACTTACATTTAAACTTTGTCCCAAGTTTTCCCTCTTTCAAAATTGGGGCAAAATTTTCTTTTCCCCAACAAATATGTATTTTTATTCCTCAGACTTTCTCTCAAAAAAACACCTAAAAAACCACACCTTACTTTCCAGAGTTGTTTCCCTTATCATTTCCAGTAGTCTTACTTATTAGAATTCTTAATACTTCAAAACCTCAATTTCCAGTGAAAGCTAAGTAGTAAGTAATTGTGAACTATTACACCAGAACTCTTTACACTGGCAAATTTATGAATATATTTCACAATTTTTAGAAACATTTTTTCATTGTATAGTCTTGATGTGAGAAGCAAAGGCAAAAATAATTAAATTTCCTTACTGCCTACAGCCCACTGACAAGTCCTTGAAACAGGCAGAGTGACATTCCTCTAGGGACTCAGCTGCCTCGATGTTAATTAATACTTTGCTAAGGGCAAAAGGCAATCTTAGCCTGACTCCCAGGGTCCTGTGAATCTACTGTAAATAAAATTTAATTAAAATTAAAAATAAAATAAAAATTCATTTAGAAACTTCCTTCATCTCTACCCACCAAGATACATGTTGACAATCATCCCAAGCATATGGCCCATCGATGCACATCTGAAGGGTCTGACTAGGGTTTTATTAGACAGTAATAAATGACCTTTTTCTAACAATAGCCGGCCTCCTCAAGGTCCTGGAAACCTTGCTTCCAAAATTCCTTAGGGACTTACACTATCCCTAACCCCCTCCCAACTTGAAAGTATATAATGGGCCACTCCTCATGACCCCAGTGCATCTCTTCTGCCCATGGGTCCTGTCCCTGTGCTTTAATAAAATCACCTTTTTGCATCAAAGACGTCTCAAGAATTCTTTCTTGGCTGTCGGCTCCGAACCCTGACTTCTTTCCTACATGAGTCTTTCAGTAAAGCATAGGCTTAGTAATAAACCCAAATTTATCTTTAGATTCTCTGTAGCAAGACAAAGGGAGATAAAATAATGCAACATTAAGTACTGAACATGGTTTATCTTATTTAGAAAGGATCTGGATGATCGATGAAATTAACTCAATTTAACTTAGCAAAACTTAAAAATCTTAGGTTACCAAAGGCTATTTAAAAGATTATACACAGTTTTCTTATTTACGTCTAATTCACTTGTTCTTATGCTTAGACTACCCACAAAACTTCATGAGGCATTAGATAGGCATCAACCATTATTTTAACATTTTCTGACAAATTTTGCAAGACATACCATGAGCTTTGACTTTTAGTAAACACAAGCGGAATATAAGTTTTATACTTAATGCTAACTCCCAAATACAGGTCTAACTAAACCAACCACCTTAAATTAGTTTTAATACCAAATATTTTCCCAAATCACATGAAATTGAGAAACATTTGGGTTCGTTTCTATTCTTCTGAGTTTTAGGATGCCCAATCCTAAGTGCTTGCTTTCAAACCAACTAAAGTTCTTTTATGAATTAATTTTAGCAGTACTATCTGGAGGTAGAGAAAATCTATTTACAACATACATGGACATACAAAAAAATACAGACAAGATGCAAACAAAATCTTAATTTTGTTTCTACTAATATTTATGGAGAGGTCATTACAGGTGCAATTTTTGAATACTTCCCTCTTTTTCTTCAGTCTCAGGAGACTGTGGGCTGTGTTTACATTCCAAAGACATAAAATTTATCATTTCAATGGACAAAAAAAAAAAAAAAGAATTTTTAGAGTTTCAGGGTAATTGTTATTTAAAATTTACTTTTAAGTTCAGAACAATTTTGTAACAGCATCCTGATCTTTCATAACATTTATAAGCATTTTGAGAGGTTGGCAGACATAAGTGGGCTTTAACTTGTTTCCAGCATTTTAGTTCTGGTTTTGTCAAGATTCGTAAAATAAAGACAACTGTTCCTAATTCCCCAATGACCTGGATTGCAGCCTGAATATCAAAGGATTGGCTCATCCTTTTAACTAAATTTGCCTGTTTCTATCAGGAAGAATGTTAACTAAAATGGGAACCAGAAGATTTATGCCTCTATGAAGTCTGTATAAAGCATTTTAAAAAAGCCTTTTTTCCTGGGTGCATAACTTAATCTTGGCTTCTATTAGCCCCGGAGTATCAGCCTTTTGCACATCTATAGGAGGGTTTAGGAGGGATTTGGGCCATTCGTTTCTTGTGCAAAGGGAAGGTTGTAAATATAGTCAGATAACTTTTCTAGTTCCTCTCTAAATTCAGAAGAAGCTTTTGAAAGTAGAGGTAAAAGGCTTTATAACTTAAAAACTCCGCTGCGGTCTAGGGATGTGAATTCTTGCCCAGAGAGGAGGTGGGTGGGGGGTGGGGGGTGAGGGGTGAGGAGGCTAGGATACACCTGCAAGGGATGTTGTGTGGAAATGCCCAAGGCCTGACAGAGCCCGATTCCGGCGCCCGGGGAAAGTAGGAGCAAAGCCAGCCTTCTTGCCAGTCTCAGGCACTTTTGTTAAATTCATTTTCTGGCTTCTAGCATTTCCACATGCAACCTATTACCTCAAACCTAGAGATTCAGGCCAGAGTGATCTGTCAATCTTGTAGGGAAAGGGAAGTTAAAACAGGCAGAGATGAGGGCAGATTTTTAAGAGGGGGACTTTACCTTGGATGGAGACATTTCTGTTGCAGGTCTAATTTGTTCTTTTATCTGATCAAGGGAGTCCCTAAGGCTAGCTGTTATACTAATAAGACAATGGAGAACTTTCCATTTTAAATATAACCAATTTAAAGGATTCATCATCTGGCCATTGAGGAGTAATATCTATTAATAGCAACCCATGCCAACAAGCCTTTTAATGGCTTAACCAAAGATGCAAGAGGCATCCAGAGGCACGGAGGATGCAGACCCACGATCTGCAAGTTTACTCCCGGAAATTAGTTTAAGAAAGCAAAGACCTTTATTTCACAGGCTACAAGGATAATGTAGTGAAAATGGGGGTCTCCGATCTCCCATGAAAATGTGAGACACCCCTTGTCACATGGGAAGATGCTTCTGGAATGGAACTTTCCCTGCACTAACGAGCAGTGAAGGTGGAGATGACAAGGGTTGCGCTGGGCTGAAACCTCTCATGATAAACACCCCTAAGAACGGGCACAGCCAGCCAGACAGCCTCAGGTCCCCGGTCTATTCAACTGGCCACCAAGGTACATTCCAGGCAGCGCACCCTCCGGAGGGGGGAGACCAAAGAGGATATTCTCACTGGTCAGAAAGCCAAGCTCTCAGGACATAGAAGAATATCGAAGAAAAAACAATTGTAAGTGCTTTCTCTAGGCCTTGGGTCTCTGGCAGCCACACTAATCGCAGGGAGGGCTGTGTGGGAGGGCTGGGGACTATGTGAGTTCTACAACGGACCCCAGCACGCATGTTTTCTTGAGGTTGGCGGCCGACCTAGAGTCCATCTAACCCCATCCTGCAACCAACGTACCCTGTCACTGGGGTCTTCTCGGGGTGGTGAGCACGCTTATAGCTTTCAAGTGCTCAACCCGTGCCCACCAATTTCGCAGCTTTGGCTTGTCAACATGTCCCCTTAGCGACAGAGGACAGACAACCTACGACACAGACAAAGGAAAAACCATCCATCTCTGGGAGGAAGTGGATCAGTAACCAAAGAGCACGCTACCCAATTTAACCCAAGAGGAACCAGTTCCACAATTATGTTCTCCTGCTAATCTAAGTTTAGAAAGAGAACAAAGGACTCTCTCTCACCCCTCTCTCTCCATCGGACTCTGCAGACAGATATTCTGGGAAGCTTACCTCCTGCTGGCCATAAGTCAGATTTCCCAAGGACTGTTCAGCTGCAGCAGCGTCTGGGTGTGTGCAGGGAGTTAAAGTGTTCTGACTAGGCCACCTGTCGGGAAGAAAGGATTCCTGTGGCCTCACAGGTCCTTCTAGCTGGGCTAGGAAGTGACAGGAGACAGATTAACAGGGGAAAATAAAATTTAATAGCGTACAAATGGGGAATCCACACAGACATGAAAATTCCAAAGGCAGTCAAGCAAAATGAAGTATATAGGTCATCCTGAACGAAGGAGAAGGGGGTATGTGTCCGACACCCAGAGGAAAGGAATCCAATTCACAGGGCGTTAAGAAGAGCTGTTGCCCTGCCATACAGATGGGTCACTCAAATAAAATTTCTCTCTACTAATAATGCTTACTCAGGGGAAACCCACCAATTTAGGTTCTTCTATGTAGGTAAGGGCAAAAGTTTCTCTTGAGCCTTAAGGTCTCGATTGCCTTCAGCACAGAATAACATTTGTGCCAAAGTGGTTCATCTTGGGGCAGCCTGCCTTCAGTCCTTACAAAGGAGAACGGGGTGTCCTTCTAGGTGTCAAGATAATAAAGCCATAGTAATTAAGACAATGTGGTTTTTAGGGCAGGGATGAAGAAATAGGCCAAAGGGTAAAACAGAGCTCAGAAATAACCCACGCATACAAGGCAGGCATTGCCAAACAATGGTTTTGGAAGGTGGAGGTGGTCAGTGAGGTATCCTCCAACTTGAGAGGTCACCTTAAGACAGAAAAACAAAGCAAGCTGCTCCATACCATTTACAGAGTTTTATTCAGGGTAACTTAATGATAGGGCATTGGGCAGACAGACAATCCAGGTGGTAACCAGCCATTCTCTGCCCAGTCCAGATCTTAGTCCCCAGGTTTTATGGAGCGAGGGGCATGGTGGTCTGTGCACCAGTCAGCTCTACCAGTTACCAAAAGGGACACCTTCTGTGTGCCACTTTAGGGAAAATCAGAACAAGACTTCCCTCATTCTGATCAGGGCCTCCATTAACCTCCACAGGGCCAGGAACACGTAACCCCTAGGGAAGTCGTCTCTTGGGCATGAACAAGATGGAGGACCAAAGATGGAGTCCGTGTTGTCAGCCATTCTACCCTCCACCCCTGAACTCTTTATGGCCTGTATAATCTCTTACATACCATTTTTCTGTGATGACCCTAGAGCCAGAGGGAGGGACTTGCATCCCTATGCCACAGTGGTAATGGAACACCAACAGGAGACGAACAGTACCACCCCCGGCTTTTCACCGTTCCTTATTCTTGAGGGAGAGGGGCGATGATCACTCTAGCTACTTCCTGCTGAAAGGGGGCATAGATGGGGATTTGAGGAATGAAACTGCCTTGCAGCCCATTGCAAATGTTCTCCAGTATGAAGCTGAGCTCCCATCCTTCGTGGAGCCATTATGTTGGTGCTCTCGTGTATAGTCTTAGCATCTTATTCCACATTTCATAACAAGGTCCATTAGGTCTGTTCAGTTAAACAGTGGCCCCATTTCAGGAGGTGGTCCAGCCAGTGGGCTTTCAAAGTCAGGCCTGTTGTGGTCAAAAATTAGCCAGATATACAAGGAAACCAGAAGAATGCAGGATCCAGCCTGGTTTTATAGGTAAACAAATATATGAAGGATAATTATCAGAACTAGAATCTAACAACAACTATAATGGTGTGTTACTGAAATAATTTTTCCCCCTCTCTAAAATCATCCTGATTTCTGGTTTTTCGTAAAACAAGTCCAGTTTCAACAAACTTGGCCTATTTATATAAGTGCAGCAAGAACAGCAAGTTGAGTTCTTTTAAAACTCATAAGGAATTTGAGATCAAGCCCCTAACAGCCTTTCAAGGCCAAGAGCCAAGCCAAACACATGCCATCAGACTCGCCTTCAAGATCTATAGATTTGAGTTACTTCCGCTCTTCTCAAAGTCCCTAACGTGTCCTGAGGTTCCTGAGGCTGCCAGGACGTGACCTTCCTAACTCACCTGATAATGCTCCTCGGAACTCTGTGAGCAAGGTACCAGGGTGAGATTTTTCCCAAGGGGCTTCATTGGCTCCATAAAAAAAGTAATAATCCACCTTAGTTCCTTAAAGCCATCTGGTCATCTGAGCCTTTGCAGGTCTCTCTCAAATAGGACATTTCAGCCACAGCCTGGGTAATATAACCAGTGTTTCCAGTGGTGTCCTATTGTAAGAACACATTCTCATTGAATTTATGCAAATAACCAGAATTTATTTCCCATTTAGCCACTATCATAAGTCCCAGCTAAACCCTCTTGGGTATGAGCTTACATCCAATTCATAACTCACATCTGGCATTAACGCCCCCAGGGACTACACTTGATTTACTACCATTTTTAACTTTAAGAGAGCTTCTTGTTGGTTAGCACCCCAATCCCATTGGCTTTTTTTTTTTTTTAAAGATTTATTTATTTGACAGAGAGAGATAGCGAGAGAAGGAACACAAGCAGGGGGAGTGGGAGAGGGAGAAGCAGGCCTCCCGCAGCGCAGGGAGCCCAATGTGGGGCTCGATCCCAGGACCCTGGGATCATGACCCGAGCCGAAGGCAGATGCTTAACGACTGAGCCACCCAGGCGCCCCCCTTTTCTTTTTTTTTTTTTAAAGGTTTTCTTTATTTGAGAGAGTGGGAGAGAGCATGAGTGGGGGAGGGGCAGAGGGAGAAGCAGACTCACCGCTGAGCAAGGAGCCTGATGCAGGGCTGGATCCCAGGACCCCAGGATCATGACCTGAGCCAAAGCGAGATGCTTAACCGACTGAGCCACCCAGGTGCTCCCCCCCCCATTGGCTTCTTTTCTTAGCCAAGGTTTATAAAGGTCTTGCTATCTGTGCTAGATAGTGAAAAAAGGTCTCCAGTAACCCAAAACACCAACAAAGGCCTGTAATTCCTTTACCAAGTTAGGGATTGGGGAAGGCTTGTATTTTCTCATCGACCACCCCCAGCATCACTTCTGTCTTACCTGCCCAGATGAACACCCAGGATCTTTCCTGACTAACCTGGTCCTTGGATCTTGTTGGTATTTACCTCCCATCCTCAGGACTCAGTACGCTTGTAATGGTATGGCTGCCTGAGACAGGGAGGATAAATCACAAGGTAACATCATCTATAGAAGGATAAAGCACCATCTCCACTGGCAACATTTTTTTCCAAATCTCTGGCTACCATCCTGTGACAAATTGTGGGACTATGGGGCAGTGCCTGGAAAGTCCATGGTCTCCCATTCCACAGAAAGGTGAATTGGTCTTGGGATTCAAGTCCTAGTGGAATGCTGAAAAAGGCAGTACTCAGGCCCAGTATGAAAGGATGGGTCTTAATGGATGCCGTGGTGTTTTGTTTTGTTTTCCCCTAACAATAAGGCTACATTAGGTGGCATGGGCAGGTGGGGTAAATTTGTGGAGTTTCCTATAATCTGTTGTCCTTCACCAGGGCCCATTAGATTTCTTTATAGGACAAACTGAACTACTGAATGGGCTTTGAGCAGGTCTGATCCCCCCCACCCCACCTTTGTAATTCTCTTTTGGTGGTAATCTCGTTATGTGTGCCAATCTGTAGGTACAGACTAATTGGTCTGACCTAGATAGTTTGTCCCCCATAACCATCAAAAGCCCGTATGTCTCCCTCAAATTTCGAGGGGTCCCCATAGATAAGTGTGCATTCAGCTCCAGTGTTTATTAGAGCCAATACAGCCTGTTAGCATGAGATCAATACACGGTTAATTCCACATGGGGCCTCTGGTGGCCCCCCTACCGCACGCACTCGAGGGCAAAATTGGCCAAACTCCTAGCCTGCAGGGCGCGGGCGTATCCAGGCCTGAAACTCCTCTGCGAGCCCTCTTCCAGGGAATGAACTGCCTTCCTTCGGGCAAAGCCTTTCCACAGTCTTGGCAAGACCAAACTGGGTTGTCTGTCTAGATTTTCTCTCGGGGTCCCAGATGATATTAGATCTCACCACAACTGCTTAAAAGACACCTCGATGGGCCCCCTTTCTGCCATTTTATTGTTGGCAGGATCCTTTCTTTTTCCTTTTTCAACCCCTCTCTTTCCCTTGGATTCCTTCCGTTCCACTTAAATCAGCCCCTGTAGAGGCCGCTGTAACCATGGGCCAATTAGCCACGGGCGAGGACAAATTAGAGAAGTCCCGAACCATGCCCCAGGGCTGACTCTGAGATTGGTCTTTCCTACCAGAGGAAAACAATTCTTTGGGCTTCTAAAATGCTGGGCATGCAAGGCAAGTTTCAATCCCCGTTCACACACAATTCCATGAAGCTCTTCCCCAGAAGTCCAGCGTAACGATAGAGGGGAGGGCACATGCCCTTCCTCGGGCTAGGGTATCTTACTGCAGCGTTTACCCAATTGATCAAATCAGTTAAGCGCCCGCGATTCTCACCCACGCGGGCGCACACCATCTCCACCACAGGGCAGGTGGAACAGCGGCTGAGGCCATCCCCGACATCCCAAACCCATCCAACACAACCCCATGTCCCCCAGTACCCCCCAACCTCAACAACCAAGCTGCCACCCCTCACTGGCCCCCCACCCCCACTTAAAGCAGCTGGTTAGCTCCACCAGTTCTGCGGCAGAACTTTCCCCACCCAGAGCCAACACTTCTCTCCTCTGTCCGGTGCGTTCTTTACTCAACGGCTCCCCCCGCTGCGGGGACTCACAATGCACACAGCAATGGCCAGGCTACTGCAAGACTTCATTCATTGATCCCCTGGGTGTTCTCCGGGCGTCCTCTACTCACACGCGGGTCCCAAAAGCTGCAGAGACCTGGCTGTCTTCCCATGTGGCCGTGGCTGGCCAGTGTGGAACTCCTCCCGACAGCGACCTCTCCCCTCCGTGGCCCCTCTGCCCACACTGGTTCCCTTTTCGCTCTCCTGCCTGGCCTGCCAGTGGTTAGAAAGTGGAGGAGAGCCAGTCAAGTATCCTCCAGCCTGAGAAGTCACTTGAAAAACTGAAGAACGAAGCCAGCCACTCTCCGCCACCCACACAGTATTATGCAGGGTAACTCACCGACCAGGACTCGGGAGGGCGAGGACCCAGCCTACAAACCGCCGTTCTCCACAACTTCTCGCCCTGTCTGACCCTCAATCCCCAGCTTTATGGAGCAGGGGCGTGGTGGTGAGGTCACGGGGTAGTTATCCAAATGGGCACCAGCTGTGGGCCAGAGGGTCTATACTCATTACCTAAAGTGGGGCCTTCTGTGTGCCACTTCAGAGCGGATCAGAACAAGCTTGCCCCCATTCCAGTGAGGGCATACATTATCCTCCATGGGGCCTGGAACACGTAGTCCCAAGGGAGGTCAGCACGGAGGGCCACAGACGGAGGCCGTGTTGTCAGCCCTCCCACAGCTGGAGCAAGGACAATTCGATAAACGGTGCTTGGGCTATTTGTTATCAACTGGAAAGAAAAAGTGAACTTATCCCAATCTCACACAAAAAATAAAACCTAGTAAATTAAAGACCTAAATATATAACTTGAAATTTTAAAACCTTTAGCAGAGTTTCATGAACTTGAGGTAAGAAAGGATTTCTTTACTACTAACCATTGATTGGTAAATCAATTATATTAAAATTAAGAATGTGGGGCACCTGGGTGGTTCAGCTGGTTAAGCGTCCTGCCTTCGGCTCAGGTCATGATCCCGGGGTCCTGGGATTGAGTCCCGCATCAGGCTCCCTGCTCCGCGGGAGGCCTGCTTCTCCCTCTCCCACTCCCCCTGCTTGTGCTCTCTCTCTCTGTCAAATAAATAAATAAAATCTTTAAAAAAAATAAAATTAAGAATTTATATTGCTTGCAAAAAAATAGAGGGAGGGTAAAAACAGTTCACAAATTGGGAGAAGATTTTTTTTAAGTAGTTAACATGCCCAGTATGGAGCCCAACATGGGGCTTGAACTCACGACCCTGAGATCAAGACCTGAGCTGGGATCAAGAGTTGGGACGCTTAACAGACTGAGCCAGCCAGGTGCCCCAGAAGATATTTTCAACATATGTAATCATAGAGATTACAGTCTAGAATATAAAAGAACTCTATGAATCCATAAAATGACAATTTATTAGAAAAATGAGCAAAAGACATCAACAGATGGCACAGAAGAAGAAACAAAACTGAGTCATAAATTCATATAAAGATACTTAACCTTAATAGTAATCAAGAAAATTTAAATTAGAAACACAAGATACTTTTTCACACTCAACAGATTGGCAATAATAAAAAAGCTTTCCAAAACCAGGTGCGGGCAAGGAGTCCAGTCGATGGCTTCTCTCATGCATTTTCCTCAAGGGAACAGTGGGATACAATCACTTTGGAAAACTGTTGGCATCACGTTGTAGAGCTGGACACCCCCCTATGAGCCAGCACATCCACTCCTGGATATATACCTGGAGAAACAAAAATGTGCATGGTGGCACTGTTCATAATAATAGTAATAGAAACCTGGATGCAATGAAAATGTCCTTTTGTAACAGAACGGTTCCTAAGTTGTGGATTGTTCCTCTAATGATGTACTATACGGAAGTAGAATGAATGAACTAGAGCTATGCACGTGAACACGGATTGCTCTCCAATGATGGTGCTGAGTGAAAAAAGCAAGTCAGAAAACGCATATGGTATGATCCATCTTATATGTAGTTTGAACACAGGAAAAAGGGAAGTGTTGCATTGTTTGGGGATACATATGTAGTGGTAAAAATATAAGGAAAAAAGAATGAATGATTAAAAAGATAATGGGTATGTGCGGAGGAGGAGGGTTAGGTACATAGGTTTGACTGGGGAGAGCCAGGCGAAGAGGTTTCAAGGTACTAGTAATATTCTATTTTGTGACCTGTATAGTTGGTACATGAGCCTTTGGTTTATTATAATTCTTTATTTATCGTTATACACTCTCGTATATAGATGACATATTTCACAACAAAAAATTTAATTAAAAGTTTACGATTCTGCAAAGTGCGTATTTGGACACTTTCTTTGATTATTTACCAACATGCATCTCAAAGCTTTCTAATAAATCAGAAGTCACATTCATAAGCAAAAATAACATTAACACTAGAAAATCTTATTAATTTGCTGGTATTTGCCTGATGATTACAGAATTCCTGGATAAGTATTTAAAATTTTCAAAAATAATGAAGCCTATTCTATCACTTTGTTCTACTCAGATACTACTACATAATAATCATTTAAAACCTCATCCTTTAAAAATTTATGTATGCTTTATAATATACATAATAGTAAACTAGGAGATCTAATTTTTTCACTAAATCACCAATACTAAATGGAGGCCCGCCTAAAAAATGTCTTACTGCCTAGGCAATCAAAACATTTAGAGACCATTGCTCAAGAAACAGGCAGTGTGGGTGCCTGGGTGGCTCAGTCGTTAAGCGTCTGCCTTCGGCTCAGGTCATGATCCCAGGGTCCTGGGATCGAGCCCCGCATCGGGCTCCCTGCTCAGTGGGGAAGCCTGCTTCTTCCTCTCCCACTCCCCCTGCTTGTGCTCCCTCACGCTCTCTCTGTGTGTCAAATAAATTTAAAAAATCTTAAAAAAATAACACAGGCAGTGTTTCTCTGACTGAAGATGCCCATGAGTCTCCTGAGCACCTGTTTATTTATTTTTTAAAAAGATTTTTATTTGAGAGAGAGAATGAGAGGGGGGAAGGGCAGAGGGAGAGGGAGGAGTAAACTCCCCACTGAGCAGAGAGCCTGATGCGGGGCTCCATCCCAGGACCTGGAGATCATGACCTGAGCCAAAAGCAGATACTCAACCGACTGAGCCACCCAGGTGCCTCTCCTGAGCACCTGTTTAAAATGCTGTCTCCTGGACATAACCTCCAGGATTCTGATTAAGTTGGTATGGAAAGAGACCCTGGGTCATGTATTTTTAATACACATCCCGGGCTATTCTGATGCTTGTGGCTCACTGGCCCCAATTTTGCAAGTCAAGCCACATCTTTACAGAGCTAGGTCCCCAGACTGTGCAGAATCGCTTTTCCTGAATGGAACTTTGACATGATGCCACTGACTTTCACGGAGGGGCTCTGTAAGAACGGAATGGCCCTTTTGAATTCATGCTAGCACCTAGAATAAAGATGTAATTGATGATATAATATATGTAGAGGGCAGATCATGGAGCCTAGTACAGAGTGCATTTTCAATAAATGGTGGCTTCTTATTGTTATAATTCTGTTTTATGTATTAATTCTTCTTATGAGAGCACTTAAGAGCAAGTTCTTTCTCTTAGTAGAGGGAAGAATTATGCTGTTCTTTATACCATGGCAATTTGACAGTCTGGTTCTTAGTTCAATTTATTTTGATACTTGGTTTAAACGGCTATCATAGCTGACAAAATGTATCTCCCACAGATATGTAGATCTCAACAGAAGAAGTGACTCATTGGTTGGACTTACTAAATGATTATACCTATTTTTCCTACCTCACTAGTTATTCTAAGCAATTTGTGTGTGTGTGTGTGTGTGTGTGTGTTTACAATAGACACTCAACCGAGTGACGTTTGCATTGTTTTCTAGGGAGCTTGGAACCAAATTAGTGGCTCTTAGCACCCAGGTAGAATTTTATGACGTGCAAAAAAGCATATAATTTTTCATACTGTTTTATATTCTTACCCTTCTCACCTACTTCTAAATAATGCTATTTTTTGGTTATTTCTGTATTCCTTTTATTGCTGAAAGAGTCGTTGGAAGGCGGTGAGAGGAAAGAAAGGGAGAGAGGAGTGGTGGGGAGGAACATGGCTGAGCGTGGCGGAGAGCAGGCATGGGTAGGCAGGAGGGAGCGAAGTGTCTTGGTCAGCCGGTTCCTACATTGTCCCGGTACCGTAATCAGAAGTCAGGGTCAGATATCCCATCCATATTACAGTCTTTTGTGGCTATTTTGCTTCTTCTCTCATGGGTATTTATCTACCAATTCTATATTCATTACATAAATACTACCAAATTAAGAAGCTCTTTTGTGGAGAATTATCTGTGATTTTTGCTTATGAAGTGGTCTCCATTGCATCCTGAAAGGTTTGAGATGCGTCTTTTCAACTGCTTGGGGAAAATTTCCAAGTGTTCAATTTAGACAGTGACAGGAGGGGCAGTCCTTTGCCCGTTTCTCTTGGATTCTTTTCCTGAACCTATAAAATTTATTTTAATTAGTCTTTTAAGTTTTTGTTGGTTGAATTTTCGTAGGTTAAACTATACTGTTACCATTCCAACTAGTCCTAATAGAACTTTGTGAGGATGGACAGTTTTGAAAAGAAGTTTCTATTTTTAAATGCTAGTTCAGAGCAGATTTTCATCTTACATTTCTACCTGCTGGTAACATTTAGCAAAAAAAATATCCAAGTGCAATAATAATGGGTCTGAAATGAGTGTGTTTACATAATTTTTAATAAATGAAAGCTACTCATTTTCTTTTCATCAATGCTTCACTGTTTTTAATGGCTTTTAATTTCTCATGCCTTTTTGGAAAGCCTACATGCTTGATAATTTTCCTTTTGAAATAGTACTTCATTATTCAGAAACACCAGCCAGCTGTAGAGAGTATTCCCATAAGAGCTATGTATGAATGCTTTTACAGTAAGTGGGCTAGTATTTTTAAGATGTTAATAACTTTGCTGATTTGGTCCCTCCTCAGGTTGCAGCTAAAATTAATGGGGGGAAAAAACCCAAACATTCATAGACTTTACAGGACAACCAAATAGTATTAAGGAATGGTGAACAAGTAAAACAGGTTTGAAATAATAATGGTATACTCTCTTGCTGACAATGAAAAGTAGTTTTACAAGAAGAAATTTATTCTTATACCTTTTTAATAGTTGATAATGTCACTAAGGAAAGAGAACTTGTAAAATGCCAGTTTTATTGGCATTCTTCTTTTTTTTTAAGATTTTATTTATTTATTTGACAGAGAGAGACACAGCGAGAGAGGGAACACAAGCAGGGGGAGTGGGAGAGGGAGAAGCAGGCTTCCTGTGGAGCAGGGAGCCCGATGCGGGGCTTGATCCCAGGACTCTGGGGATCATGACCTGAGCCAAAAGCAGATGCTTAACGACTGAGCCACCCAGGCACCTCTACTGGCATTCTTCTAAACACAATTCTCTACTAGCTTCTCTTGGGCACGTCTATCGTACAAGGCTAATTGATGACATTGAGATAATAATAAAGATTGGAAAAAACCCTACTATCCACTTATTATATACAAAGCCCATGTTAGGTGGCTTAGATTTGTCACTTCACTAAACACTCTGAACAACCACAGGGGACAATGGTATTATCCCTACTTGGTAGAATTTATGGGTTCTCAGAAAGATTAAAAAACTTGCCCAAGATCTTGTACTCAACATAGTTGGCGACTCTGTTCTGCTTGAAATACCCTCTTTCCTGGGTACAGTCACATTTCCTCTTGGGCTCTCCTTGGCTTTTTCTGGCCATTCCTCAGTTTCTCTTCAGTCATTTCTCCCTCTCTTCCTAACCTCTCAATGTTGATCCTGTAGATTCTCAGGCCCCTTGAGATTGAGGCTCCATCTAGTCTCTCTCTCTCTCAACTCTGTCTTCAACGTAAAATGCTATCTAGATGTATATGATTCCTATATTTGGTTTATCACCATCCCAGACTAGTCTGACGACTTCCTGGCATATCTCTTACTGCCTACTTGACACCTCTACTTGGATCTCTTACAGACATCTCATGCTCAACATGTACAAAATTGAACACTTGATTTCTCCCTGAAACTATTTCTCACTAAGTTTCTCCATCTCGGTAAGTGACATCATCATCCACCCAGTGGTACAAATCAGAAACATTTTTGATTTCTATCTTTCTCCTATCTTCAAATCCAATACATGACCTAGTCCCATAGCTTGTTCCTCCAAAATAGAGCTCAAAGCTGTCCCTTTCTTTTCATATCCTTGGTCCTTGGGCTTTTGCCAATACTCCAGCCCTACACAAATACAGTAGTCACTGTACTTCCTGCTTCCTCCTCTCTCCAAATCCATCCTCCATATAGTATTTGGAATTGTTTTTAAAATGTAAATGGGGGGGATAAATAGGCGGAGCATGGAGGATTTTTAAGATTAGAGGATTTTCTATATGCTACTCTATTGGCAGGTACATGTCATTCTATATGCTTCATATCTGCACCTTGTCAAAACCCATCGGATCTACAACCCCCACAGTGAATCCTAATGTAAACTATGAACTCTGGGTGATGATGTGTCACTTAAGGTCATTGACTGTAACAAATGAACCACTCTGGTGGGGGATATTGATAGTGGGGAGGCTGTGCAAAGGTGTGGGCAGGGGGTATTTGGGAAATCTGTCTTCTGCTCAGTTTTGCTGTGAACCTAAAACTACTCTAAAAAATAAAGTATTTTTTAAAAAGATTTATTCATTTATTTTAGAGAGAGAGAGAGAGAGCATGTGCAAGCGGGGGAGAGGCAGAGGGAGAGGGAGAGACAGAATCTCAAGCACACTCCCTGCTGAGCGTGGAGCCTGACGCAGGACTTGATCTCATAACCCCAAGATCATGACCTGAGCTGAAATCAAGAGTCACAAGCTCAACTGACAGAGCCACCCAGGCGCCCCCAAAGTAAAGTATTTTTAAAAAGTAAACTGGATGATACCACTCTCCTGCTGCTTATAATCTTCTAGTGGCTTATAATTTGCCTTTGAAATAAAATCCAGGTGCCTTTTCGTGGCTGCCAAAACCCCTGCCTATCTCTCCAGCCCCAGCTATGCCAGTCTAGAACTTTCCGCCCATGCGGGCTCCTTCTCATCTCTGTGAACATGCCACTCAAGTCTCCCAGCCTTGCCTTTGCTCCAGCCTCTGTCTGAAATACCTCCTTGGATGTGCCCTCCTTCATCCTTGCTTGTTTCCTTCTTTTTTCTCAAATCTCAGCTGAAGCAAGGCCATCTCCAAGGGCCTGCCTGACCGCTGTATCTAAATGAGAACTCCACCCCCATTTCTTCTCGAAACGTCCTCTTTGTTTTCTTCACAAGACTCTTCTCCACTCAACTCTAAATTCTATTGAGGGCAAGGACTATATCTGTTCTCATTTACCAACTGTAGACCTGACATCTGGCACAAAGTGGGCCATCGGTAAATATTTGATGAATCAATGAATGAAGGAATGAGTGAATGAATGAGGTGCATCTGGCTAGCAAGTGGTGAAAGTAGGGTTCAAACCCAGAAACTGTATGACTCTATAATCTGTGTTCTGTACCATTATGCTGTGAGTAAAATTAATTCGTCTTTGGTGGCATTGTAGTGGGAAATGAATTTTATTATAAAAATCTAAAATTCTTTTGACATGGGATAATCCATCTGATAACCCTTCAGTGACAACAGAGTGCTTGGCTAGCCTCTATCCTCCAAATGAACGGTGCTGTTGGATAACGTAAAGTATGCCGTATTTGGCATTTTGTTTATTAAGATGCCCAGACGAGGTCCCCACCATGGTTCTTTCAACTCGACCAAATCCTCTGTGAAATCAGATAAAATGACTTTGGGAAAGTTATTTAACCTCTTCCGACCACCAGTCCTTCGTCTATAAAATAGCGAAACAATGACTTCGTGGGATCGCTTAGGAGGACTAAAGGAAATCATAGATGAAACGTCCTCACCACGGGGTTCGTCTAAGGTGAGCAAATAATAACTGTGGTTCTCTTTTTTAGAAAAAAAAAAAAAGTCTTAATTCTTCAGTTGATTGAAAAACTCTAATAATCCTACTTTAAGGCTAACTAACCAGGGTTCCTTTTTTAAGCTATTTCTAAGCTCTGACATGGTTCAGATGCACTGGATTGACATGCCAAGTCATCAAAAACTAACAATGACATAGGGAGAAGACAGGCGGGAGGGCTGCCCTTGCAGGGGACCTTCGAAATCCGCAGGCAGGCTCTAAATCTGGACCAACCAGATTCTCAATCTCCTCTGAGTTCACACTTTATTCCACAGGTAGCAACCGCCCTGGGTTTGAAGTCGGTACCATTCCTGCAGTTTGTGTTTGGCTCCTAAGTTTACATTCCCCACCAAGGCACAGCTTTGAGGAATGTACAAGAAAAATAGGGCAACATACCTGTTCTTTGCTAAGTTACTTTTCAAGAGAAGTTTGGTTCTGTTCATTGATTCTGCCTGGAAGAACAATAACAACAAAGTAAAGCAAAAACTGATATTTAGGGATGGGAAATTGTCTTTCTTTTTTTTTCCTTTTGCCTCACAGAACATTGCTGTCCAGGATTTGCCAAGCGCTCTACTTCATGTGCTTAATGAAAGTCGTGGGACCCATTTTTCTTGAGATCAGTTGGAAAGGGATATTTCTTTCTTAGGAAAAAATGTCAGAATTTCTTTTCTCTCTCTCAGGTTTGCGATGTTATCGTGACAAAACCAGACAAGCTGGTGGAAGAAGCCACAGAGTTTTTAGAGAATGTGGAAATGTAAAAAATGGAATTGAATGGATTTAAAAAATTTAAATTTGTCATTGAAGTATAGCTGACATATAACATTAGATCAGTTTCCCGTGTACAACATGGGCAATCCAAAAGTTCTATACCTTACGAAATGCTCACTACCATTAGTGTATTACAATGTCATTGACTATACTCCCCATGCTGCACTTTTCATCCTTGTGACTTATTTATTTTATAATTGGAAATTTGTACCTCTTAACCCCCCTTCACCCACTTTGCCCATGCCCCCACACCCTCCCCTTTGGCACCCACCAGTTTGTTCTCTGAATTTATGAGTCTGTTTCTCTCTTTGTTGCCATTGTTGCTATTTGTTCCTTGGTTTTGTTTTTCGGATTCCACATAAAAGGGAAATCATATGATATTTGTCTTTCTCTGTCTGGCTTATTTCACTTAGCATAACACTCTCTAGGTCCATCCATGTCATTGCAAATGGCAAGATCTCATTCCTTTTATGGCTGAGTAATATTCCTACTGTGTGTGTGTATATATATATATCCTTTATCCATTCATCTATGGATGGACACTGGGCTGCTTCCATATTTTGGTGATTGTAAATCCTGCTGCAATAAACATAGGGGTACAATCTATGTTTCCAAATTGGTGTTTTCATTTTCTTCAGGTAAATATCTAGAAGTGAAATTACTGGATCAGATGGTACTTCTATTTATAGTTATTTTATTTTATTTTATTTATAGTTTTTTGAGGAAACTTTATACTGCTTTCCAGTGGCGTGATAAATTTCTAGTGCCTTCTAACTCCAGAAAAATTAAATAGACCTTTTGCTAAGTACTTACTTGTTTTGGAGAAGAAAAACTTAGAGCCAGGTACTGCCAATTTTAAGATTTATCATAATGATATTATTTCTTACAACTCACCCTGAGGCCTTATGTTGCTGAATACACCCCCCAACACACACACACAGAAACTGTAAAATTAATGATACCTTAGCTGCCCCTGATGACTGGAACTTGGGCAAAAGGGGATGGCCAAGGAAATAGTTTAACAACATCCTGGGGGAAAACTATTGGTGTTGCTATGTCTCTTATGGATTGGCTTTAATATTTATTTACTTACTGTTCAAGGTAATCAGTTTAATTTTTTCATTTATAAAATCAGTGAAGTCTATTAAAAGATAATTGTATCAAGACACTTTGTTCTTTTCTTCACATGAGTTTAGTGTCTACAAGGAATATTTTATTAAATTCAAACTTTCTTCCTTAGGGTAATCCTGTCTTTACATTTCATTTCTCAGTTCTGGGCTCCATTCGATTTTTACTCACAGCATTAAATCTGAGAGAGTCATTGTTCTGCTTCGTACAGTATTTCCAAATATCTCAGAAAGACAATTAAGATCATTTTCTCCTACCTTTTAATAAAGTCTACTTAGGGGTTTTGTAGTTAAAGTGAACTTTCCTTTTTTGACATTTTTGGAAAGGAAAGATATTTGGATGCCATCTGCTCAGTCTGGCTCCCTCCAGTTCCCATGGGAAGTCAGGACCAGCCCTGCCCCCTGCGTGCTCTCTACCATCCCCAGCTGTGCTTTGTTACGCACCAGAATGAAATGTTTCTTGGCCTTGTTACCTACAGGAATGAAATGTTTCTTGGCCCACCTTCACAAAACTGAAAGATTATGCCAACCATGTACATTTACACCCTTCTGGTGAGAGGGAAAAACCCAGAATGGGATTGGAATAGATAACGTGGGAATTGGTGAAAACGCTTACAATTATTTACACCAATAAAATAGCCATAGGAAGACTTTGCCAGTGATCAGTGACTCAAGGTCATGGTTTGGGGTGGCATTTAAAGAACCCATGTCTAAGAGTAGGCTCAAAGAGAAGGCATTTTGTTGTTTTTGTTGTCGTTTCTTTAACAGAGCACTTCAGAATGATGCTTCTTGGTAGAAGACTTAGAAATTCACCCACACAGCTTACGACATTTTATTATGAAATTTTAAAAATCGCCATCCAGTTTTAAGTTCTATAGTTTCATCCTCCCATCAAAGTATAGAAAACTCTAAAGCAGAGGAAGTAGAAACAGTTCACATTGATGTCGCTGTGAGGTTCTTTGGTGTCTATGAGTCACGGGTGCCTCTTTGGAGGTCAACCAGGAGAGTTGATTTGTGATGAATTTGTGTTTCTAGAGCATAATGCCTAGAAATACCATGAGGTCCTCATGTGTTGTGACTGTTGGAAACTGCTTTTCCTAAAATAAAAAATATTTAGATCCGTATAATGATGTGTTTCCCAATGATTTAGGCAGCCTGGGCTTTTCAGGGTGATTTGCCTAAATAGCATGCATTTAAACTGATTGCAGTCATTGGGTAAATTGTTCACTGTGGTCCAGGGCTAAGATTTCTCTCCCTCTCTTGACTCAGTCCTTGGATTCCACTTAAAGTTAATTAATGAAAGTCATGGTTTATGAGAAGGACGAGGCTAAAAGTATGATTCAAAAATGCCAGCACTTGGGAGATGGGAATAAAGTCTACAGTGGCCGAGCATCTCCGGGCTCTGCTGACCTTGACTGAATATTCAGAATACTCTCACAGCTCTTCTTCGCTTCATTTTCTGCCTTGAATATTCCGATACGACACTTAGACGTTTTCACATTATGTGTTCAATCATTTTCCCCTTGTCGAATTAGTTTGCCAAATTGCTTTCTGATCAGGATTCTGCAGGAGAGCAGGCTCCCTCCTTTGTGTGGACGCAGCTATTCCTTATAGCAGTTTGTGGTCATGGACACAGAGACTCATGGACAGTGTGATTGAATATACACTTGTACCTCTTTGATTTGAATGGTCCATGTAGATATGTAGAATACGTTTAAAGACCAGGACAGCCAGTTGCATTAAGAATGTTTATGGCAGTTCAGAGGAAAATACTGGGCACCATATATTTTCTGCCTTTGCTTAACATCTAATTAATAGCATATTTCTACGTGAATATAGTCTTTAAACCAAAACTTCCATAAGTTCTGGATAGATCCAATGCAAAGACTTTCAAGACCTAAAGTAATGAAATATGTTCTCCCTTTTGATAGATTTTTGCCCAACTAGAAAAGGGTAATATCTGTGGATTTTGCTAAACTATCCCAGGAAGAAATTCAAGAGTAAGGGGGAAATTTTCAGACTTCTGTGTCTAGGTTTTAGGTTCCTAAAAGACTTAAAAGGCTACTATCATCCTCATTGTCTCATGACCAGTTGGAAATTATGAGATAAAAGCTACAGGCATGAGCACACATACATGGGGGGGGGGGGGCTTTTTCTTCAGTTAGTACTTTATGCCGGTGTATGTGAAATACCATTTCGAGTTAACACCCTTCCTCTAATTTCCCTGTCAAAATGCAGCATGATTTAGTATTGAACAATATTAAATATAGGTAGGATAGCACTGAAAGTTATGAAAGATGCTACATGCACATAAGGTACTGTGATTTCATCTAATGAGAGCACATCTTAGTTTTGAAACTATTTCACAATCAGTGTCATATGCTAACGGATAAAACAGTGGCTACCCCAGAGGCTACATGCAAACAGAAACAACAAAACGTACAGTGAATGCTCTCCCTTCATTTGTTTCCTTAGCAGATAGAATTTGCCGAGTTCTTCACGGAAAGATGAGTCTTTTTGTGTTTTATTTCTATGTATAGACACAGAGCCCTGTCCCTCTGCCATGGAGTTGTCTTATATGAGAATCGTATTTCAGCAAACATAATTAAACCATCACAAACAGAGAGTTCCATTAGTCGGACCAGAGTTATTGCTGTTGTGCTTTGGATGCATTTGCAAGTATTTCACATTCTGCTGGGGGAAAAGAAAGACCGCTAAATATTTCATGGGCTTTTCTTGATCACATTGTTTATTTCTCAATGTTTTAAAGAGATACTTAATTTTTCCCGACAGCTATTTTTGTCAACACGCTGGAGATATAGATATTAAGGGCAAAATTTGCATTGGATGCTAAAAGCTGGTATTTTCCTGGAATGATGCGTACTTTGTGCATTAAAATAAATCTCACGCTGTTCCCCCAGAAAATATCCTTGGCATTTGATGTGTTCTCTAAAGTTATAATCTGGTAATGCTCTGCATCTAAGGTTTCGAGGAGGGGGAGAAATCGTATTTTGATTGGTATGGTTCAATAGACATTTGGGTTTCATGCAAAAAATAAAAAGAGGACACTAGAGGGCGCTGTTTGATTTTCTTTTTTCCCTCTCTTGTGCCTCAGATACCAGTGCATCAGGGCACTGAAAAATGCCGTCGTGTTCTCCTAACCAGGGCCAAACTGCAATGAAATACAGGGTGTAGAAATCCCCTGAGTTCCAAGAGGGAGGTTGGAAGCTTCAAAATGGGGTAGATGCTAAATTAATTCAGCAATAGTAAACAAGTAATTCTTCATTACACTAAACCTGCATGATTGTCATCTTTTGAGAATCACTTAATTCCTTTGGTTGGAAGAAATTTTATTAGATTTCAAGCTCTCACTAAATGTCAAATGGTACTAAAAATAGCTAGAATATTAGACAATGTAAAACAATTAGTGCTCTCAAGTTTTGCCATCAGGACTTTGAGTAGCTCACATACCTACTACTGGTTAAGAAACTAATTATAGAATTCCCAATTGTCAGAAATGCCAGACCCCAAGATGTTGTTTCTTTTGATATCAGACAAATACCAAGTTAATAAGATTCCCAATTAACTTCCTTTTTAACCTTTGCTCAGCAAGCGCCTTATTTTTCCTCCCCTTCCTTGAGGCAAATCCTTTTGAGTGGCAGGAACAGGCAATGTTCTGGAGTTAATCTAAATATATACTGTCGTATGATTTACATTTGTATAGTGTCACTTTCTAACATAAGAATATTTGAAAAGAAGCTTAATATTCTCCTTTTCCAGAAGGAAAGTTTACGTATCACGCTGTGGAGTGATTTGTCTCAAGCAGAGAATTAGTAGAAGGGTCAGGATCATCTTCCAGTTCTGCCTTCCTGATAGTCAGCTAAGGGGCCTGTTTGGCTTTAGTTCTGTAAAAATATTTCCTTTGAATACAGATAGGAGTGATTGACTCAAAGATCACATGACAGCTGTCCCCAGGATTTCCAGTTCTTCTGCCTTCCGGGCTCACCGGAAGCTCGTTCTTCCCTGCTCTCATTACAGCTATGCAACTTGCTTCAGACAATGAAATGGGAACAGAAGTGATATGGCGTCCTTTCCCGGGTGTGATTCTCCCCTAGCCTAGGTGAACCCCCAAGCCTGGTGTTGAGCCGGCAGCATCACTAGATAATGAAGTCTCAAGAGATAACAAGTGTTGGCAAGGATGTGGAGAAAGGGGAACCCGGGTGCACAGTTGGTGGGAATGCAAATTGGTGCCGCCGCCAGGGAAAACAGAACGGAGGTTCCTCAAAAAACTAAAAGTAGGACTAGCGTACAATCCAGCAATTCCACTTCTGGGTAATTATGCAAAGGAAACAAAAACACTAACTTGGGATGATATCTGCACCCCAGGTTCACGGCGGTGTTACTTACAATAGCCAACCTCCGGAAACAACTAGAGTCCATTGAGGGACAAATGGATCAAGAACTGGTGATACACACACACACACACACACACACAATTATTTAGCCACAAAATAAAGAAGGAAATCCTGCCATTTGTGACAATATGGATGGACCTGGAGGGCATTATGCTAAGTGAAATAAGTCAGAGAAAGACAAATCCCACATAATCTCACTTAGACATGGATTCTTAAGAAAAAGAGAAAAGAAGAGTTCATAGATAAGGAGAATTGCCGGGGCGGGGGGCAGTGGGTAAAATGAGTGAAGGGGGTCAAAAATGTACAAATTTCCAGTTATCAAATAAATAAGTCTTGAGGATGTAATGGATGACTATAGTTACATCTTGAGGATGTAACGACTATAGTTAATAATACCGTGTTGCATATTCTAAAGTCAGTGAGAGAGGAGATCTTAAAAGTTCTCATCACAAGAAAAATATTTGTAACCATGTAAGGTAACAGATGTTAACTAGACTTATCATGACGATCATTTTACAGGACCCGAGCCCACTGGCATAGACAAGAAAGAAACCTTAGTGGTTTTTTTTTTAAAAAAGATTTTACTTATTCATTTGAGAGAGAGAGTGCACACAAGCAGGGAGAGTGGCAGAGGGAAAGGGAGAAGCAGACTCCCCACTGAGCAGGGAGCCCAACGTGGGGCTCGATCCCAGGACCCCGGGATCATGACCTGAGCCGAAGGCAGATGCTTAACCATCTGAGCCCCCCAGGTGCCCCAGAAACCTAGTGTTTAAGTCACTGAGATTCTGGGGTGTTCTATTATGGCACCACAACCTAACTTCTCCTAATGATAGACACGCTAAGGATGTTAACCAAGTGACAAAACCAAAGGCCAAGAATAAAAGTGTGGCAAGAACAGGTTTAATTAAAAGAGTTAAAAAAAAAAACAAACCCAAAACTCAACAAACTATAGTCTTTTATTTAGAACTTTCTAATGACTTCGATAAGAAAATCAATAAAGGGAAGTTATTAAATATGAAAACACTTCCTCCTTATGTGTTTTTAGTTGAGATTCATTTCAGGAAATCAAGTAAAATAATCGATGAGATAGTCTTGTGTTCAACTCAGAATCTGTCTGATTGTGAACACCTAAACCTTCAACTGTGTCAACGAGACGGTTTTTCATGCGAAAATAGGACATGCACGGAACATTGATTTCTCTCTTGGTGAGGAGGCAGCATTGTGTCTCACTTGCAATAGACAGTTGGGTTCCTTAACCCCTCCCAATGCTCAGCATTTGCCCAGATCTCAAAATGTTCAAGCTGAAGTAGACACATCTTTTTTCTCCAACACCGCCAGCTACTCTCTTAGCCACCATGTGTAACTGGCAAGACACGCCAGAATTTGTTGACCCTCCCAGACGACTGGGAAGTCAAAGGACCTCAGCACAGACTCAGTCTACACCCTAACTTCTTCAGCCCAGTGCCAGTCAGTGTGGTGCCCATTACACGCAAGACAACACCGATCGTGTCCATACCCACGGTTAAGCATGCAAGGATTTATGCTCAGCTTTTCACAGAGTTCCCAGAAAAATGCAAAAATACCATCAGCTTAAATCCAAAACAACTTCAAAATAAACTTGAAGTGGGTTTTACTTTGTTTTGAACCTGAAAAAGAGAGGCAGTCCAGGGATTATATTTAGCAGGCCTCCGGTTTGCAGTTAATCACAGCGAATGCGTGTTTACGTACTATATAAAAAGAGGATGCTGCCTCTCTTCTGTCCTGCACCTTCATGTCCTGCTAACTCTCTGTAAGTACACACGACAGAACACATTCAAGCTCTGGCCAGTGGGGTCTACCTGGTCCAACAGCCGCTGCTTTTTTTGAAATCAGAGCATGCTATGTAGTATGCAAAGCTTAATATCAGTAAGAAAGATTCCAGTCACCAAGTACTGAGAGTACTTGAGCATGAAGTTTATTTAAGCATAAAACACATTAAAAATTATTTGGTTGATTTGTCAGAGAGAAGGGTCTGGGTCTGGGATGGGAGGTGGGGTTCCCCAGGTCTGCAAACAGTATCCCAAGTGGCCAAGCTGCTGTGGCAAGGTTGAGGGACGTGAGGGTAGGGAAGGAGCTCATCACAAAGAGGAGTGAGCAACACATGCATATCGTAGATCAGACTCTTCCAAACATCATAAAGATTCCTTAGAGAGAGTCAAACCTTCCAGTCATTGCTTCTCAATATTGTTCCCACAGGCCCTTTCTCAGTAAAAAACTATGATCCAGAAACAGCACTGGTTGGACAGATTTCCCTGGTTAGACTTCTCTAACCAGAAGTTTTTTTTCCTTTACTGGTTGTTCATGGGAACCAAAGTTTCTAGTGACAACCGTTTGGACATTTGAGGCAAGATACCTGCTTTTGGGAGCCCCGTTGTGTACTTTGAAACAGGAGCTGGGAATTTCACACATTTCTGGGACTCTGACTATTGGAGGCAGGTGGTATCACTTTGAGATGCTGGACACTTTCAATCAGGCTTTGACTTAAGGGCACACACCTTTTGTCCTACAGGGAATTGAAGTGAGTAAATTACAGTACTTTATATAGCAACCTTGAGTTAATTATGAGGTCGTGCCTGATTTATAGACAAAATGCCATAGTGAAATCTGGGTCATGATGAGAAGCAGCGTCCAGACTTGAAGTTCAATGGAAGAATTAGAGGCTGTGAACAGAGAGGAACATAGTAAGTCCTATGAAGAAAGATAGCTCTTTGACAGGAATCAGAACTCTGCGGTACTCAGCTAAATGAATGAGCCCACTTCCTTCATTGCCAAGAACTCACTTTATCCAAAAGGCACTGACCGAGGCAGGAAAGAAGCAGAATCAACTCAACCTTTAGCAGAGTCCCGCTAACCTCAGGGAAACCCATGTGCTAAGGCAACTGCAAGAAATCTCGTTTGTTGGATCAACCATCCCAGTCCCAACCACAGCCCAGGTAGACTTGGTGACCAGATTTAAGGCCAATATTTGGTCCTTAAATAGTTGGAAAACTTTTTTTTTTTTTAATCACCTTAATCTTTTAGATAAAAGAACAGGGACCCAAAGGTTAAAAACATTATATCTGTATCTGTATCAATATCTCAATCTGTATCTCCAAGATGGTGCTAGAATTCCTGGGCATTCCCGTCATCTTTCCATCTTAATTTCTGGAATTTTCATAGGTCAATTGCTGACTGAGTGGGCTTCACGAATGAACGTCTCCTCCTCGGGGGAGAGGGCTCCCTGCACCCCCAGCTGCCTGCCCAGGACAGGGGGTGCATCTACCTCTACAGCTCTGGCCATCCGCCTGCAGGGTCCCCGTGACACAGCTGCACAAGGGCCCATCGACCCGGCTGGTGCAAATCTGCTCACACCCTCCGTTGTGCTCACACCAGTCCAGCCCTGAAAAAGAGCAGCTGGTCAGAACAAGGGCAGGCAGGTCAAATCTTCGACGCTGCTCTCGGGGCAGTGCTTTAAAACAGAGGACAGCAAGAAGAAAAGCCCAGCGCCGCTGTGGTGTTTTCAGAGTCAAGGTAAAGATTTCATCGGGGTGTCCCTCCGCCTCTGGTCGGCCACCAGATTCACGTCGTGTTGAAACATACCCAAGAGTTAGTCCGAGCCCTCAAATCCCACTGTTTTAATAATTTATAACGTGTTTTGGGGGGACATACATACTTTTTCTCCTAATAGGTCCCACTGAAATGATCTGTTCTTTAGGTTCTTTGGTATAATCTGTGGCAATCCTGGAATTTTGTGGGCAAGTCTGAAAGACAGAACACCAGAGGGAAAATTTCACACAGTTAAGCTGATAACTTATTCTTCACCATGTTTCCAACCTCCAAAAGAGGCAGTCGTTCCAGCCTCGAGCGCTATCACTACTCCGATTAATTAGAACCAATGCATTCTTGATCCCAAAGCCCACCGGGACTCTGGGCTTTATGTTGAACAGAATTAAATATATTCTCCACATAAGACTTCGATTCAAAGAGGCTCCCTTCCCAAGGATGAGGACTGTTGGATTGCATCCGGCAACAGGGTAGACAGCTGCATGTGTAAGTGGCTTGACCACAATTCACAGCTTGATTCTGCAAACGCCGGGGAAGCACAAAGCTGGAATGTTAAAGGTTAGGGAGCAGATCCTGGGGCAGTAAAATCTTAGGGACACTGGAGTCTGCGCATGGAAGAGAGGACTAGCTTGTCACCTCATTCCAGCAGCCCCTCCAGGAGCCCCTGCGGAGCCTCAGGCCCCGGTGTGGATCTGGATGAGCTGTAGGAGAGTCACTGTCTAAAGAACTCCTGGATAAAGTACCCTGAACCCAGGAGTTTGCTTCGATTGTGCGGTGGAGCTTGGCCCCCACTGGCCCCTTCAGATTCAGGTAGCCTGGCTCCTTGAGACTTGGGTGTGGGTGTGGTGGTCCTCAAACAGGGCCAGTTTTGCCCCTCCCTCCCCCGGGGCAGTTGGCAATGCCGGGAGGCATTTTGGGATGGGACAACCAGGGAGGAGGTGCTCTTTGCCTCTAGTGGGTAGAGGCTAGAGATGCTGCTAAACATCCTACAAGGCACAGAACAGTCCCTACAACCAAGAACAATTGGGTCCAAAAGGTCAATAGTGCTGAGGTTTGAGAAACCCTGGTCTAGTGTTATGCCCATGACAGACTGACATTTCAGAGACAGAGAAGAGGAGGACATCATTCTACCGCATTCTCTCTCTCCTGTCTGACCAAAGAGGATTGCCGCTCCTAAGCATCTAGGGAGGATTTCGACTTAGCCACTTCCAGGGGCCGTGAGAGCCACAGAACTCCCAGGAGCCAGCCAGATCCTGGCGATCGTGATCCCCGTGCTGGGCAAACCGGGGGCAGTGAGAAATAGGGCGATGCATTTCATTTTCACGCCCTCACTTACTATTTTACAGGAGTACTTTTCGGAATCACACAGTGACACCGCGCAATGAAGATGAACTTCATCGTAATCCCCAATGAACTTGAAGACAGTGACGTGAAAGCGACAGGTTAGGGAGACGCCGTTCTCCTCGATGCCAATGGTGTTATCTTTAATGTTCTGACACCTATTCAGGAGAAAATGGAATCTTTGCTTCACACATTGGCTTCTATTTCATCTAAAGCCGTCATGATAGGTAAGAATGTCTTTGCATTTGAGAGTGACCTCTGGACTGTGTGGGTTTCTCATTTACTCCCACTCCCGTCTGTTTTCGTAGTTTGTTTTAAAAGCATCGAATAACACCTCAAATTAGTATCCTAACTGCAACTAAAAGCAGGATGACTGCAGGGACTGCCCCCAGTCTCCCCACGGCTTCGGTTTCTCATTCTGCCCCTCACGGAGCCCTGGTTTACTGACGCCAACTCAGCAAACGCCATCGGTCCTCACCTCGGCTGTACTTTCTCTGGTTAATTATCAGTGTGTGTGTGTGTGGGGGGGGTGTCCACTGATGAAAACCTTATTGGTCCACATTAAAATAGGTGGGAGCTGGAGAAGGCAGAGCAGTCCCAGGTGAGCTAAGATGTGTGCGGCAGGCGGCCACCTCTCCTCCCCCTGCTGCCCCCCTCGTGGTATTGGGCCAGTGGGCAGTGACAGCCACCAGCCTCCCTCAGGCACACGTAGAGTTCCCCAAATGCATCACAGCCCCTTCTGCCCCACTGTCTTTCCGTATGAAGTTTCCCTAATCTGGAAGTCTTTCCATGCATGCACACTCCTGCTCTTTCCCCAGAGCCAGTCTGTGGCTCCCCCTTCTCAGCAGACATGCTCCTACCACAGACCTGACCAGGCGGGAACAGGTGGCCTTTTCTGGATTCCCGGAGCGCAAGAACCCGGATGTCGCCCTCACTGGGTCTCGAACACACTGAAGGGTCTACAGGACGGATCTAAATATCTTTGTGGATGAATGCATGAGTGAACGCATGAACTGCGCCACCATGGCCAAGGTTGGCCTATAGGGGCTGAGAAGTTATCTAAAAATGATGAAGATAAAGAGTGACTTTTTTTTTTTAAATCTTTCCTTCCCGTACCCACAGGATTAAATAGCTTAGTGATAAGGAAAATTAAAAACCGGAGTTATCCTCCAGCATCCCCACACCTATTAGGTTTTGCAATTATTCTTCAAGGCGATCGTTTCTTAAATGTTTTGAAGTTAAAGCTTACTTGCCGTACTTTTCCTTGTCACTGTTATTCATTTGAATAATCTAAGTGGGTTCAAAGTTTCTAAAATGCTCACAACTCTCCAATCTTCACACAGGCCTTCCCTCTTAACCAGACCACCCCCTCCCAGACCGATGACTTGATATTCAGGTACCAGAAACGCATGGAGCAGAAGGAAGGGGTTGGGAAAGGAGCGACAGGCTCTGTGGATGCCTGCCTCCATGTGAGCACACAAGCCAAGCACTAGAACCCTTTGTCCACCATCAGAGGAACAACTGTCCTTTCCTCTGTCCAGGTGCACGAAGAGGAGACAACAGCGACGGGCACGGTGGGACTTCTGAGTCACTGGGAGATGGTGGTACCATTGCTGCCCTCCACCGAGCTGACCCCCCACAATTCTGAAGTGAACCCATTTTGCTGCTCACACGTTTGTCACCGTGCATCAGTTTTCCCACTGGACAAGTTCACTGGGAACACAATAACCACAGCCCTCCAAGAAAGGTCAGAAGGACTCATGAATTAAAATTCCCCCATAGGATGAAAGCAAACAACAGTTTCATCTGGAAGGCCTTTGTTCAGACCCCGGGGGAGGCTGCGATTTATGAACACGCGCACTCACTCACTCACTCTCCTCTCTGGGTCAAGTCTATCAAGCACTATTTAAAAACTCCTAAATGCCACTGCGTCCTCCAAAGGAGACACAGGCCCTCCAACCGGGCTGGTGTCTGTACAGGGGCTCAGATCTGAGCTCTTTCACTTTAGGAAAGGACTTCGATGGGAAGGAGAGGCATCCAGGCTGCGAGCCACCGAGGAGTCACCATGTCCTTCCCTTTGCCTCTGAAAAGCCCAAGAACCAGCTCAGGAAGTCAAAAGCCTCCGCACCCCGTGACACAAGTCCTGTCCAGCCGGTTAGGGAGGCTGTGTGTCATGATACTTGAAAGGGTTCCTCTCTGCCGCTGGCTAATTGAGTCACCCTGGGTGAACTGTGTACCTAACTTCTCTGCAAAGCCATGGATATTCAGTTTGCTCAGAACCATACCTTCTTCTGAGAAACTATTCCTTTTCAACCTTGAAGCTAATTGTAGTATCCACAGAGCTCCCTGACCACCTCAGGGTGGGTGTCGGCCCAGGCTAGTCATGGGGGTCAGGACACGGTACCCCCCAAAATCGGGCCCCTTGGCATACTGAGTATTTTAAGGTGAAGGAGTTTGAGAAAACAGCAGAGGCAGAAAGGTCACAGTGGCCTTCCCCTGACTCCACTCTCCTGAAGCAGGTCAAAAAGCCCTCAGGTGCCAGGGGCCCTCCCTCCTTCACAAAAGAAGCATCCTTACCTCCAAAGACAGAGGGACATCAGGAAGAATCCTAACCAAGAGGCTCTGCTAAGCTTCCCCCAGTTTACTACACTTACCACATACCCTTTGACCTCTCATACTTCTCCATGGTCCCTTCTTGGTCTAACCTAGCAGAAAGTTCTCAGGTTCGACCACTTCCTTTCTCCTCATTTCCTTATGGAGGCTTCTGTGTCACCTAAAACCCATATTAAATAAATGTGTATGCTTTTCTCCTGTTAGTCTGTCTTTGTTTAATTTTCACAGCTGGCCAGAACTACTGTTACTTGACATAACCAGTTTTTAAAAAATAAAAATAATTCTCATTATTGTGGTTTGGTCTATAGTCTTTTCTTCTGATTCATTCCTTCTGTAAATTTTGTTATATATCCACCGCGTTTCAGAAAACATAGTAGGTGCCAGGCATTTAGCAGTGAATAAGAAGAAACTCCTTGATTTTATAGGCTATTGTAGTTTCTTCCACTTACTCTCTTATTCTGTTCTATTATTCTAGTTCTTTTCAAATTTTGACAGGTGTCCTGTTCACCAACCATTCCTTCTCACGATACACTTTTGTGCAGGTGATCCACATTTCTCTCAAGCTGAAACTCGAAGTTGGCAGGACACAATCCCCTCTTGGATCACAGTGCAAACAAAGCATTTTGTAGTTAATGCCACAAGGACTCGGGGATCTGCTACTAAGTTGCTCTGTGACTTTAAGCAAGTTGCTTGGCCTCCCTGAGCCTCAGCCTGCTCATTGCTCATCCAATGTGTACCTCACAGGCTGTTAAGAGCATTCTGGTTCATGGATGCACAATACAACATTAGCTCCCACTCTCTCCTCTAAAACCTGACGTGGACCAGTATTTATCTGAAAGGCTCTGAGGCTGTCCTCTGATAAGAGGCCACTCACCCTCCTTCAATGATGAAATATCGGAGTTTGTCATTGCTGTCACGGGAGGGGGTAGCATAGCATTTGTTCAGTGTCAGGAGCAAGTGTGTGGAGTCAGCTCCAACCACAAAGACCCCTACGTACAGCACATCTCGAGTTGTCAACACCACCTCACCCTGGCGGTAAGGATGTTTGTAGGAAGCATTTTTGTAGAGCGCCATCTTGGTGGTGAAGGTGCCTTCTTGGGTTGGAACTGTGAGGTTAATGACACTAAAAGGGAAACAATCATGAGGCAAGGGACCCCAAACAATTACATGTATTCAATTGCTACCATTTTCAAGCCGAAAACGCAGAGGGAAGGCAAAGCAGATGATAGCAAAGCGTTAAGTCCAAAATGGTACCCAAAATGGAAAGCCACATGTGGCAATTAAAATGAAAATTAAATAAAATTAAAAAAAAATCAATTCCTCAGCACCCCTAACCACATTTCAATTGCTCAATTTTGACATACAGCTACTGTATTGGATAGTAAGACAGTACATTTCCATCATTGTAGAAAGTTCTATTGCACAGTGCTGGTCCGAGGCATTTAGGTGCAGAAAATATGAACTGTTTCTTCCCTAGTGTTTCAAAGACAAATGCTAGCAAGCAATTTTGATTATGCTAACCTTGACTGTCAAGGAAAAGACAAAGCAACGCACACAGCCCATGAGATTCTTTACCTTAGCATAGGCTTCACAACAGAATCTAAAGAGATCTTGATATCCAGCTCATAAGCACACGAAAATTCCACATTGATCGTCCGGTCCCTAGTGATGATGTTGCCCGTATTGTTGGCACTTTCTATCCAGACTGTGTTTTTATACACGATATGAGTGCCATTGGACTGCAGAGCAAAGGAAGGTCAGAAATCATTAAATGTGGGAGTATGTGGCTTGCATTTCAAATCCACAGCCCTGAAAGTGGAGAAATGGCTACATTCCATACATAACCCAGAGGCTGGTATAAGTCAGGATGGAGCTAGCTTCAGCATTTACTAACAATAATAACGAAAGTATTGCAATAGATGTCAACAGCACCCTTCAGTCTGGTAACCTTGAGTGTCCACGGAGGCTGAATCCATGTACCCTGAATTCTAACTACAACCAGCCCTAGTTATCTGTGGGAACCCAAGCTGGGGACAGCATGAAGTATTGCCATCCCAGGGTAATATAAATCTTCTTTTTCAAGTCCTAATCCAAAATCTCTCCTGCACCAAATCTTCTACCAGACTTTCCCACAAGGACCACAATGAACAAAGGCAAGTTGCACCTGCTCACTCCTTTCATTCCCTGATAAAGTGCTAATGAACATGGTTATACATGTATATAATATATATACATATACATACATATATATTTTATAGGAAGGAACAGGAGGATAAGAAGGATAAGAAGGGTAACGGGAGGATAAGAAGCAAGATGCTTTGCCAACCTATACATTGGATAATCTGACATGAAAAGTTGGGACCTTGATGTATTTCTGCAGCCAACTGTTACATGGTGTCTGGGACACCCTTCCCCCCCAAAACGCTTCCTTTACTTGGAAGAACAAGAGAAGCATGAACAAGGTAACAAAAATTTGTCAACATGCAGGGCAAAGGATGACAGCGGACAGCGCAAACCGAGGACAGGAGCCTGTCACTTATCCTGATCTTTCAGTTCAATTAACCACGCAGCACCCGATGATTCTTCTCTCCTCGATGTCTTTCATGTCGGATATGTCTTGTGTTGTTTTCCACGGAGGATATTTCTAAGTAAAGCACCCTGAAGTTGGCTTTAAAGATACCCAACGTACAAACCCTCGGGGCTGTCACTACCTCAGCCGGATGTCCTTTCCGGCCCCAGGTTCTCACCTGCACGATGTTGCCACAATTCCCTTTGGTGTTGTTGATCTGAAAGGAGATGAAATCTTCCCCCTCGATGTGGGAACACTGTCTGTCATTGATCCTCACACCCTCCCTCTCAAAGCCGAGCTGAAAGAGTCTGCACTTCGATATGGACACTTCCATCTGGGCCGCCTTGCAGGTCACCTCTGCATCAATGATGTCATGGGAGTCTGCAGGGAACAGTTAGTATGAAAGGCAAGTCAGGGGGAGCTGGTGGCGCTGCAGGAGTGGGGGTGAGGTGTCCCATGACTGGATCCTTGAGAAGAGGCTAATGATCTTCACACAAAGGCTGGGCGTTTCTAATTAAGCTTTGATCTAACCAAAAGAGTACATGAAGTTATTCAAAGCAATAACCGGGATGTTGTTAAGCTTTTTAAAAAAAGAGTAACATGCTAGTAAAGTGTGTTTTGTCTTTTCTCCACAAACCTAGGACCTTGCCCCACTCTGGTTGGAGCTACTTTCCCCTAAGCTGTGTACCGCATCTGGCTTATCCTGGAGAGGCTAAAAGACGTGCCCCAGGGTGAGAGCAGCTCCGGGCAGGCCACTCCTGGAGCCCCCACTAGGAGATTTTTGACACTATTAGGCCAATTGACATTTTCTAGGAGTACATAAACACAAGCTAACGAGCACTAGAGAAGGATTTTATCTGCTCAGGTGAAGCCCTTGAACAGCAGCCCTCCTAGGGAATCTTTCAGTCAAGTAGGATGCTACAATTTAGCACATGCCTTCTGAGTTATTTGGTTCCACCAAGGGCACGGGGCTGGGGGTGGGGGGGCAAAGCAGCACCCCCTTCAGGCCGACATCATGGGTGCACCCGGTGGGGACAAGGCCTTTCCTACCTTATGGGCACTGAGGTTAGGAGTGGGACACGGGGTCCTAGGTGTTTACTGTTTGCTTCAAACCCCGCAGTCTCTTCTTCAGGGCCAATTAATCTGGCTTTCAACCAGTCTTAAAGCACTTGGCACTCTCGCTCTGAGGGTTTCGTGTTTGCGTCAAACTGCCTGACTTCCCTGTGAGACTCAAACATCAATTTGGATCTCTCTGATGTTGAATGGGGCCTCAGATGGAACTGGCTGATTCTATTCATGTACAAATTTAGGTGTTATCATTTATTGAAGAAAAGGCTGTAGCTACGAGGAAGCGAACATTAGCCTACTTTGAAGAAGTCAGATTGCTTCCTCGTTCTGCTTCAACGCTCATGAAAGCTTCACGGGGTGGGTCTCTAACTAGGGCGGCTGCATGGGCTCCACCCCTGGACTCGTTCTGCGCGGCCGCCAGGCCTCTGCATCAGGCCCAGGCAGCAGGTGTCACTCACTGTTACCGTAGGGGGGCGGCTCCACGCAGCCACACAGTTCTCCTCCGTTTTCCAGCTCACAGGTCCGGTTGGGACAGTCCGCCCCCACACAGGGATCTTCAACCACTCCTGCTAAAAAGGAAAACAAACACAAACACGCACGACTTGATTTTCACACCCATGCTCGGCAGCAGGTGGCTGCACTCTGGACTTGCCACTTGCATGGAATTGGCCGTGGTCAGATGGCAGCTGAGGATGAACAGACAAGGCAACTTTCCAGGACACGATGACAACACTAGTGATCGGGGCCCTGGCACTGGGCTTTGGTATCTCCTCCAACCCTCACGATCGCTCTGCATGCGAACGAAGTACCATTTCACAGCTGCAACATGCCCAAGGTCCACACAGTGGAAGGTGAGTGGTGAGAATGGAATGCAGAGACACAGCGAACTGCCAAGATCTACCCTGATCCCTGTTCTTACCACACTGGTCTAACATTACACGCATTTGTATCTTCGCACTTACACAGAGTGGGGTCCAACCATTTATCTCCATCCTCCCTTGCAGCCAGCCTCCTCATAGTTGCTGCTCAATAAATATTTGTTAAGGATGAAAATTTTAGGGCCAGTAAAGTCCCAGAGAGGTCCTTCAGATAGGACTTGCTGGTCTGTTTTGATTCACGGTCTACTTTCCCCATAAACTTCTATGTACTTAATTTTATAAAAATTGACAAACCCAAACCTACACACAACTCGCCGGCACTGACTTAGATTAATTGTACTGTTTTGCCAACAAGGGTAAAACTGCAAGTAAAAAACAAATGTATGTGGAGTGCCATCATCATCATATTATAAACAATTATATCTGTAGCAGATGAGTCCACAGACCACCTGCAAGATCGTCAACTCCCCAGTTTAAGAAACACTAATTGAGAGCATTTTCTTTTAGATGCTCGTTTCTTTATTTAAAGAACCTTTCTCCCTATCAGATGTAATAATCCTCCTATTCATCATGGCATGGGATGGTGAGTGCTAAAGAAACAACAACTGTTCAATCCCAGCATGAGCCAAGTTAGCTTCAAGAATTTAAAAACAAAGCGAAACCCCATGCTGTCTCAGATACTTCTTCTGACTCAGCTGCCATGCCCCTCTGCTAAGTAACTCACTGTAATACGTGGGAGTTTTGGGATGGCTTGGCATTACCCTGTCTTAATTCCCAGAAAGACCACTAACGGAGAGCCATCAGCATAATTTAAATACATTTATTTTTAAAGGCTTCCTTTTATAAAGATCCTTTCATTTGACCAGTGTGTCCAGTGCCTAGTGCACACAACGGCCACTCAGCGAATGTTACGGCTGATTAACACGACATGAAAACAGCCCAAGAGAATAACAAAGTGGGGAGGCTATAGCCCACAGAAGGAAAAAAAACACTTCCCTTACCAATATGGTGGTCCATATACCAACTGGCAAATAAGACATGCCCTTATACAGAGAGAAGTTCTTAAAGGTTCAAAACAGTTAATTTTAAAATTATTGAAATTATTGCTTATTAACACAACAGGGAAAATATTAAAGTTATCAAAAAATGTATGTTGAGGGGCACCTGGGTGGCTCAGTCGTTAAGCGTCTGCCTTCGGCTCAGGTCATGATCCCAGGGTCCTGGGATTGAGCCCCGCATCGGGCTCCCTGCTCAGCGGGAAGTCTGCTTCTCCCTCTCCCACTCCCCCTGCTTGTGTTCCCTCTCTCTCTGTGTCTCTCTCTGTCAAATAAATAAATAAATAAATCTTTAAAAAAAATGTATGTTGATTTCCAAGAGAGACTAGTAATTTGCTTGTTAAGAGTTTCTGAAATCAAGGGCACCTGGGTGGCTCAGTTGGTTAAGCGATTGCCTTTGGCTCAGGTCATGATCCTGGAGTCCCGGGATCGAGTCCCACATCGGGCTCCCTGCTCAGCGGGGAACCTGCTTCTCCCTCTGACCCTCCCCCATCTCATGCTCTCTCTCTCTATCTCATTCTCTCTCTCAAATAAATAAATAAAATCTTAAAAAAAAAAGAGTTTCTGAAATCATTGGATACATATTCTAATCAACTACATTGTTTTTAGGTTCTGAATTAAGTGCATCCCTACTCCTGATCAGGTTTAGTCTGCAAATTTACTGACATGCATGCAGTCTTGCAATGTGCCAGTTTTTGTGTTGGTACCTGGATGCACACTGGGTTGGCAAAATACACACACTGTTGGCCACAATTACATACTGCATTAAAAAGACAGGTGATGACACATTTATATATGTTTATATACATATTTGCTCCATCTGTTTGATTAACTTAGTAAGAAAATGGCCAAATAATATAATGGATCTACACATCAAAATGATTTTCTTACTACAGAAAAAAATATAAGAATCTATAGATCTACTGGGTGACAGGCATTAAGGAGGGCACGTGATGTGAGGAGCACTGGGTGTCCTATGCAACTGATGAATTACTGAACTCTACATCTGAAACTAATGATGTACTCTATGTTGGCTAATTGAATTTAAATTAAAAAAAGGAGTCTATAGATCATTGGTTTATCAGCTAATTTAATATATGTACAATCCCTTTATAAATCCAACCACAGTTTCCTTTCAAGGCAGGCAGATAGAGTTGGTGCAATTCCAACTCAGCTTGCCACTTGCCACATGCCTTCCCTTTCTGAGCTGGGCTCTGACCCATGTTCAAGGAGGCGAGAAGAGCTGGATTCGAGATCTGAAGGCAGTCAGTATGTTCGTCCCTCTACCTCATCAGTTACTAAACGGGTGCTCCTCCAACCCAAAGAACCTCATCTGCCCAAGCTGGTGTCCCAAATTCCATAGCTGGAGTGGAACCACAGGCGAGTGAGGCTCCCCTGAAATGCCCCCGTCCCCATAGAATCTCTGCTGTAGCTCTCAACTCTTTGAGCCTGGGGACAGACCTATGGCTAAAGGTGGAGGCCAGCCAGCCAGACCTAGCCCAAGCGGTGTTGCCTGCAAGGCTGTTCTCTTAGCTCGAAAAGAACCCGCAGAAATAAAATAATTCTCTTACAGCAATTCTCCTTCTCGATCCACTCAGTGCTGAGGATCCCGAAGGAGCGACAGGACTCCCCATAGGCTGCCAGGGAGCCACAGACCTGGAACTTGTGGTGGTTGTAGCAGCCGTCCAGGTAGCAGGACTCGTAGAAGGGGAGGGGGTCGAGAAGCCCGTAGCAGGGCTGGAAGAAGCCCTTCATGTCCGTGAGCTTCAGGCAGTAGCCGTCGCCCTGCATCTTCTGGATGTGCACATTATCACACATGGCCGCGTACTGAGAGAACTGCAGCTCGTTGCAGCTAGGAGCGAGACGTCTGGTCAGACGAAGCGAGACCCAAACAGCCCCCCGAGATCCCCGCTGGGAGGGAAGACCCCACCTGTTACCTCATCTGCTAATCCGGAAGTCAGTGAAGTATGTGGATTCCAAATGCTAATTAGCTATGTGGTCTTAGGTAAATCAGGGCTACTGGCCTCAATCTATCCATCTAAGAAAGCGACACAGTAATTCCTATTGTTGCTATCGCCGGGAGAAGTGAGGGTAAACTAAAATAATGGGTCGGAGGCCAACGTGTCGATGAAAGGCAGATACCGATATGAAAACTGTTAACCTTCGATAGGATTGATACCATAACCATGAACAGGTATTGATATAATAACCAATAACAACCATAATAATAATGAGAGTTACTATTATTATTAATCAATAATAGTAATAATGATAGTTGGTATAGTTGTCTAGAAGCCTTCTAAACCACCTCCCATATAGCTATCAGAGACCAAAAGCAAAACCGTCACAAGAAAATTGGTATCCAGCTGAAATAGTTTATAAAGGAAGAAAAGGAAGGGAGGAAGGAAGAAAGAGAGAAAGGGAGGAAAGAAGAAAGGGAAGAAGGGAGAAGCTCAAACAGAATCGTAACTCCTCAGGAGGAGATTCTGGACTTTGCCACTTACAGGGCCCCTCATGTAATTCATTCTGCTCTAGCTTCCATTTCACCTAGAAAAGGAAGAGATTGGACTAGATATTGCCTGAGGTTTTTTCAGCTCTGGGTCCTATAATTCAGGATCGTCTAATTTATGAGATAGTATTCTGTTTATATGTGCGTCATTTCCCCATCTGGGCATTTAGCTGATGCTAAAGTACAAGGGATGGAACCTTTATAAAAGCAAAGAATCAGCATGAAAAAGAAGCATATCTATAGATCCAGAAATGTATTACAAAATTCAGCAGCTCAGAGGTAATCTGAATTAAGTACCTTTGGAATAACTTGTTTAACTCATTCTATCTCAACTGGCAAGAGAGGGGCCTCATAATAACTTTGGTGACTTCCGTTTTTGAAAAGGCTTTCCTGATCTCTGCCAAACTCTACCTGCATTCTGGTGAGAGTCACGGGCACATAATTAGACCCAGCCCTGGGAAGCAAGGGACTTTTTCTCCCAAGTCCCAGCAGGTGGGCAGCTGGTCAAGACCTCAGGGTTTAATCCTGGGCACCCGCTTCTGTTCGGCCAAGGGCTAGATGACATGAAGACTTGGAATCATATCATCTAAGCCCAGTTCCTTCCTCTGCCATTCAAGAAATTACTTAGGCCTCTGCTGTGCCTATTTGTCTCATGAAAACTCCCAAGACCTAGGGCTCAGCTCTTTGCAGGAGAGGAGTGGTGCTACTCTAGAGAGTGCATTCCTCATTAACACCTGTCATGGACACGGGGGGATGTGGGACACTGAGTCTAGCAGCTGGAACTCTCACCTCTTCTGCATGCCATTGGTTTTCCAGCTCTGGGCCAGCACCACGCTGCTCACCACTGGCTTCCCCCGCAAGGTCACATAGTCATCGGTTAAGTCCCCATTGAAGTTGCCACAGAGACCACATACTTTGTTCTGCAGCCTCTCGCTGATGCTGATTTTTATGACGTTGAAACCATTGTAGTAGATCTGGATGTCGGGGCTGGTGTCTATTACCAGGAACCCCTCACTGCTGTAGATTTTGGTTGCCAGCCCAGTTATAAATGGAACATTCACTTGTGTGCCATTCACCTGTGGGAGAGGGGGTAGAGAAAGTAGATTATAGTAGGGGTTGGCAGTTGTTCCTATAAAGGGCCACTATAGATGTTTGTGGGCTTTGTGGGCTATATGATCGCTATTGCTACTCAACTCTGCCCTCAGGGCATGAAAACAGCCATAGACAATATGTAATTAAATTAAGGAGGCTGCATTCCAATAAAGCTTTATTTTTAAAAAAAATGGCAGCAAGTGGATTTGGTCAAATTCTGTAGCTTGCTGAACACTGCCTTAGAGTTTAAAGGCATTTACTCGTCATACTGTCCACAGTTCCCCCAAAGCAGCAAAACATGGAGGCAGAAAGATAAGAAAACATTATAAAAGTACAACCCACTACAAATGGCTGGATTTTTGTATAAAACTTTCCCCAGCAGAAACCAATTACTGAAATGAAATCCCAATCCTGTGCTAAGGAATGTCAAACACGGTTGAAATGAATCTGGGGATCACTGCCATGTTTATTGTTTTCTTGTGTATAAGGTCCAAACTGGAGGTCTCCCCCACCCCAACGGTCCTATAGGCACAGTATTTTCTGCATTCATCATTCACCTACTTTCTAATAGTTTCTTTTCTGAGCCCTTAGGACAGAACATAATGTGCTTTTCCTGTACTTACCAAATAAATTGATTCCCCCTCACCCCCGGTTATTAGTAACTTTTGTTTCTTAAAAAAAAAGCAGACCCCTTTTGCAAAATATGATTCTTTACCATTTTGGCCAGCTTGGAGTATTTTATTCAGCAATAATGTCAGTTTTGCTCTCTCGGGTGGTCATTTTGACTTTCTAGCTCCCGTATTCGGGAGCAATGCAGTTGTGTCTATGTGGGCCAATTTGTAAGAAGAACTGGAGTGTCAAAAACAGTAGCAGCTTTCACTGAAGTTAAAAACAAGTATTAAAATCCAGACTCTTCCTTTTAAGTTTGCAAAATACCGCCAGTCTTTTGCCTAACGCTGGACACTAAGCTATCTGATGATTTTCCAAACAAAGATACGCTCAATGCAATGAGCCAGTGGTGGAAAGCAGAATACACACAATAAGCTTAATTCTGGAAAACGTTAATGTGTGTGTCCTGGCTCTCTCCCTGCCCCTCCCCAGCTGGACTCACAGCACTGGGGACTGGTGCCATCTTTCAGGTCTGCCAGCTTGTGAGCAGCCTGGATTAGCTGAGAGGCTGGAGGTGGCTTTCCAGAGTTTATCAGAGCAAAATATATCTTACATGGAAGGGGCGGGAGGAATCCAAGTTGGGGAGCCATATCAGTTATGGCGGTTGGTTGGAGATTCACATTTATTTAATATGCCAGTCTAAGATTCACCAGAGACCAGCCAGCCAGGCTAAGGGAGGGCCAACCTAAGAGAAATCCACCGTATTCAGCCTCCCATTTTCTTTCGCTTGCTCTGTCGTCACGGAGCCCTCTGATAGTGGGGGATGCTCCATCAGGTTTTTAGCGAGGTCATTATTTTTATAGGCAAATGCTTGCCTTCTCCTGGCTTTTAGAAAGGATAGCAGAAATGAAAGAGCTCGTCTTGAGACAGCTGAGCAGAGCCAAGAACACTTTTAAAGGCTCTTAAAAACAAACAAGATGCTTTTTGGAAATTAATCCAGAGTCAAAGCTGCCTTATCTACCGTTTTATCACCTGAGACTCTATTAGCAGCCACGCTGTCATTAGTGGCCCCAGAAGGGTCAGCAAAGGACAAAACAGGGCCGCTTCTCAGGCCTGCAGAATCTTTAGACTTTCATTCCTGAAAATCTGGTCATCTGTGTAGGGCACATGCAGAGGAACAACCTACTATCCTCCAAGTGGGTGATCCGGAAAAACCGCAAGGTCCCCTAGCCAGGCCCTTGTTCCGGGGCACGTGTCTTAAGAATCAACCACAGGCTTGTCACCTTGACAGTGTCCCGGTCGTTGATGAGAATCTGCTCTTCGTTAATGTAGAAGTAGACGGGCGAGATGAGGGTGAGGTTGGGCGCCGACCACTTGTCGAAGTTGATGATGAGCTGGAAGGAGATGTCGGGCAGCTTCTGGCAGATGGTGGAGAGCACAAAGGCGCAGTTGGCGGGGAAGCGGAGGAAGGCGCCGTCGAAGGTGCGGAAGACGCCGCCGCCGGCCGCCAGGCAGTAGGACGTCTTGGTGCTGAAGCAGCCGCGCACCCCGTTGCGCAGTGCGCACTCCTCGCCCGACTTGCACTGGCGCGGGTCGCACTGGATCAGGTTGCGCCGGAAGCAGCGGCAGCGCCGCGTGCAGTCGCTGTTCCAGAACAGCTGCTTGGGCTGCAAGAGAGGTGGCGGGGTTGAATGCTGGCTGTGGGCAGTCCCGGGGGACCCCTTCCCCCTGCGTCCCGGGGGGCGCCCCCATCTGGACCCTGTCCCGGGCTGGGGGCTGGGCTGGCCTCCCGCCAAGGGGGCTGGAATCTGCAACAGGGAGCAGGAGGGGGTTTGCTGCCGTGTAAATGAGACAGCGGTTCCACGGCACTCGGATGCCAGACAACATGCCGTTTCGTCTTACTGGTTTCCGTCCAGAACTTGGGTCCCTTATACAGCTGGATTGTAGACCTAATCACAGCCAACCTGTGAATGTCTAGCTGTTAGAGGAAGTAGGTGAAGAGGAAAAATATTTGGTAGGAAAGCACCAGCTCCACCTCGAGGATGAAATTTCAGTTCGCTCAAGAATGATAAAAGTGGCCCTTCAGATCTTAACTAGGTTAAAAGAAAGTTACAACCACTTCCTATGATGAGTCATTTCAACATTCAGTGAGTACAGCCATTCCAAACTTTGTCTTTACCTATCTACTTGGAATTTCCTGTGGTGGCAAGGACCTCCATTCCTACGTGTTCTGAAGGGAGGGATCTAGAGAACAGGGAGGTTCTGGGCTTCAGTTCCAGTCCTGGACCCTACGTGTCCACCCTGAGGAACACTACCAACCTCCCAGAGCCTCCGTTTGCTCAGATCTCAATTGGAGGTAACAATACAGTCTTGCAGGGCAGCCCTGAAGATTAAATTAAATAAGACCTTATAAGGCATGTTTCCTGGCGTAGCATAAGCACTCAATAAATTGTAGATGCTATTCTTACTGGAGAAGAGCCACTCATGCTCTTTGAGAAGGTGAGAAATTACATACTTACATAAAATACCTGTAGCAAACCACCATATTCCATGGTGGCAGCCTATAATTTCCTATTCTTCCCCAAACAAGCAATCATCTGTAGACCCAGTTGTACTTGGTGGAGTTTGTGCTCTTGAACTTGCCCTTGTTCTAGATTGAGAACTCCAGGGAATAGTTGGAAATTGGTCATGATCGTCCAGGTGGGGTGTGGTCTCAACAAGTAGACCGCTTCGAAAGACCCGTGATGTAGGCACTAATTCAATTGACCAGAACAGCACTCTCCAGAGATGTGCCAACTAGGCACAGGAAGGCCTCTGCTTCTGTCTGGTCACTGTTTCTGGCTTCATGGATAGACTTATTAAAATCCCAGCTATCACATATGAGTAATGATTGGATTCGAAGGTAAATAGATAGAGAACGAGATCTCCAGGACAAGTTTTCTCAGTGCAGTGCACGTCAAGATGCCACTGCTGATTCTTTCGTCCTCAAAGTGAAGTTATTCCTGGAACCAAGGCTTTCCTCCTTCCAGACCTGAAAAATATTCTGGGTGCCAGCCGCCTCACAAATTGACTTTATTTCTCTTATCAGATTTGCAGAGTAATTGAGTGAATGGTCTGGCCTCTCTCTGATAAGAAGTCAGACATTACATGGGCAGAAAGAGAAAAATAACCTGGCATATGTGGATATGATAAAGGGTAAATAACTCATCCCCCAGGAGAACTTGATCATGAAGCTAGCTTCACAGGGAAGTCACTGGGCCCAGCATGGCTTTCTTTACCTTAGTTAGACCTGGCAATGACAGTTGGGTGAGTACCCTACATGCTAATGGCTAGATGTGTTCTCCCTTTATTTCCAAAGAAATTTGTTGTATAACCAAACCCCCAAGCTTGTTTGAATAGTGGCAAGGAGATGTGGATTATTTGTTCTGTAAGTTTGCTACTTCCCAGATAGAAGCCGTTGTCAAAACCCACTGACTTTCTGATAAAAATTGGATAATCATGTTTATAGTGCTAATAGCCGCGGAGAGCTCTCTCTACCTGCGTTTCCTGAGAGTTCCAAGGGCTTTTATATGCATCATTTCATTAACACGCCTGGATTTTTTTATTGACAAAATGCTATTCAAGGGAATAAAAACAACAAACACAATAGCATCTCCCAATTACTGAGCTGCTAGGTGCCAGGCACCTGGCGGATGTTATTTCTACAACAACCATACGGAGCTGGTATTAGAGCCACATTTCATGGAGAGGGCACCTGAAGCTCAGGGAGATGACAGCTTGCTCAGTGTCCCTCCACCAGCGGTGTGGTTCAGCGAGGCTCAAACCTGGCTCCGTTCCATGATGCCATGGACACCCGGCAACCCTGTTGAGGGGCGCATGACACCCCTAATGGATGCAGACTCTTCAGTAAGTCTCCGGACCCGGGAGCAGAGATTGCAAGAGTGCTTTTTCAGCTTTGAGTCTGGTTATCTCTCCTCCGAGACTGTGAAAAAATTGTTATTTTGTTATTTTTTTCTCACAAGTTCTGCCTTTGCCTTTCAAATAAGCGGTAAGAGCTATTTGAAAGCTCTAAGAGCTAAACCCACCTCTCCCCGGAAGTCTTCCTTGATTACTTTTCTAATCTTCTGCCCCACTTCTGTCTCCCTACACTGAAGCAGATTTCCCATTGAACATGAACCTAAAGCAACCCCCATATTCCCTCTCTTTTATTTACTCTCAGAATAAAGTCAACCTGATGGTTCTTGAACGAGGCGATGCATTTTTACAAAAAGGAGACATTCTTTATTTTTTGCCTAATTTATTTCTAATCCAGACGGTTCAATTAGATTTTTTTTTTTAAGTGCTGCTGTTCTTTTTCATTTAAAATTGGTTAGTTCTGTAGGGTATTATTTTTTACTCGTTGATAGGTTATTTTGTAATCGTTCTCTTGTTCTTTAACGTGCACGTTTCTCTCTCCTGAATAGACTTTTAAGTTCCTCAAGGCAGGGGACATGCTTTGTCATCCCCGGGAGCACCTCCAGTGCAGAGATCTGCAGATCTGCAGATAGCAGATACTCGATACTCTCCTCACCAGTATGAGATGTGCACGTCATTTCAGCAGAGACTGGGCTTGAGGCAGAACCACAGACTAAATACTTTGTCCAGGCAAGACCTTTTCTAGCTTAGTATTACGGCAAATAAAGAAAGATTTCAAAGTACAAAAAGTAAATGATTCAGTGAGCTGTTACATAAGGTTTTACTGAGTGACATCTACAAAGGGCATCTTCATCAGCTCTCTGCTGAAGCCCCCATAGAGAGGGAAGCAGAGGGCAGAATGTGGGGGGCACAGCACTAAGCAGTCCAGATAGAGCTCGCTGGGGGACGGTCCCAGAGTGACAAATGGCACACGGGGAGATGGTAGCCTTCACACGCTTTCACGAAGCTTCAATAGCCCAGAGAAGGAAGGCCATTCCTCTTGGCCTTGAGCGCCATATTTTCCAGTTAAAAATGTCCTTAGCTAAGATAGCTACAAATGTCAGATTCACAGCCACCGTATTTTCCAACTATAGACACCCCAGAAGCTTTCACTGAGATTTACAGGACAGGAAATCAGAAGGGCCTAGAGAAAGGCATGGCGGGGAGAGAGACGCAAATGCTAGTGGAGAGCGCGGGCAAGTGTAGGGGGCCTCCCAATGCCAAGGACAGGAAGGGACTGAGGCCCAAGCACGTTTCCTCATCTGCTCCTCAGTGAGCAAGGGCCTCACCCGACCTCTCCTTAGCCTCCTTGCCCTGTCCCACCTCCCTGCAGACAAGCACCCTCTTTTCCTAACCAAGGGGGAGGACTGGTCAACCGTGACCAAGCTCTTGGGGTTGGAGGGAAATCTGAGCTGGCAAGGAGGGACGGGCAGGGCTGGGCCGCCTACCTCGTAGTATTTGCCGTCCGAGTAGCAGCCGCAGCTGTGGGGCGGGATGCAGCTCTTGCCATTGAGGACGTAGCCCGCGTCACACTGACAGCCCTCCACGCAGTAGTGGTTGCAGTCGCTCTTGAGGCGGATGGCGGCACAGCGTGGTTGGCACAGACTCACGCAGCTCTCGTAGTGGCTGTTGGGAGGGCAGGTGACGGCTGGAACACAAGACACACGTCAGGCCTCGCCCGCTCACAAGGACCGTGCACGGTTTCCTTCCGGCCTCGGCTTCCCCCACTCAGGGAGGCCTGGCGGGGGGTGAGCTGCCTCACTTTCTCACTACGACTCCCTCTGTTTCTGGAAAGCCTCCATCCGACTCATTCCTGCTTAAACGATGGACCACAGAGCGGATGAGGTTACTGGAGTTCCCTCACATAATCTTTGTCCTCTGCTCAGCCGTATTTTTTTGAGGTGCGCTCTGACCTGCAAGCTTCACCCCACCTCCCGACATGCATCTCGACTTCAGTCGGGCACCCCTCATGGCCGCTTTTAGACCCTGGCTCATATTGGTCTCCCTTGTGCATGCCCTCCTCGTCCTCTAGGCCTCCCCAAATTCCCCACTCTTCAAGTCCTAGGTGGAGACCCTCTTATTGGCAAAGCTCCCCCCACCCTTACACCAATGGCAACTCGCCTTCACCCCAGAACTTCCCCAGAATCTTTTCTAAACCAGGTGTGCATAGACTGTCCAAAAAGGGGCCCCTGGGCCCCTGGATTTCTGAGGAGGCAAGTGTGTGTTGTGTGTATGTGTGAGTGTGTGTGTGAACTATGTTCTACCATTTTCAAATGCGCGTGGATGCTCTTAGGGAAGGCAGTTAGGGTCCTGGTGAAGAGCATGACTCTGGAGCCAGCTGCAGGAGACTGGAGCCAGTTACTTAGCCTCTCTGGGCCCCAGCTCCTTCCCTGTGAAATGCACATACTTACAGCACCTACTTCATGGCTGGGGTGGGGGGAGGAATCATGTGAGCCTGCCTGGCTGGAACAGCGCTTAGCACATAAGTGTTCAGTGTTAGCCAATCACTAAAGACAGGTTTGCTTAAAAGTTCTAGGGAGTCCATCGTCTCTCATGGTTCGCTTCCCCCTCTGATCTATAGAGGCTATTACTTTAATCAGTGTAAATGAAAAACATGAGTACTATTATGCTGGAACTTCTCTATACCATATGCAGTACACATTTGGGGCACATTTTATTTTTTATATTACTTAATGGTAAAAATGGACTTTTTGGGTGCACAATTCTATGGATTTTACATGTATAGATTCATGTAACCAATATCACGATCTACTATATATATTATTTAATTTAAAAGGTACTACCTGCCTGTGGTAGACAATGTAAGCCATACAAGTAAAAGTGCAACAGAAAAGCAACCTCCGGTAACAATTAGAGTTGAATCTTCTAGAAATCTTCTATGCATATACAAGTACCCAGGTGTGTGTGTGTGTATGCGCACGTGCATGTGCATGCATGTGTGTATTCTATTCCCATTTTTTTCACATGAATAGGAGCATAATATACATATATCCCCGCTCATTGCTTTTTCATGATGGTATTCCTTCCATTACCCTTGAATTACGGTTTTTGCACTGCTACCTGGTATGCATATTTTCTATGTTTATGATGATGCTGCAGTGAACATCCGTAGACATATATCTTTGACCTCATGAGTAAATGATTCTGTATAATAAAATCCTGGAAGTGGAATTACTGGGTCAAAGGGTTTGTACGTTTAAATTTTTGATAGATGCAACCGAATTGCCCTATAAAGAGGCTGTGCCAATTCATCCTCCTGCCAGTGCTACATGAGGAGGTTTATTTTCGCACATCCTCGCTGACTGTTTAGCACCAAACCTTCTGACCCTTGGAAATGCGAAAGGTTAAATGTCATACATAAATATGACATATACATACACACATACATATATATGGGATTACTACCCAGAATATATAGAGAACTCGTAAAACTCAACACAACCACCACAACAAAAACTCGATTCAAAAATAGACAAATGACTTGAATAGACAGAGAGGATGATATATGAATGGCCAGTAAGCACATGGAAATATGTTTAACATCACTAATCATCAGGGAAATAAAGATCAAAACTGCAATGAAAAACCACCTCACACTCAGTAGGATGGCTACTATTTAAAAAACTCAGAGAACCCGGTGTTGGCAAAGGTGCGGAGAAATCAGAACCCTTGTGCACTTTGGTGGGAATGGAAATGGTACAGCTGCTGTGGGAAGCAATATGGCAGTTCCTCAAAAAATTAAAAATAGAATTATCATGGGATCCAGCAATTCCACTTCTAGATATATGCTCAAAAAATTGGAAAGAAGTTCCTCAAAGAGACCTTTATGTGCTTATGTTCATAGCAGCATTTTTCACAAGAGCAAAAACATGAAAGCACTCCAGGCATCGCTGGATGGATGAATGGATAAGCCAATGTGGTCTATACATACCCAATGGAATATTAGTCAGCCTTAAAAAAGGAAGGAGATTCTGCAATGTACCACAACATGAATGAACCTTGAGGATATTATGCTAAGTGAAATAAGCCACCCACAAAAGACAGATGCTGTGTGAGTCCACATAGAGGAGGTACCGGAAGTCTTCAAGTTCATAGCGACAGAAAACAGAACAGTCGGCTGCCAGGGGCTGGGGTGGGTGGGGCGTGAGGAGTTCGTGTGTCATGAGTACAGAGCTTCAGTGTTGCCAGATAAAAAGAGTTCTGGGGAGTGATGGTGGTGGAGGTTGCACAACAATGTGAATGCAACAATGTTGAGTACTTAATGTCACGGAACTGTAAGCTTAAAAATGGTTCAGAACATAAATTTCATGTTCTGTGTATTTTACCGCAATAAAAAAAATTGAAAAAAACCCCACTATATCCTTACTTAGTTTGCAGTTCTTCATGAGGCTGATCAGCTTTTCACTTGCTTATAATCCATTTGTATGTCTTCTTCCGTGAACTGCCTTTCTGTGTCCTCCTGCGCATTTTTGGTGTTGAATTTTTTTCTTACTACATTGTAAAAGCTTTTTAAAAATTAAAAATAGACTTCTGTCTGTCATGTGTTACAAAGTATTTACTGTTTGGCTTTTAAATTGCTTCTTCTTTTTTTGGGGGGGGACCTGTATTCGATTGTTTTTGCCGTGTGGAAATTTAAATTTTTAAAGTTGTCGAATTTATGAGGTTTTTCTTCTGGCTTTGGGCGTTTTGCTTAGAAAGGCCCTCTCTACTGCAAGATTAACAAATACAAAACAAAAATGCCTTTGTCTTCTCCTAGTACTGTTATAACTGACATTTTTATGTTTGATCCTGGTTCTGTCTGGATTTTATTTTTGAGTGAGAAGTAAAGCGGGGATTTAGCAATTCCCCCCCCTTCTTCTTGTCCTTTGTTCCTTGCCTATTTATTAAAGAATACATTTTGTTTCCCCCAGTAATTTGAAATACCAGCTTTATGGAATACTAATTTCTCTTTAGTGTTTGGGCCCTATTTCTGGATTTTTCTCATCTTCCCACTGGTTCATCTTTCTATTCATGTCCCAGTGTTAACTTGGTTTTGTTACTGAAGCTCTACAATACATTTTAATATCTGAGAAGATACACCAGCTATTTAGAGATGCCCATTGTTCCAAGTATGCTGGTCCCATTTCCCCAACTGGACTATAACCTATTTTGCACCTCAGATTCTTCCGTGGCACCCAAAACAGTCCTGAGAACAGGGCAGGTAGGGTTAATAAACATTTGATTCTTGAGAACAAACTTTAAAACTCCTAATACTGATTTTCTCCACCCAAATGAAGTACCGAGAGCTGTGGGGGATGATAGCTCTACCCCTGGATTTCCACTGTGGTCATGAATGTGACTGTTGTTGGGGCCGGTACACTGATTTCTTTAGCCTTTGTGCCTCGGCGGGGGCAGGACGACGGATCCCCCCGAAAAGCGATGCGGTACAATGCAGTGGACAAGGGCTGTGGAATTGGGCTGAGTGGTTTGAGTCCTGGATCTGCCGCTAACTAGCGCTGTCACCTGGGCAGGTTACCTACTCTCTCGAAACCCATTTCCTCCTCTGTCAAGTGCAGATAATATCTCCCTCACCAAGTAGTTGTTAAGATAAAATGAGGTGTATTTTGCACAGCTCCTAGTCCACTGCCTGGTACTTCAACAACAGCGTCTGCTATTAATAGTGGGAACAGTTGTAGTAGGAGAAGAATTTATTCAACAAGAATTTATTGGATCTGCAGAGAAATCTGTAAAAGAACCCCTAATGACCGGACTTGGGATCCAGGACTCTGAATAAGAAAGGGAAAATGAAAATGATACTCAGCTCTGACTGAGCACTCACCAAGTGTCAAGCGTGGGGTGGCATGGGTTATGAGACATCATCCCACTTAATCCTCACAGTGGCCCACCAAAGTTGGAAGACACCCCCACAGACCTGATCTTGTACAGAGGTCCTGTACACTCCCCTGCAGCATCAGGGGGGGGGGCGTCCCCAGGGTCCGTGGTCTGCCCAGGGTCAGAGAGGCAGCACCACCCAGCAGAAAGAGCACTGCCAGGAGCCGCTTTTCTTGGGAAAGTTCCGACCTTTCTCAGAGCTTCACTTTCCTCCTCTAGAAAATGAGACTTTTGGGCGCCTGGGTGGCTCAGTTGGTTAAGCAACTGCTTTCGGCTCAGGTCATGATCCTGGAGTCCTAGGATCGAGTCCCACGTCGGGCTCCCTGCTCGGCGGGGAGTCTGCTTCTCCCTCTCCCGCTCCCCTCTCTTGTGCTCTCTCTCTCTCATTCTCTCTCTCTCTCAAAAAAATAAATAAAATCTTTAAAAAAAAAAAAAAGAAAAGAAAATGAGACTCTTAATGGCACCTGCTTTACGGGATGACTGGGCGGAGACTACAAGCGAGGACTCATGTCGCACTTAGAACAGTGCCGGGCACAAGTCAGTGTTAGGCATTGATGATTTCCTCTCCTGTGGCTTATTGTACTCTCACCATCTACAACGCTAATTTAAGTCCCCCATTAAGGGGCTGAAGAATGACAGACTCAGCTGAATGAATTTTAAGGAGGGGTTAGTAATTAAGACAACGGACCTCCCTCTCCCCCTCTAAACCTATTTGTTCAACTTGGGTGAAGTTTTCCAAAGCATTCACAAATATGGTAATTGGGTAATGAATTATCCCATTGATAGGAACAGCCAATATCATTGAAAAACAACAGCACTCTGCCTTGTCACCAATAAGGGGTAAGTTTGACAGTTCCGGACTACCCCGTTTTCCTCCTGAAAACACCATGTCTCGTATCTCGACATGTGAGTGTTGAATTGGACTAATTCTTGGGGGGCGGGGGGATGTGAAGCCTGCCCTCACTTCTCAGACGTTCATGCCACATCCCCTGTGGTCACAGACCCTGTTGAAGACAGGCTTTCTGTGTTCACCAGTCTCTCAGATGGAACGGCTGGGTTAGAACTCAGTCTCCTGCAGCTTTTCTCTGCTTCTGAAATTCAAAATGGAAAACTCAGCTGCCTCCAACTGTGCCCGCCCCCCCATCCCCACCCACATACCTTCTTTAAAGTATAATTTTTCTCTTATTTTAGCATTTCTTTTTTTTCCCCAATCACTACAAGCATCTATCTCCTCAGGAACTCTTTTTCGGATCTTTGCCCCCATCCTGAAATGCCAAGGTCGGGGGAGGTCTAACTGGCCCTCATGCATCCTAGCCTCAGCCCTGCTGGCAGGCAGCTGGTCTAGGCAGGGATGGGGCCCAAGGCCAAGGGTGAAGCAGGACAGACTCTGCTTTGAGTGCCTTGGATAGAGCTCCCCATTACTATATATAAAGGAGGCAACCCATGTCTGTGTAGAACTTGAGGAGGGGAGAGGGAAGGGTTGCTGGTGGAGAGGCAGAAGAACAAGAAAAAATGGTCTTCATACCCTACAGAGTCTTCCTTTTCAAAACTGTTTCCCAATCCTGCACCATTTTTAGCCCTATGGGTCCAAGCTTGATAGAGGTAGGGGCATTTTCTTCCTCCCGGGTAAGGAAGAGGCTTCCCAACACAATTCCTTTTCCTTCCCGTGAGTGACAACAATTGAGCACTGTCATTTAAGGTGAGAGTTCTTGACATTACCCCCCTCTACAAACAGTTCTTGCCTATGATTTCCCTGTGCATGGCAGCTAGAAGCAATGGTTTTTGGCATCCACTGTGTCCTGACCCCCATCCCAGCCGCCCCAGGGAGTAGTTCAACCACCACGACCTGGCTACAGGAAAAGAGAGAACTCCTTACAGAAAGTCTCAGGAGGAAGCAGGCAGTCTCTTTCCCAATGGAGTTTCCCCATCCCACAAGATATTTAGGTCCCCGGGTCCAAAGCCCGGTTTTCTGATTTAGGTGAAGGCAAGCTCTCTGGCTACCCCCGTGCTGACCCCAATGAATCCAGAGTAGCTCTGGGGACTTATCCAGACCCTGACTTTTTTACAAGCATATTTATTTCACTGCAGTCACCAGAGGACAATTCGTCCAGGACAGTGACTCCTGCTGGCATCATCCCCACAACCTCTCACTCAGAGACCAAGCCTGGCTGAAATGGTATTAGCATCTTTCTCTCTCTCTCTCTACTTCCTCCCGTCCTTCCCCCCCCCCCCCCCAATCTGCATGAATCCAATTATGTGGGATGTAAACCAGCCGTGGGAACATTAAACTACAACCCTGGTTCTGGGTTTTCATCGAAATCACCCCTTTTCCAGGAAGGAAAGGGAGTTTATTCTTTGGGACCCCCACTGGATCACTTATTTAGAGTTCTGTGCGTTCAGCATCCATTTGTAACCTTTTCATACACTTAGGCCTAGAAGAAATTTGCTGTCGCTAATGAGATCGAGATGGGAAAATGGACCACGGCAGACCGGACAAAGACCACTAGGGGTTCCTCTGCCCAATCTTTTCCTATTATGATGTGCTCAATGCAGACAAATTATTCTAGTACATAACACCAGTACAATGTATATGAGTTGACAGCCTGAGCTTTGGGGTTAGAAGGTCGAATCCTGACTTTGCCACTGAGATTGTATGACCTTAGGCAAGTTATTTAACTCCTCTGAGTCTCTGTTTCTCCCTGACTAATTGGGTTATTGAGGAGAATAAACGAGATAATGTTGATAAAGCGTTTAGCACTGGGCTTGGCTCAGAGCAAACCGTTAATATAACAGCAACACCACTTGGCATGCGAACAGTGTGTTATGCTTTCAACTACCTAATTTGATCCTCTGGATGTTTCTGTAGCATAAAGGGTGGAGGCAGCGGCATTATCAAAGCATCATCAGGGGGAAACTAAGAACCGGGGAGGAAAAGCAAATTGCTCCCAGGTCACACCAACACTTAAGGACCGAGCAAAGCTAGAATCCAGGGGCTCTAATTCTCCTTCTCATGCTTTTAACATTCTGCTATGTTTCGTAAACACAAAGACGGACACTTGACATATATGAATCCAACAGAATAGCACACTTAGAGAAAGCATGTAAATGACAAGCGCCGTGATGGGCCCATGAGGTTCTCGAACAAACGAGCCTACTAACTAACTCTTCCCCCCATTAGTCCTTTCTTAAAATTGCTGTGCCCTTGCCGAGTCTAAATGCCATATACGGTGCTCTGTGCTTTATGCACGCGATCTTATTTCGTCTCCAGAGCAACACATGAAATAAGGGGTATTATTCCCATTTTACAGATAAGGAAATGGAGGCTCTGGGAGGTTACACATCTTGTTTCAGAGGTCAGATTCAATTCCAAGTGCATATCCTTAGAGGGCTCTGCTCCGTGGACTTCTGTGGAGCTGGAATAGTGGCCCGCCCACAGCAACTGAGGAGAGAGGGAGGGGGAAGGACTCACAGCAGGACGTGTAATTCCTCCAGCCGGTCACGGCGATCCCCTGAGTCTGGCAGGTGCTGGCGTAGTTCTGCAGCCAGCTGCAGGCGGTCTGCACCGCGCCCCCATCGATGCAAGAGTCAAACAGGCAGTTCTTGTAGAAGAAGGCGGGGTTCACTTTGCTGTGACACTTGGCGAAGCCGGCGTTCTGGTTGGGGATCAGGCTGCACAGCTGCTGCACCTTGGAGAACGCTTCCACCTTGGCGCATGAAGGGCAGCGGTCCCCGCAGCCAACCTGGCAGAAGGTGTCCCTCTTCACCCAGCTCTGCCCAAACTCACTGACGCTGGAAGCAAGCAGACCCATGGGCATCTCCAGATCATCTTCGGGGTTGCTGTTATAGCGGCCACACAGGCCGACCGTGCCATTCTGCATGCTCCGGGGGACTGTGACCGACAGGAAGCTCTTCCAGTCATACACGACCTTGAGGCCGAACTCTGTCTCCACCACCACGTGGAAGCCAAAGGAAAAGATATTTATTTTCCCTTGTCCCAGCTTCAGAGGCAGATATAAGCGTTCATTGTTGACCTACAGGAGAGAGAGGGTTGCGGGAGAGAAACACGGTTGGCCCAGAGAACACCCACCTCTCTGGACGAGCTGTCTCGAGAGTGGCAGCCCCAGAGGGGGGTCGGAGCAGGTTGAACGTAATCTTGGCAAGTAGTGTCGTTTATATCAGTCAACTATTATTATTAGGATCCGAACAGACTTAAATTGTTTGTAACACTAATATACCTATTTATTTCCGTGCCTTCTGTTTACATAGCATTATTTCCCCCCAGGAGTTTAAACTGTTTTCTCCAAGGTAATGAGAGGGTAATAAGAATTCAATTAAAGTTTAGACTAAAATACCAAAATGTAGAACTCTGGTGTTTCTATTTCCAGCTGTATTGTGGATTTGTTTTAGGTAAACCCCAGTTTATTCATTCCTTTGAGATTGTTTTTTTCCACCCCCTAAAGAATGACTTGCCTTTGCTGGTCCTTCTACCTAGGATGCCATTCCTCACCCGTCAACCGCCCTCTCTGCCCCCAGACCCTGCTCCGATGTCGCCTCTTCTGTAAAGCAAGACTATTGGAGCCTGTGGTGAGAATTAATCACTCCCTCATCTGGGCAGCCAGAATGTTATTTATACTTGTGTTCCTTTTCACCTTTGGCCAAGATCAAGCACGTGTTCACCACTGTGGAAGCATGCATCACAATCTGCCTTATATTATGGTTAGTTGTCTACATTTCTGTCTCACCTACAAGACCATGAGCAACTTGAGGGCAGGAACCACACTTTATTGATCTTTATCTCAATCTTCCCCTCGCTCCCTGCTGGGTGCCTAGCGCAATGCCTCATGCTGAGCGGGCCCTTGACACATGGTTCCCCTCATGTATTTTTCATTCGTAAAACAAGGAAATCCCTTAACATACAACCTTGGAAGTGCATTGCCCTTGCACTGCCCTGTTTCGATTCAGATGAGCCAAATCCTATAGCCCTGGCCTGGGTGGGTACCTGATAGGAAATAAGACTACTGTAAGGGCCAGGAGAGCAGGTCTCCCTCTCCAGAGAGGTAGGTGGCTGCCAACACTGCTCCCTGACTAGAAACGCCTTCCCTTTTGACCTTAATCTCTCTTGTATCCGACAGCCCCCATCCCCACGGCTACTGCTGTGGTTCAGACCCTCACCACCTTCACCTTGACTACTGCATATTCTCCTGACTGGTCTTCCCCTCTGGTATTGCCCCTCTCCTCCCTTCACTCTCCACTGCCACTCCAGCATCTTTTAATGCAATTGAAAGCCATTAATCCAATACCCTCTCCATGGCTTGAGTAAAACGTCTCATACACTCGGCAGATCACAAAGGGCTCTCCAGGAGCTGCCCCCACATCTCTCAGACCCAGCTCACTTACTTCTCCTAGTCCAGCAATACTCAACACTTTGCAGTTCCCCAAATGGACCAAGTTGTGCCATTTTCTTTGCTGAAAGTGTGATGGTGCTTTCTGGATCCTGCCCGGGGCCCTCATCCTCAGCCACCGTGACTATGGGCTAATGATAACTCACAGCTGGTCTTGGCTGATTGGAAGCCCAGAGGATTATGACCCCACTCCATTGCCCCCCTCCACTCCAAGGGTAGCTCTTGGCCAATGACAAACCCACACAGGGGACCAGGGGACCAACTCTGTATGCAGGTCATGTGCCAGAGCTCCTGGTGGCCCAGGCTGAATCTGGTCTCCAGCTCAGACCTCGTCCTTGCTGAGCTCTCTTCCCCTGGGGCATCCCCCACTTTCCTAAGGATCCCCAGCTCAGACTCTGCCTCTAGGGAACCTGACCTAACCCAGCAATGATGCCCTTCCCCTTGTCCTCCCTCTCTATGGGGCGATGTTCACGCTTCACATTGCAAGTCAACTATCTCCTCTTCTATGACTATTTATCTAGGCAGAATTTATTTATTCATTTGGCACCATTGTGTGCCATGCACTGTGCTAAATGCTGGAATAAAGCACAGGGCCCTTCCCCTAGTCACACTCATGTGGCAGAGAGAAGTACCTAAATCAATACTAAAAACATCATCTGATAAAAGCAATGATAAAGATAAATAGATGCACAGCACCAGACTCAGCCTGGGGACAGAATCAGGCATGCCTGCAAAAGATGATACACACACACACCTGGTCCTAAAGGATGAGTAGTGTTGGCCAGTCGAGGAGGAATGAGATGAAGAATAGGGAATCCCAAGAAAAGGGCACAGCCTAAGCACAGGTCAAACTGGAGAGAAAAAGCCTAATAAATAGGAAGAACCACAGCAAATTAGTGCTGCTAGAGCATAAAATATGGCCTTGGGAATGGTGGGACGTAAAGATGGGGAGGTGGGGAGGGCCTGGATCATGGAAGGCCTTGTACACAATATCACACCTGACAGAGGCCATGAGATCACACCTGACAAAGACCCCCTCACTTTGCAGAGAAGTAGCCACTGGTGCCTTCATAAGAGAACTTGAGTAGAGTGAGGAGACCAGAAGTCAGATGGCACAGTTCAACAGCAAATCGGAGCTATGGAAGCAGATCTTCCAGGAAGATCTCTCTTTCCAAGAAACTAGAAAGGAAGGGGAGGAGAGGGACTGAGTAGAAGCCGGTGGTGAATGGGCGTCAAGGTTTGCTTTCGAATGAACATGCTTATGGGTCGAAGAGAAGGACCTAACTAACACAGGAGGGAGAGAAGATGACAGACAGGCAAGATCCCCGAGAGGCAAAACAGAGATGGACAGGTGGGAGTGGCTGTGGAGGGGAGGGGATGTCTCATTCTCTGCACCTGGAAGGGGGGAGGTGAAGAGGATGGTGTGACAGGTCATTTCAGGAGTGCAGGAGGACGGAGGAGGAGGGAGATTATGCCTGGGGAGCACAACTTTCTCAACCAAGAGACCCAGAGGTGGCGATGTGGTCCCCGTGCAGACACAGATCACAGATGCGGAAGGTCATGGAGGGAAGGGGAGACCCACACCAGTAAACTAAAAGCTGTGCCTCTAAAGGCTCACAAGTACCAGCCTGCTTTTCCTCCTGTGTTTCCTTGCATTCTGCATTCTTGTCCGCGGGGTGCCAAGCAGGAGGCCATACCTTGGGGGAAGGCAATAGGATCAGATTCAAGCCAAAGGGCTTGCAAATTGTCACTGCCCAGGAGCACCCTGAGAAAGGAACCTCCTCCAACTCAGACAGGCAAGCTCGGCTTCTCTTTGCCTCTGAAGCCCCACGAATGCCACCTCCATCCCAGCCCTGCTGTACTGTCTCTCTTTGTGAGTGACAAACGGAGGGAAAGAGGAAGCAGAGGGAGAGGAGACCCCAAAAGGAAGAGGTTGGTATGAAGCAGAGCCTGATGACTGGAGCAGGAAGGCACAGAGGAGAAAGAGAACATTGCATGGGGATGAGTGTCAGGAAATGTATTGCAAATACTTAAGCATTAGGAATAAGACCACATACCAGATCTTTAGCAGAGACCTTTCCTTTATGCAACTGGCCCTGATCTGCTCCTATAGCTTCTCCAGCTGTCCTGAGGTCTCCTCGCCCCCCACACTTTGTTTTCTTTTCCTAGAATGCTTTTATCTCATTCTCAGCCTGCCTGACATACTCCTTTAAGGCTAAGCTCTGGGTTACCTCTTCCAGAAAGCCTTCCCGGAAGCCCCCGAGGCTGGTGGAGGCAACCTGTGGGCTCATGACCCTCCACATGGCACATTTTTGGAGTGCTTCCCATTACATCCAGATAACCTGCTAACACGTCTGTTTCTGCTGCTAGACTCTGAGTTCTCTTGGGACAGAGGTCATGTCTGATTCATTCTGCTATCCCCAGAGCTTGGCACAGAATGGGCCTCAATATAAGCCCATCAAACTAACCTGAGCCGGGGTGATGCTCAAACCCTCTCTCTTCTCTGGTGGCCACAGGATTGCCAGTAAATAGAGACACTGGCTGTGAAGATCCTGACAGTCTTCCCCTTGTCCTGGTCCACGAAGCTCCTGGTTGTGCTGAAGCCCAGAGGCCACGGCAGGGGAAAGCCCGTCTCTGCGGAGCTCTGGCCATGGATGGCTGGGACGTGGACTGCTGTGGTGCCCCCAGGAGTGGCTCGCCTTCTGCTGCTCAACCCCATGACCCTCTCTGGGATATAGATAGCACGTTTATTTCTAGCATCCCTTGTCTTAGTGGTTTCCCTACATCCTTCAGTACTGCTTAGTGCAAGGCAAGGTCAGAGTCATAGAGGGACCCTGCGTCCCAAGGAATCACTTCCATGACACCTCCAGTTCTGGGAGCGCCAGCAGTAACCTGGGGGCCCCTGCTGTGTTTCCCCCAACACTTCACTGCACACTGTCATTGTGATGGTCATTATTCTTGTCTCCGGGAGAGATGGTGACTAATAATAACATCACGGGAAAAACAAATGCAAATTATTGAACAAGCAGATCCTGTAATGTATATTAATAATTCAAAGTAAATGCTAAAATCTATCCCTCAGGCCCCCAAGGAAAAGAACCTTCAAGCATCCTGAACTCGATCTTCATGTCAGAGATTTGCAAGCTATACACTGTTTGCAACTTGAGCACTTAGGACTTCTGGGTGACTTAGAAAGATGGACCCTGGGAGTGCCTGGTGGCTCAGTCGGTTAAACGTTTGACTTCAGCTCAGGTCGTGATCCCAGGATCCTGAGATCAAGCCCCACGTTGGGCTCCCTGCTGAGCAGGGAGTCAGCTTCTCCTTCTCCTTATGCTCCTCCCTGCTGCTTGAGCTCGTGTGCGCTCTCTTTCTCCCTCTGTCTCTCTCAAATAAATAAAATCTGAAAGAAAGAAAGAAAGAAAGAAAGAAGAAAGAAAGAAAGAAAGAAAGAAAGAAAGAAAGAAAGAAAGAAAG